>NC_081360.1:66005839-66308869 GCF_030684315.1 Stegostoma tigrinum | reverse complement strand
AGTCATATGTGCCTTCAATCCCATTCCTTTAAACCACTTCTGCTAACAGAGCAAGGTACAATTTAAAGGGAATACAACAGTACTCTAGTTAGCCTGTAATTTTGTTGTGAGATGCAGCTTAGCATTTAAGTTGACCTGTTATAATTTTGTTTCATTCCATGTGCGATATGTTCTAAAGTTATTCAGATTGCTGCAGGAGACATGAATTTGAGGAATGTGCAGTCTTTGTACTCCCCCTGATCCCTAAACTCCTATAAGTCACAGAGCCAGAAATCGAGTTGAAGGTGGAGAACAGCAAGAGTGAACAAAGTCCATGTTCTGGAAGCTGAACTTGTGAAAACAATAACAATTTTCATAACAGCTGGTATACAATGCAAGAATGCTTTACAGTTTTATTTTAATGACTGAAATTTGAAGTTTGCAAGCGACTCAGAGATTCAAAACAAGTACATTTAAAATCAAATAACTAAGGAGCATTCCCATAATTAATTTTTCTTCAGAAAGCGATGTGGTCTTGTGAACATCTGAAATCTTCCAGTTTTATTTTACCTAAGTGACCATTGTTGGCATGCCGTTCATGATAGTGGGATAGTATTATACCTGAGCCAATTCTGATTTCACCCGTACCCACACCCACACTGCCTAAAAGATTTAATGAGATGTGGATGAAAAGTTGTGTCTTGTATGTCTCCCAATTTCCTTTCATTGTTCCTCTACAATCCAGGAATCAGGATTTCCCAGGACCAAAACTAAATGAGCTCTTCACAAATTATAAATTGAAAGTGGCATCTCCCTAGTTTGTATAGTTCAGTAGTACATCACCCAGTGCACTGATTAACTGGATGCAAAAGAAATAGGAACAGGAGTAGTCCATTCAGCCCTGCAAACCTGCTTCACCATTCCACATAAGATAGCAGTTCTTCCCAGAAATCAACCCACTGAGTTTTCTTTGAACGGTTTCCAATTCAAGTACATCTATCCTTCAATAAGCAGACCAAAACTGCAGTCAGTACTCTCAGTGTTATCTCATACTGACATCTGCAGCATAGGGTGGCACGGTGGCTCAGTAGTTAGCACTGCAGCCTCACAGCACAAGGGACCTGTGTTTGATTCCAGCCTCAGGCAACTGTCTGTGCGGAGTTTGCACGTTCTCCCCATGTCTGTGTGGGTTTTCTCTGGGTGCTCCGGTTTCCTCCCACAGTCCAAAAGATGTGCAGCCTAGGTGGATTGGCCATGCTAAATTGCCTGTAGTGTTCAGGGGTGTGTGGGTTATAGGGGGATGGGTTTGGGTGGGATATTCCAAGAGGCAGTGTGGACTTGTTGGGCCAAAGGGCCTGTTTCCACACTGTAGGGAATCTAATCCTTTACAGTAACAGGGTTTCTATAATATTCTATCCCCTTGTGATAATGAACAACATTCCATTTGCCATCTTAATTATTTGCTGTACCTATATGCTAACTTTTTGTGATTCATTAACAAGGGCACACAGATCCCTCTATGCCACAGCATCCTGTAGTATCTTTCCATTTAACAATATCCTTCATTTCTATTCTTCCAATTGCAGTATTTGACCTTACATTTCTCACACTTCACCTGCTAATTTTTTTGCCCCTTTACCTATCCACACCTGCTTACAGACTCTATCCTCCTCATAACTTGCTTTCCCATCTGTCTTCATAGCTTTAACAAATATGACCACAATGCAAATCTGTCCCGAGATTCGTGCCATTAATTTACTGTAAATAGTTGAAGTTCAAGCACTGGTCCTCACAATACCTTGCTAGCTACAGTTTGCCAACCTGAAAATTACTTTTATTCAGTCTCTTTTTCTCCCTGTTAGACAATCCTGTATGCTTGCTAGTATGTTAAACATAACACCATCATCTCTTGTTTGTCAAACTTGTATGTGGTACTTTATTGAATGCCTTTTGAAAACCAAATATGCTGCTTCTATCAGTTACTTTCTATTCACCACGTTTGGTCCATCCTGAAGGAGCACAACAAAATTTGTCAAAAATGACTTCCCTTTTCATCAATCAACGTTAACTCTGCATGTTTTATATTATCAGTATTTAAATGGCCATGACTATTTCCTGAAAAATACATTCTAGTATATTCCTAATTATAGATTTTGGCTAAATGGCATACAGTTTCCTGCTTTCTACCTCCCTACTTTCTCAAATAGGATTGTTAAATTTGTTGATTTCCAGAATGCTGAGACTTTTCCAGAATCCAGGTAATTTTGGAAGATTACAATCAATATTAAGGTGGTATTGGAATTAAAGAAACACTAAAATCTTTCACTCAATTTCAGCTTTAAACTGCATTGGTCGTAAGTTATCTTATGACTCTCTGTGTAACCGATGAAAGAGCATTATTTTTGAAAAATGAACTTGTATTCCCTCGTATATTTTAGCAGAATGTTAAGCCAAACTCAGTATTTGAAACATGGTTGGCAAATGCCAACCATAAGAAAAATTGTATTCTTCTGACATGGAGCCAGAGTCACTCCCACAGGGAATAAATGCAGGGAATTTATCAGCTATAAATGGAGAAATTATGTTTTAACAGAGAAGCAACTTTACAAAGAAGATTTGGAATCCCTTGATCTCTCCAGATGACCAAACTCATTTCCGCATATTCAAAGTAATTTGCCGTTTTCAGTTGTGTGTTGTTTGAATTAAACACTTGCTGTATAGGCTCAAGGGAAAGTATATTGCATCATATAGTCATACATTTGTGTAAAACAGTCCCTTCGGTCCAACTCGTCCATGCAGACCAAAAACCTAAATTAATCCAATCCCATTTGGACAAGCATATGGACGTACATGGAATAGTGTAGGTTAGATGGGCTTCAGATCGGTATGACAGGTGGGCACAACATCAAGGGCCGAAGGGCCTGTACTGTGCTGTAATGTTCTATGTTCTATGTTCTATATTTGCCAGTATTTGTTTCATATCCCTCCAAGCCCTTCCTATTCATGTAACCATCCAGCTGCCTTTTAAATGTTGTAATTGTACATTTGGCAGCTCATTCCATACATCCGAAGTACAGAGTTCGAAATGGTGCACAATTTGATCTTACCAAAGCTTTACCAATTGTAGCAAAACATCCTGATCCCTAAACTCCAATCACTTTGCAATAAAGGCCTACATGCCATTTACCTTTCTAATTGCTTGCCAAGCCTGCATCTTAACACGTATTTATTTTACAAGTGCACCCAAATCTCTCTCAAAATGAATATTTGAGGTTCACACCTTTCAAAAAAATTCATTTCTTCCCAGCAAAATGAATAAAATGCCACTCTAATGCTCATTCCTGTAATCTGTTTATATCATTTTGCAGCCTCTGTGTCTTCCTCACAACTAGTATTCCTTCTTGCTTCAAACTGTCAGCAGATTTGGATCCATTATTCTGTCTTTTGGTCAAAGTCATTATTGTATATTGCAAACAGCTGAGGCCATTCCACTAGTTATAACTAGTCAGCCTGAAATATCCAGTTCATGCCCACTCTCTGCTCCACTTTTGTTAACCATTCCTCTGTCCATGCTAAAACATTACCCTCAACACCACTTTTTTATATACCATTTAGAAATTTGTACTACATATAATGGTAATGTCCTCAAAAAGTACATTTTCATCATATATGATTTCCCTTTCCTAAATCCATGTTGACTTAGAAAATCATAGCATTATAAGACTGTATTATCAAGACTTCTTTGATGATCGATTCCAACATTTTCCCGAATTCAGGCTAACTGTAGCTCACTGTTTACACTCTATCTCCTTTTCTTGAATAGCAAAGTTAGATTTCCAATCTGCTGGAGCGATTCTACAATCTAGGGAATTTTGGAAAACGCTAACATAAGCTGTCACGTCCAGGGCATCTAATTCCTCAAATTTCCCAACATTTTTTTTTCTGCTGATATGAATAGACATACAAAATTAACATCATATGAAATATCAGGGTTTTCACATAAAACTTTTAACAAATGTATTAATCTTTAGTACCAAAAAGTACCATCAAACATACACAAAGCGTAATGTAATCTTTTTTTCAGAGAATCTATTGTGTGAAAAAAGATGATTAAAATGCTGTATTGTCACATTTCCAGCAAATTTGCCATTTTGGGATCACTTCCACAATCCACTGAGAAAGGCATAGCATTTTATAAGAAAAAGTATTATACAGATATTCTGATTCAATCATAATGTTACATATGTGTCATTCAATGCACTACCTGCTTAGAAAAAGTGTGCACTTATCTGCAGTCCTCTGTATGCCATGCTGTCCTTATCAAATAAAGTTAACAATAATGCACATGTCAATGCAGCTTTATTCACAGGACACCCTCCTTTTATTTTGGCATTCAGTCATGTGAGTTTTCATGTACAGAGACCAAAATGTCTGCTTCCCTTGCTGCTCCAATTTGTTCACTGATCCGTGACTAGTTCAATACTTTTATGTTCAGTAGGGTTTCCAAAATCTGAGCGATTAGAACCTCCTTCCTTGCTTGCTTCACTGCTTGTGTTGTTATTGAGAAAATCTTCGCAGTTCATTTGTACTATCATATTAACCCTCTCAGCCACACAATGTGCTGTAAGACGAGCCTCAGGATCATGGTCCCAACATTCTACAATAGTGTCACACAGGAAGTGCATGCCCTAAACATGGAAGAAGAAAAACATATGGTAGTCACTACAGTGTAATAAAACTAACAGCCATAAATAGAGTGTTTAAGTTTAGTTGAGACAGTGCTTGCATCAATTCAAGATAACAAAGTGTGAAGGTGGACGAACACAGCAGGCCAAGCAGCATCTCAGGAGCACAAAAGCTGACGTTTCGGGCCTAGACCCATCAATTCTAAGAACTATTTGTCATTAATTTTAGGTTGGGTAGTTAAATCATAGATCATGTCTCAATAATTAGACATTAATTAGTTATTCAGTTTATGAATCAACAAACTTAAAATATTTTTCTTACATTTTGCTGACATAAGCTAAATAGTTACCATAAAGCAGACTATTTTAAAGGCAAAACTAAAACAAAGAACTGCAGATTGTGGAGATCTGAAACAAACATTGAAAGTGCTGGAAAAACTCAGCATGTCTGGCAGCATCTATGGAGAGAAAAAGATAGTAAATGTTTTGAGTCCAATGACACTTTGTCACAGTTGAGGGTCACTGGGCTCAAAACATTAACTGTCTTTTTCTCTCCACTGATACTGTCAGATCTGTTGAGATACTAAAGTATTTTCTGTCTAATTCAAAGGCACTTCTATAGTTCAGATCTCAGTAGATTGAAGCAAGCTACATTTCAACATTATTAAAACAAGCTTTTTTATCTTTACAGTTAAATCATGGATCAATGAAAATATGGACCTATTATTCTACCATTGGATGAAGGAAACCAGTTTCAATATAAAAATCTTCCCATGACTGTTACAATACCTGGATTCAAAAGTTAAATTTTTGAAGTAAGAAGTTCCTTAAAGAAAGAGGAAACATTTGAGGGAACACTTTCTTCAAATATTTTTGGGAAAAAGAATTACTTAAAGAAAATTTATTTATTTTTATTTGTTCCACAATCCCAAGGACATAGCCTTTTCAGTCTCATTATCATGCAGGGAACTGTTCTAAACAATAGGAACCACACCTCTCGCAACATGGCAAACCAGAAAATCAGGAACCCTCATGCTGTAGATAATGAATGTAATCACTATAGTATGCGGTAGTCACTTCCTATGAGTAATATTCTCTTACAAAATCTTAGCTTTTGTTTTTGAACATATGTGGAACCTCACCTCTCTGATATTACAAGAACGAAAAGGAGAAAATGAATGTTAACACAGTTGATCTTATTCTCACTGAAGAATAGGCCTAGTGCTAGAGATTACTTTAGAATATCCTTCCCTGTTAAACAATACCCATGACAACTAAAGTGATTGTATCAAGGTCATCCAGATGGGCCTCATAGATGATGAGTTCCCTGATGGTGGTTGTTAATCTGGTCAAATCAGAAAGCTCTGGCTGACAGATAAGAACAGCAGTGTCAGATATCCTGTTCACTTTGAGACCTGGCTCTGAGGAATCTGGATCAGTGTTGAGGATTCTCCATGTGTGAATAAAGGGTGACTTGGTGACAGGAGACTGTACTCGGTGGAATTGATTTCAACCACAGTTCATATTTTTTGCAACATTAACACGATAAGACATACTAAGGTGCTTCACAGGAATGTTAACCATATTTTGACACCAATCCACACAGAGAGATTCATCGGAAGGAGACAAATAGATCGAAGAAATAGGTTTTTTAGGAATGTTTTAAAGGAAGACAGAAAGTGGAGAAGGAGAGAAGCTTAGATGGGGAGTTCCATAGCTTAGGACCATACTAGCAGAAAGGGCAACTGTCATTGGTGGAACAATTGTCATTTAGGATGCCCCAGAAGTCAGAATTAGAAGACTACAGATATCTCAAAGGTTTGCACAGCTGCAGGACATTTGTAGTCTGTGATGAGCAAAGCCACAGAAGGAAATTAAGGGATGGGAATCTTCGCTTTAAGCCATTGCTTAACTAAGAACTAGTGTAATTGTAGTCAACACAGAGGTGAGGAGTGAACTAGATTGCACGAACCAGGTGCAAGTTAAGATATTATATCAGAGGTTTGGGTGACTTTGAGATAACAATGATAGAATATGGGAGACCAGCCTGAGAATAGTCAAGTCCAGAGGTGCTAAAGGCATAGCTGGCAATTTCAGCATAAATGAGATAATACGTGGGCAGGTTCAGGCAAGGGAAACACACTATTTTAATGATGTCATGTAAAGATGGTCAGATGATTATTTTGGAGCCAAGGTTGCAAGCATGTTGAAATGGGCAAACTATTTGGTTTTCTATTATTCATAGTGCACAGTTACATACAGTAATAAATTAAAGATGAACTCTCAACCATTACATATGTGTTCAGTTGCTATAAGAATACTACTCAGGGAGCAATAATAATTTATGTATTTTTGGTGCAGACTAAATTCAATCAGTATGGTTTCCATGATTAGAATGTTCCTTTCCTTTTTTTCCTGTTTAGATATGAATCAACACAAAAAATGCATATGGTTGATATAAAAAAGAAAGCAACAAAATTGTAGAGTGCTACTGACACAAATGCAGAGGACTTTGATTTGAAAATGATTGGAATAAGAACCATAGGTGATACAAGGAAGCATTCTTTTCCACAGTGAATTGCGATCTGGAATGCATTGCCTGACAAGTTGGTGGACGGAGATTCAATTAATGAAAGGAAGAAATAAATACTTGAAGATAAAATAATAATTTAAGTACTATGGAGAATGAATAGCAGAGTGGGATTAGTTGGACAGTATTCCAAAGAACAAGCACCAACACAATAGTGTAACTAGCTCTCATAGCCTTCTTTTTATGATTCTGAAAGCCATTTAAGTTCACACTTGATATGTGCAGGAAATGAAGAGGAAACATAGCGAAAAACTCTGAAAGTGTGTCAGTGCAGCTAGTTGTGAAATGATATTAGCAAAAAGAAGGAAGGAAATGGGATGAAAAAGAAATGGCATCAAGGCTTTAATGCTGGATCAGGAAGATCTCTCCCCTTCACCTGATTCCACATTTATGTACACATTTTGAAAAAAAAAGGTTACCCTGTCTGTCAGGATCTATACGTAATAACTTTTAGGTTGATCCATTGGGCAGCTTGCAGATTTGGCTTTCCTGAATGCATCCAGTGGTTGATCGTAACAAAGGCTTGAAAGAAGCATTAGGCACCTTACTTGCATGTGTAAGCAACCTGCATCAAGCACGGGTGTCATACTGGGTGCCAATTTTACTAACTCCACAAATATGGCAGGCACTTTCAATATGCACTTTCTGTCCACTAAGTTGGAACCTTACTTAAGTAGTTCAGCGTCTGAAAAGCAAGACCTTGCAAGGTCGAATTTCTCAGCTCAAGTTCTCAAGTCTGGAGTACCTCTGGCTCAGGTGTAGGTGATGCATCTGACTATCAGGGTTATTGTCCCTTGAATGTTTTCACCTCAGTCTAATCTGTGACCTGGACCTTTTCCACAGAAGATAGTCTAAGCCATGGCAAAGATGACAAGAATTCCAAGACCTGCCCTCAAAATGGCATTTCTTATTTTCATGGGGGTAAACAAACTATAGTTCATGCATCAGTGATAGTGGGAACTGCAGAAGCTGGAGAATCCAAGATAATAAAGTGTGAAGCTGGATGAACACAGCAGGCCCAGCAGTATCTCAGGAGCACAGCAAGTTTCGGGCCTAGACCCTTCATCAGACAGGGGGATGGGGAGAGGGTTCTGAAACGCCCCCGCAATAACCGCCTTAAGAGAATCCCCCTCATCCTCACATACCACCCCACCAACCTCCGGATACAACGTATCATCCTCCGACACTTCCGCCATCTACAATCCGACCCCACCACTCAAGACATTTTTCTATCCCCACCCTCGTCTGCCTTCCGGAGAGACCACACTCTCCGTGACTCCCTTGTTCGCTCCACACTCCCCTCCAACCCCACCACACCCAGCACCTTCCCCTAAAACCGCAGGAAGTGCTACATTTGCCCCCACATCTCCTCCCTCACCCCCATCCCAGGCCCCAAGATGACTCTCCATATTAAACAGATCTTCACCTGCACATCTGCCAATGTGGTATACTGTATCCACTGTACCCGGAGTGGCTTCCTCTACATTGGGGAAACCAAGCGGAGGCGTGGGGGCCGCTTTGCAGAATACCTATGCTCGGTTTGCAATAAACAACTGCACATTTTAACTCCCCCTCCCATTCCTCAGACGACATGTCCATCATCGGCCTCTTGCAGAGCCACAACGATGCCACCTGAAGGTTGCAGGAGCAGCAACTCATATTCCGCCTGGGAACGCTGCAGCCCAATGGTATCAATGTGGACTTCACAAGCTTCAAAATCTCCCTCTCCCCCACTGCATCCCAAAACCAGCCCAGCTTGTCCCCTCTCCCCACTGCATCCCAAAACCAGCCCACCTCATCCCCGCCTCCCTAACGTGTTCTTCCGCTCAGCTATCTCCTCCTCCCACCTTAAGCTGCACCTCCATTTCCCACCTACTAACCTCATCCCGCCTCCTTGACCTGTCCGTCCTCCCCAGACTGATATATCCCCTCCCCACCTCCCCACCTATACTGTCCTCTCCACCTGTCTTCTCCTCTATCCATCTTTGGTCCGCCGCCCCCTCTCTCCCTATTTATTCCAGTTTCCTCTCCCCATCCCCCTCTCTGATGAAGGGTCTAGGCCTGAAACGTCAGCTTCTGTGCTCCTGAGATGCTGCTTGGCCTGCTGTGTTCATCCAGCTTCACACTTTGTTATCTTGGATTCTCCAGCATCTGCAGTTCCTATTATCTGAGATCCAAAGAGTGGTCTTTAGTTTATCACCACCAGAAAGTGCTCTTAAACTAAGTATTATTAGGCTCTTTAGTAAATGGCCATCAGTAGGGATTTTAATATTTAGCAGATCCTTGACTTTAAAAACTTAGCAGTAATACATGACAAGCATTGATTTTGTGGAGAATGATGTTAACAAATTTGTTGTGGTGTCTGTAATGATCATATTTTCTCAATGAGAAGGACACCTAAGAGTTTAATACTAAAATTGTCTATGTAACAACAAGCACATTGACTCTAGAAGGTATGTTCAATATTGTCCTTTGCTACAAAGAAAAATTGTGCTGTCAGTCATATTTGTTCTGCAGTTATTACATACTTAACTTACTTTGTGTAACAGCCAGTTGCTAGGAATTTCAGGACGACCTCTGTCCCTTAATACAATGTCCCTCATGCTTTCAACACATGCATGATCACGAACCTTTGATCCAAAAGGCGATTCATAACTTTTCACCTCTGTAAGAAAATTAAAGACATATTATGTATGAATGCATTTTTTAAAATTCACCAGTGGGACTTGAGTGTCATATGTTGGGCCAGCATTTATTGCCTGTCTCTATTTGCCCTTGTGAAGGTGGTGATGAGCTGCTTTCTTGAACTGCTTGCAGTCCATGTGCTGTATATAGACCCACAATGCCCTTAGGGAGGAAATTATATATAATTTTAATCCTAACATTTCAATGTTCAGACATGTTGGATGTTGCTATGTTTTCGCAAATCATGTTTATTGTAAAACTTTGCAAGACATTATGTTATCATTAGGAGTGCTATATTAGTCATCAGTGGTTGAAATATTAAGCTTAAACAGCTGGGTAAGTTTAACTACTTGGTGGACACTATGATGGTAATCTTCACGTCCATCAATGGGGCAACAGAGTGGATGACAGGAGAGTTTACTTGCTTTAGAACCAATGACTTCATTCCTAGTTTATTCTTGAAAATGGCAATAGCCAATGACCCTTCCAATTCATTTTCTAAAAATAA
Source organism: Stegostoma tigrinum (assembly GCF_030684315.1). Lineage (NCBI taxonomy): Eukaryota > Metazoa > Chordata > Chondrichthyes > Orectolobiformes > Stegostomatidae > Stegostoma > Stegostoma tigrinum. The sequence continues at coordinate 66,298,422 of NC_081360.1, read as the reverse complement.
AAAATGATGACATTTTCACTCTCCTCAGCAAATTCTTTATCCCCTTGCTCAATTTCCCTTCTGACTACCTTCTTTAACCACCACATTATAGAAGCATTTTGATTGCATTAGAGAGGGTACAGAGATTTACCACGATGTTGTCTGGGCTGGAGTGTTATTTTTTTATTTGTCTGTGGAGCATGGACATTGCTGGCTGGTCAACATTTACAGCCCATCACTAGTTGCCCTGAGAAGGTGGTGGTGAGCTTCCTTCTTGATCTGATGTAGTCCTTGCGCTGTTGCTATGTTTTAGCAAAAGCATTGATTTTGTGGAGAATGACCCACAAAGCTCTTAGGGAGGGGATTCCAGATTTGAACTTCGTGACAGTGAAGATGCAACAACATATTTCTAAGTCAGGATGGTGAGTGGTTTAGAGTGGAATTTGAAGGTGGTGATGTTGTCCTTGTCCATTGAGATGGACGTGGTTGTGAAAGGTGCTATCTGAGGATCTTTGGTGAATTTCTGCAGTGCATCTTGTGGATAGTACACACTGCTGCTACTGAACGTTGGTGGTGGAGGGAATGGATGCTTATGGGGACGCAGTGCCTATCATATGCGCTGCTTTGCCTTGAATAGGGTCAAGCTTTTTAGGTGTTGTTGAAGCTACAATTTTCTAGGCAAGTGGGGAGTATTCCACCATACTCCTGGCTTGTGCCTTGTAGATGGTTGACAGGCTTTGGGGTGTCAGGAGGTGAGTTACCACAATATTCCAAGCCTCTGACCTGCTGTGTTTATATAATGAATCCAGTTATGTTTCTGGTCAAAGATAAGCCCACAGTAAATTGATAGTGAAGTATTCAGTGATGGTGATGCCATTGAATGTCAAGGGGAAGTGGTTAGATTGTCTCTTGTTGGTGATGGTCATAGCCTGGCATTTGTGTGGCATAAATGTTACCTGCTTCTTGTCAGGTCAAGCCTGGGTATTATCCAGATCTTGTTGCATTTCAACATAGACTGGTTCAGTACTTGAAAAGTCATGAATGGTGCTGAACATTGTGCAATCATTGACAAACATCCTCACTTCTGACTTTATGAAGGTCATTGGTGATGCAGCTGAAGATGGTTGGGCCCGGAGTACCCCGAGTAACTCCTGTAGGAATGTCATGGAACCGAGATTCCAACAACTGTAATCATTTTTCTCTGCCAGATACGACTCCCACCAGTAGACAGTTTACCCTCAATACCCATTGATTCCAGTTTTACTAGAGCTCCTTGATGTCACACTAAGTTGAATACAGCCTTGATGTCAATGGCTGTCACTCTCACTTCACCTCTGGAATTCAACTCTTTCAACCATGTTTGAACCAAGTCTGTAATGAGGTCAGGAGCTGAGTGGCCCTGGCAGAACCCAACTGGGTGTCACTGAGCAGGTTATTTCTGAGCAACTGTTGATGACACCTTCTATCACTCTACTGACGATCAAGAGTAGACTAATGGGGCTGTAATTAGCCAGGTTGGATTTGTCCTGTTTTTTATGTATAGGATATACCTGGATAGTTGTAGGGTAGATGCCAATGTTGTAAATGTGCTGGAAGAGCTTGGCTAGAGAAGTGACAAGTTCTGGAACACAAGCTTTCAGTACTATTGCTGGAATGTTGTCAGGGCCCATAGACTTTGCAGTATCCAGTGTCTCCAACTGCTTCTAGATATCATGTGGAATGGATTGAATTGGTTGAAGATGCTGGGAACCACTGAAGAAGGCTGAGATGGATCATCTATCACAGCACTTCTGGCTGAATATTGTCTCAAATGCTTCAGCCTTATCTTTTGCACTGGTGTGCTGGGCTCTTCGATCATTGACAATGGGGATATTTGTGGAGCCTCCTCTTCCAGTGTGTTGTTTAATTGTCCACCACCATTCACAACTGGATATGGCAGGACTGCAGAGCATAAATATGATCTGTTGGCTGTGGGATTGCCTAGTTTTGTCTCTTTATGCTGTTTGACATGCAAGTAATCCTGTTTGGTAGCTTCACCAGGTATATACTTCATTCTTAGGTATGCCTGGTGCTGCTCCCGGCATGTCCTTCTACACGCTCCATTAAAACAGGGTTGATCCATTGACTTGATGGTAATGGTTTAGTGAGAGATATTCCAGGACACAAGGTTGAAGATTGTGCTGGAGGACAATTCTGCTGCTGTTGGTGGCCCACATTGCCTTATAGATGCACATTCTTGAGTTTCTAGGTCCGTACGAAGTCTGTCCAATTTAGCACGGTAATAGTGCCACATAACATGATAGGAGTTATTCTCAATGTGAAGGGGAGACTTTGGCTCCACAAGGAGTGTGCAGTGGTCATTCTTACATATACTGTCTCGGACAGGTGCATCTGTAGTTAGCAAATTGGAAAGGAAGAAGTCATGTATGTTTCTCCCATTTGTTGGTTCCCTCACTGCTGCTGATTCAGTCCAGCAGCTATGTCCTTTAGGATACAACCAGCTCAGTCAGTAGTGCTGTTGCTGAGCCACTCTTGGAGGTGGAAGTTGGAACCCACCAGTCAGAGTACATTTTGCACCCAACTGCTCTTGTCGCTATCTCTAAGTGTTGTACATCATGGAGGAATACTGGTTCATCAGCTGAAGAACATAGGAATTAAGAGTGGGAGGAGGCAATTCAGCTATTCCAGCTCACTGAGCATTTAATGTGATCATGGCTTATCTTGGTCTCAACTCTACTTGTCTGCCTCCTCTCCGAAGCCCTTTACCCCACTTTTCATCAGAAACATATCTATTTCTTTCTTGAATCTGTTGATTGATTCTGTCTTCACTTCACACTGGGACAGTGAGTTCCACAGATTCGCAATCCTCTGACAGAAGTAGTTTCTCCTCATCTCAGATTTGAACCCACCACCTCTTACTGTATGTCAATGGCCTCTTGTTCTAGACTGTCCCAAAAGAAGGAACATCTGTTCAATGTCCACCTTAATAATCCCCTTTAGCAATTTATATACTTCAAGATATTGCCCAGGAAGGACGATACACAGTAATTAGCAGGAGATTTCCTTGCATGTGTTTAACCTGAACCCATAAGATTTCATGGGGTCCACAGACAACTTTGAGGAACCCCAGGGCCAATTGCTATGCTGTCATCTTTGCTGTGTCTTCCTGCCGGTGGAACAGCACATATCTAGAGATGGTTGTGTCCGGGACTTTGTCTGTCAGGTATGATTCTGTGAGTATGACTATGTCAGGCTGTTGCTTGACAAGTCTGTGAGACAGCTCTGCTGACTTGGTGCTAACCGCCAGGTGTTAATAAGGAGGACTTGGCAGGGTTGGCAGAGCTGATTTCTTTTTATTTTACCATGTGGTGCATTGTGCAACAGACCCTTCATTTTGAGGGCTGAATGTGAATGAGCTAAGGGAAGACTTCACAATTTAATTGCTCTACAAGTTTGTACAAATTAAATTGCAATATAATCATTCTGAAATACAAGGCTTTTTTATTTGTTTTCTGCATTTTGATTAATTTTAAATTGCTTGTTATTTGTAAAAATGTGAACTTGGTAGGATGGTCATCTGGAAGTTTAAAAGATAAGTAGATGTTAGCTCTTTTAGAAATGTGGAAAATAAGGAACAGATCATGCCTGCTGTTATTGAATCTGCTAGGAAGATAAAACCGTTTAGTGGAAAATGAGTTCATTGTTGATTCTGAACACTAATAAGATTGCAGATGAAGGATTTTGGTTCGCATTCTAAAATGGCATTGATTGCTCTTCGAAATCTGGCTGGATGTGTTGTCAATGTTTGTAACATTTTGAAATTATCTTTTGCCATAACTTTATTGAGAACCTATTAAGTAGGGCAATGACACCACAGCCTTTAAAATCCACCAGTTATGATTATTTATCATAAATAAGAGTCACTTTGGCAGATGCCCAAGCATCTGTGAATCCATCCCCTTTCTAAAACATACGGTAAAATGTGAGATAACAAAGTGTAGAGCTGGATGAACAGAGCAGGCCAAGCAGCATCTTAGTGCTCCTAAGATGTTGCTTGGCCTGCTGTGTTCATCCAGCTCTACACTTTGTTATCTTGGATTCTTCAGCATCTGCAGTTCCTATTATCTCTGATAAAATGTGATGCCATTTGATAAGGTATTGCACATTATAATGCTTAACAGGTAAGAGTCCACGATGTTGGGAGTAATTTTGTTAGCATGGATAAAGGATTAGCCATCTAATAGAAGACAAGGATAAGCCCTTCCAGATATTTCCTGGATAGAAACTTGTAACTAGTGGTGTCACAGGGATCAGCACAGGGCCACAATTATTTACTATTTGGTAATGCCTTAAATGAGGAAAGTGAAAGTGCTACAGCCAAATTAGCAGGTGACACAAAATAGGCGAGAAGGCAATCAATAAGGATGACACAATCAGTTTGCAAAGGGGCATAGACAGCTTATATGATCTGACAAAATTTGGTAGATGGAGAATAATGTGGGGAAATGTGAGGTTGTGCACATTAGCAGGAAGAATACAGGCACGGAGTATTATATAAATGGAGAAAGACTGGAGAAACTTTGGAGCAAAGGGATTTGGGAGTCCTCATCCATGAATCTCAAAAATCTAGAATCCAAGTTCATCAGGAAATAGTAATATGGAAGGCAAATGGAATATTGGCCTTTATTTCAAAGGGAATGGGGTATAAAAGTAGGGATGTTTACTAAAATTATAAAAGGCATCAGACTGTAGCTGAAATACTGTGAACAGTGTTGGGCCCTAATGTAAGGAAAGATATGGTCACATTGGAGGCTGTCCAAAGAAAATTCACCTGGCTGATGCGTGTTATGGAAGGGTTGCCTTATGAGGAAAAGTTGAGGAAGGGTCACGAGACCCGAAGCGTTAACTGTTTGTTCCTTCATGGATGCTGCCAGGCCTGCTGAGCTTTTCCAGCAACTTTGTTTTTGTTCCCGAGTGGATTGGGTCTGTGCTTGTTGGAATATAGAAGAAATGAAAGGCGACCTTAATTAGAAGATTCTTAGGGGACTTCAGAGGGTTGATGTGGAAAGATTGTTTCCCCATATGGGAGAATCTAGAACCAGAAGGCTTAATCTCAGGGTAAGAGGTCACACAATTAAAACAGAGAAAAGGAGGAATTTCTTCTCTGAAGATGGTGAATCTGTGAAATTCTTTACACTAGAGGGCCATTGAGGCTGGGTCATTAAGTATATTCAAGGTTGAGAAGATGTTTTTAAATCAGTAATGTTATGGGAATAAGATAGGCAAGTTATTAGATCAGTCACAATCTCATTAAATGGCAGACCAGACACAATGGACTAATAGACTTTTTCTGCACTTACACTTCATGTATCCTCAATTTTTTAGTATGCTTCTATTCACGAATACCTAGGCAATATACAAAATAAAGTACTTTGTAAGCAAAAAAGATCTAATGATGATCCTTGAGCGTGGTAATTGTAAATGGTGTAGAATTTTAAATCGGTTTCCTATCGTAGGCTATTCCCATCAATATAAATTAGACATCAGAGTCAAAACACTAAATTGCACATTATACTTTTTAAAAGCCCGAGCTAAATTTATATTTAAGTATGAAAAAGTGAAATTCAGTTTATTACAATGAGAAATCATAGTGGTAATGATTGTGCATATGTTTTGCATTGTATTTTGCACCAGAAGAACAGCTTTCTGATGAAGGGTCTAGGCCCGAAACGTCAGCTTTTGTGCTCCTGAGATGCTGCTTGGCCTGCTGTGTTCATCCAGCCTCACATTTTATTAGCTTTACATTACAGGCTGTTCTGGCATTATATTGCCTAGAGATGTCACTAAAGAGCTACAATGCTTTGCATTCATTTGTAGTTTATGTATAAATAACTTGACATGTCAGTGGGGCCCAGCTGGATCCAATACATTGGCAGAGCAATATGGCCATACTAGTCTGAAAGTGCCTGACCTTGGAAGCTAAGCAGACTCAGGCCTAATTGGTAGTAGGATGGGAGACTGCCTGGGATTACCAGGCGCTGTAAAAGACACCCTCTGGTGCAGTAGTCGTGTTTGCACATCTAGACTAGAAGGTCTGGGTTCAAATCCAACCTGCTTCAGAGGAATGTAATAGCATCTATTAGCAAGTTGATGAGGGGGATAAAACATATGTTGAATTAAAGAAAGGCAGTAAGATCAGCACTGGTGGTAGCCTAGTGATTGCAGTAGTATCTGCACCATTGTGAGATGGAACTTGGGACTCCAAGGTCTAGACTTTTCCTTTTCTTTGGCTCTGTTGAATCTTTTATTCTGCACTTTTCACTGAACTCATGTATTCCTATACTTAGTACATGTGACAAATAAATAAATCCAAAAAAAAGGTCTTGGTGGTTTTGGTGCTGGGAAGGTTGCTCAGTTGTGTGTGGTAACACTTCTGGGTAGATATGAAGAAAGGGACTAGTTAGTGTTTGGATATCACTGGAGAAGGAGCATGTGGTGTCCATCAATGCTCTTGATGCCTTTAGAGAATAGTGGCCACCACAGGGGATACAGTGCCTTATTTCCCTGTTCAACTGTTGATTTTGTCCCTTCCCTCTCCCTAAATCCCTCCCCCATCACTTTTGATGCTTTGCATTGTCTGTAATGGATTTTCCTTGTAAATACTGAACTGGCTACACAGGTATTTTTACTACTAGTGGATAGTAGTTGAGAAAAAAAATGTCACAGTGATTTTGGTGGTGGGAAGGTCACTCAGCTATGTGTGATAACACTTCTGGGTATAAAAAGAAGGCATTAACTAGCAGTTAATAAAAAGTCACTGTGTTTTGGTGATGGGAAAAACCGTTCAGTTATGTGTGATAGCATTTCTGGATATAGAATAAAAGAAATAATCACATGTTGCAAGATTGGCCTATATTAACAATACTTAAAATTAATTATATCAGCAATTCCTACTAAAGAAAAAAAAATGAAAACTGTCTTAAATTTGTCTACATTAGGATAGGAATATTTAATCAGAAATCTAATCAATCAAAATTGCTTGTTGTTCAGGGTCCAACTTTCTCTTTTTCCTGGAATGAGAATTGCAGTGTTTATCAGAAGAGTTTGGAAACAATGGAGTAGTATTTTTACTTATATGAGGTGGAAATTTGTGGTAGCAGGCTAACCACCCATTATATGTCCCACCTGATTTTAATTTCCATCAATTTTTGGAAAATAAAATAAAACTTTGATCTCAGAATTGGCAGAATCTTAAATGGTCCACAATAGGACACATATTATATGGTATAAAATATTATCTTGATGAGGCAATGGAAAATCTTACATTTGAATAAGGTATACTGGCTAAGATGGTGTAAAGAAATAAAAAAGACGAAAAATGGTAAAAAAAAAAGGGGAGAATGGAAAGAAAGAAATGCTAATCTCTTATTTACAGGCCTCTGCCTTGCCAATTGCTTAAGAAGGTTCCAAATTATCAATCCACCTCCTGGGTATTTACAATCACCCCATACTAAAATGGAAATTGACTGGGTAAGCAAGGAAGTCAAAGTTGGAAAAAGAAATCAAGGCGTAGGACCAAATACTGATTGGTTATCACCCATGTTGTGCTATGACTAAGACCAATTCCAGTCCTTGTGATCTAGAGAGGTTTAGTCACTACCCTTTGATCTCAGTAGGTATTCAATAAAGTCCTGTTTCAAATCAAGGAAAGGGAAATAAAGTGGCATATTTGACTTTGGTTTATTTTAACATTTTGGGACGATTAGAAACAGAACTAGCTTCTCCTGGGAGTACGTCTGCACTGGAAAAGCAGCTGCCTACAGTTGCGTGGGAACATCTAAGAAGACAAAACTAGCTGTCTGGCTCTTACTTTCTTGTTGCATTCTTCTAGAAGCAACTTAAAATATCTTGTTTGGTCTCCATTATGACAGGATTTATGCTGCTTTTGTGTAATTTATAATAGAGTTGATTTGTAGATGTTAACCAAATAAAAAGTCACAAGTGAGGTAATTGCAAGTTCAGGCTTGATGCAGAAAGGATAACAATGGATAGATATGTAAAAAGATATTGCTGTAACAATATTGGGATCCTTTACACATGAAATTATGAGAAATACAGGGGGCAGTATGATTGTTGTATCTGGAAAATTTACAGTAAAAAGCCAGTAGAATAAACATTCATGATAATATTCTGTATTTCAGAATTTTTTTCTAAGAATTATACATTTTTACTAGTTTAGAATGCAACAGAACTTTCTCTATATTATTTAAAAACTATATATTTAATGGCCTAATGTTGACCTTACCTCCAATTACCTCACATCGAGAAGCCATCTCCCATAAAACCAAAGCCATTGAGTATATATCCATCTGTTTAAATGACTCAAGATCTTCCAGGTTAACACGAGATTCAAGAACTTCAGGTGCCATATACCTGGCAGTGCCAACCTGCCCAACAAGACAACAAATTTCTGTTTGTTTATGTAGTGGCAAGTTATATTTATTCATTTGTGAACATTGAATGTAGTAAGAATAAGCAACAAAAGTGCTATATCCTCCAAAATCAAACATGCAGTCTTCAGAAACAAAATGCTTTTGAAATAGAACTCAAAGATAAACATTTATTTCTGGTCAAATATATATATGGTCTCATCTTAGGTCACTCAACATCACATCATGTTGCCTTATTGTAGTTCCTAACTGATCACATGATAATTTCAGCAAGATTGCAGTTGCGTAACAGTATTAACATTTTTCAGATGAAGAACTGTTTGTGTAGATTAATCTTATCTTTACTTTATATGCATCCTGTGTTATTTTAAAATTCGAGTGTTTAAGAGGAAACTTAAATTGAAGTGGTAAATTCACTTAACTGGGAATTTAGAGGAAGTGAGGGCCTACTGGTATTATTGCTGGACTGTTACTGTTCTGGGGATCTGGATTCAAATCCTACCCCGGTAGGTAATGAATTTGAATTCAGTAAAAGAAAATCTTGACTTTAGTGTTTAATGATGTGATCGTGAAACCATTGTTAATTTTTGTGAAAAACCCATCTGGTTCACAGATGGGAACTGGGAAACTTCCATCCTTATCTGATCTAGCTAATGTGTGACTCCAGACCGACAACAATGTGGTTGATGCTTAGTTGCCCCCTGGGCAATTAGGGATGAGCAATAAATGCTGGCCTAGCCAATGATGCCATCATAAAATTAACTAGATCTCTGGATCTTTGGGTGTCTCCAGAGACCCCAGTTAATGCTCTGGAGGCATGGGTTTGAAATCCATCAGCACAGATGGCGATGTTCAAATTCAATAAGATCTGGAATTAAAAAAGGCTTGCCTGATGTTTTGTTGGATGACCTGATTCTGAGCTGTAGCATATTATGTAACATGTACTGAAGTCTAAACTAATGGCTACCTGAACACAGAAATACTTCTGAACTATCAGCAAATGGCTTTTGGCACATTACATCATAAATTGCAATGTACACATAGATATTACATGCCATGCATCAAAGTAAAATATATAATGAAGTGGGTGCAAAAGATTTTGGAAAGGGAAGGGAATAACTGTAAACAACAACATAGAATTATGGAATCATAGAATCATAGAATCATTGAACAACAAGAACTGATGTGATTTCGCATTGTTCCTTTAACACAATTAAATGATGCTAGTTGCTTAGCAGAAGCGTTATCAAATAAAACTTGATGAAGTAGATTCATAATTTTTCGAGAGCATCTACTCCTGGCAACCTTGGATTGCCTCAGCTAATAAAAAAAATTACTTAACATACATTTAAAACTTTTAATGACCCTACCTCCATTACCTTCCGAGGCAGAGAATTCCAAAGGTGCATAATCCTCGGAAAAAAAAAATAGTTTCCCTTTCTCTGTCCTTAAAGGACACTTATAACTTTAAAACAATGACCCCTATTTCTGGACTCATCAACAGACAACATTGCATCCATTCTATGTGAACAATTTTAATCCTCCTTGTCAAGGCCATTCAGGATCTAATACACTTCAATCAAGTCAATCTTTAATCTTCTAAACTCCAGTGAAAACAATCTGAGTCTGTTCCACCTATTCTCATAAGAAAACCTGCCCATCAGAGAATCATAAAATCCCTACAATGCAGAAACAGCTGTTCAGCCAATCGGGTCTGTACTAGCCCTCAAGAGTATCCCAGCCAAACCCAAATCCAGCCCCCTATCCTATCCCCATAACCCTGCATTTACCATGGCTAACCCACCTCGCCTGCACTTCCCAGGTCACTACCATGGACCCCAGCTATTAACAATGGAGTCACTTATGTGACAGCATGAGTCACTACACTTACAGATTCTTGTGAATGTATTCAATAGCTGACCTCTATGGGTTAGGGACTATCGAGTCAGATTTCACTTTTGGGCCTGAGATGTTCAGTATTCACATTAGCTGGGATCATAACACTTGGATGAGTTGATCAAATATAATGTATCCAATTTGGAATCATAGAGTCATAGAGATGTACAGCATAGAAACAGTTCATCCATGCTGACCAGACATCCTAAATAAATCTAATCCCATTTGCCAGCATTTGGCCCATATCCCTCTGAACGCTTTGTATTCATATACCCATACAGATGCCTTTTAAATGTTGTCATTTATAACAGCCTCCACACTTCCTCTGGCAACTCATTCCATACATGCACTACCCTCTACCCCTTATGCCCACCCCGGGAGAAGACCTTGTCTATTTACCCAATCTATGCCCTTCATGATTTTATATGCCTCTATAAGGTCATCCCTCATTTTCTGACGGCGCAGGGAAAATAGCCCCAGTCCATTCAGCCTCTCCCTACACCTCAAACACTCCAACTTTGGCAACATCCTTGCAAATATTTTATGAATCCTTTCAAGTTTCACAGCATCTTTTCTGTAGCAGCGAGACCAGAATTGCATGTAAATTCCAAAAGTGGCTTACCAATGTCTCGTACAGCTGCAACATGAGCCAGTATCCAAATCACTAGTCCTCCCTGTATTCGATGGGACATTATCTGCTAACCACTCTACCATGGAGAGGACTTAAAGTGATATCAAGATACTATAGACAGTAATTGATTGGCCAAGAAGGTAAATGGAAGTGTGAAATTACCCATTTTGAAGGGAAGAGTGGAAATGCTGAGACATTTTAATAGGTGAGACAGAGAGAAAAATTACGAAAAAGATTAGAAAAAATGACAGGTAATAACAAAATAATACTGTTCTTTAAAAATAAAATTAAATTTGTATTCAGTCATCTGACACCTCAATTTTAAAATTCTCATTCTTGGATTTTTATCCCTCATGGTTTGTCTCCTCCCAATCTTTTTGGCCTACTCTAGCTTTAAAAAAATTGGGAGCTGTCTGCTTGCAACAAATACAGAGAAATTTCACAGGAAAAAGGCCACTTGTCCTGACCAGTCCATGTATGTTTTTATCCACCTTGTGAATAAGTAATTCGTTAGAAAGAAGGAGGTTGAGAGGTGGCTTAATTGAAACATATAAAATAATCAGAGGGTTAGATAGGGTGGATAGGGAGAGCCTTTTTCCTAGGATGGTGACGGCGAGCACGAGGGGGCATAGCTTTAAATTGAGGGGTGAAAGATATAGGACAGATGTCAGAGGTAGTTTCTTTACTCAGAGAATAGTAAGGGAATGGAACGCTTTGCCTGCAATAGTAGTAGATTCGCCAACTTTAGGTACATTTAAGTCGTCATTGGATGAGCATATGGACGTACGTGGAATAGTGTAGGCTAAATGGGCTTCAGATCGGTATGACAGGTCGGCACAACATCGAGGGCCGAAGGGCCTGTACTGTGCTGTAATGTTCTATGTTCTAATTCTGCTGATATTTACCCACCCTCTTATTTCCTTTATTCCACTTTCTATTCATCTAGTTAACAATTTTATATTGAAAATTAAATCAGTTAAGCACACAATTCAACCTACAGTTGATCAACTTAGGCATCATGATCAGAAATAATATTGCAAAAACTGTTTTTCTTCATTTTTGATGACACCAAAATTAGTGGAATAGCAGACATTGAAGAAGGTTTCTAAGAGTACAACAGAATCTTGATCAAGTGAGTCAGTGGGGTGAGGAATGGCAGATGAAGTTTAATTTAGATAAATAGGAGGTGTTGCATTTTTTTAAGAAAACCAAAGCAGAAATTACACAGGCAATGGTAGGGCCCTGGAGAGTATTGTCAAACAGAGAAACTTAGGGGTGCAGGTACGTAATTCCTTGAAAGGTAAACAGGGTGGCAAAGAAGCTGTTTGGCACATTTGCCTTAATCAGTCAGAGCATTAAGTACAGGAGTTAGAACATAGAACATAGAACAATACAGCACAGTACAGGCCCTTCAGCCCTTGATGTTGTGCTGACCTGTCATACCGATCTCAAGCCCATCTAACCTACACTATTCCATGTACGTCCATATGCTTGTCCAATGATGACTTAAATGCACTTAAAGTTGGCGAATCTACTACCACTGCAGGCAAAGCGTTCCATTCCCTTACTACTCTCTGAGTAAAGAAACTACCTCTGACATCTGTCCTATATCTTTCACCCCTCAAGTTAAAGCTATGCCCCCTCGTGCTCACCGTCCCCATCCTAGGAAAAAGGCTCTCCCTATCCACCCAATCTAACCCTCTGATTATTTTATATGTCTCAATTAAGTCACCTCTCAACCTTCTTCTCTCTAATGAAAATAGCCTCAAGTCCCTCAGCCTTTCCTCATAAGACTTTCCCTCCATACCAGGCAACATCCTAGTAAATCTCCTCTGCATCCTTTCCAAAGCTTCCATATCCTTCGTATATTGCGGTGACCAGAACTGTACGCAATACTCCAAGTGCGGCTGCACAAGAGTTTTGTACAGCTGCAGCATAACCTCTTGGTTCTGGAACTCGATCCCCCTATTAATAAAAGCTAAAACACTGTATGCTTTCTTAACAGCCCTGTCAACCTGGGTGGCAACTTTCAAGGATCTGTGTACATGGACACCGAGATCTCTCTGCTCATCTACACTACCAAGAATCTTACCATTAACCCAGTATTTTGCATTCCAGTTACTCCTACCAAAGTGCATCACCTCACACTTGTCTGCATTAAACTCTATTTGCCACCTCTCAGCCCAGCTCTGCAGCTTATCTATGTCTCTCTACAACCTATAGCTTCCTTCGACACTATCCACAACTCCACAGACCTTGGTGTCGTCTGCAAATTTACTGACCCATCCTTCTACGCCCTCATCCAGGTCATTTATAAAAATGACAAACAGCAGTGGACCCAACACCGACCCTTGCGGGAGTTGGGATGTCATGTTACAGCCGTACAAGACATTGGTCAGGCCACATTTGGAGTACTGGGAAGAATTCTGGTTGCCCTGGTGATAACACTATATTTTGTCCTGGTTTGTTATGAAGAGAAGTTCAGACAGAAGTGTGGTCTAGCCTGTTCCAAGCCAACAAAGTAAACAGCTTGAGAAGCCTTGGAGTTTTGTTTTAAAGTTTTAACAATAGAAGCAGCCTGAAGGAGTGTGGTCAAGCTCTCACAGAACCAGGATTTTTGTTTAACTTTCAGTACCTGTTGGGGTTTGAATGTTGCTATACATCTCTCCCTGCTACAGCAAAATGCTTGAGTTCTCTCTCCCTCTCTCTGTCTCTGTCTCTCTCTCTCTCTCTCAGGATTTTCTCTTGATATTCTTTCCTCCTGGATTGGAAAAACATTGCATGGAGGTAATCTATTTTATTGACTTTACCTCTGCCAAGGGTGTGTTTATGGGATGTTACTATCTTGGAACAGCTAATCAGTGATAGTTAACAGATATATTAATTTGTTAAGTATTTAAACAGAGTTACAGTTAAGCTCGTTCTTTTTTATTCTTACTTTATCTGTATTTTAACTATAATGTAAGAATAAAATGTGTTTTGCTTCAAGCCGGGTAGTTTGACGAATTGAATTGCATCTGGAACACAACACTTTACAATTAACTTTAAAAATAAGAAAAACTTGGGTACTAGGCTATCTTCTTATTATATTTTGGGGGTGTTTGGTCTGATAACACATTGGAACTCTTATCAGGATCAAAATCTCTAATTCCAGTTTGAGTTTAGGATTATTGGACTCAAAGACAGTGAATGGTGAATGTTTGTGCTCTTTTCAGGTGTTACATTCAGTTGTGCCTAATGTAGCAATGGCTCTTCCAGTAACTAAGAGTTTCCTGGGGGGTGGAAGAAGTCACTTTGGGAATTTTGCAAAAAATGAGCAGGGCAAATATTTTAGAATTGTCAGACAAGTTGGACTTGGGGCGGGCTTTGTCCGTGCGAGAAAGGGAGATAATTGCAGCAATAGCTTGATATATACAATTTTCAAAAATGCGATCAGAATCTCTGGAGATGGCTAAAATTCAATTGCAAATGGAGCAGCTTGAACATGAAAAGGAAATGAAACCGTTTTAATTATGATTGAAAGCAGAAAGAGAGAATAGCTCTAGCAAAGGAAAAAGAAACAGAGAGGAAGGTCCTAGAAGAAGAAAGGGAGAAAGAGAAATTTTTTTAACTTCAGAGATTGGAACTGAAAACTCACAGATAACTTAAAACATAGAGTGAAAGGTAAGAGTAGTGATGACGACAATGATAGAGAACGAAAGGCCTGGTAGGGATCTGTTTAAATATGTCCAAACATTGCCTAAGTCCAACTAGAAGGACATAGAAGCCTTTTCCATTTCATTTGAGAAAGAAGTTAACAAATGAAATGGCCAGTGACCAGGTGGGTATTCTTGATCCAAACAAAGTTGGTAGGTAGAGATAGTGAGGTATTTACATCATTAATGAGAAGAGGTATCTGGGATGTATCATGAGGTGAAAAAAGACATCTTAAGTGCAAATGAACTAGTGCCAGAAGCCCATAGACAATGGTTTAGGAATCTAAGGACGGTCCCTGGTCAGACGTACATAGTTTGAAAGGATCAAACAAAGTAACTTTGATGGGTGGATAAAAGCACTGCAAATTGATCAGACATCTGACACTCTTAGAGAGATGATTATTTTGGAGGAGTTCAAAAATTCACTTCCTGAAGAGGTGAGAACTCACATGGAAGAGCAGAGAGTTAAGACCACTAGATTGGTAACAGAAATGGCAAATGGTTATGAATTGGTTCATAACTCAAAATTTGGCTTCTGACATCAATTTCAATCTGTGAGGGAGAGAAATTGGCGACAAGAGAAATCCTTAGGTCGTTATGGAAAAGGAGGTCTCATTGAACATAGTGAAGATAGTTTATCACAGAGTGAAAAGGAAACCCATGAGAGGGACAGGGAAGTAAAACATGCTCAGGTGTTTTTCACTGTAATAATGTAGGCCACATGGAGTTGCAGTGTTGGTGGTTTAGAACCAGCACTGGGAAAATGGATTTGGGAAAACAGGACAAACCAGTGAGTTTTGTTGAAGTGGTAAAGGAAAGCAGCGGAAGCTGAAAAGCTTCAAAAGAATGTACAACCTGATCAGAAGCTGGTTGAGAAGAAAATGCATGATCTCTTTAAAGAATTTACTTGTATGAGTATTCTCTTTTAGAAGTATGCCAGGAAGAGCAGGTAAGAAATTAAGATTCTAAGAGAAACAGAAACAAGTGAATCTTTGGTGGTGCAAGGTGAGGAAATGTGTAACTCAGAAGGAGTATTGGCAGAAAAGATGGTAAATGTTGAATTCATGGTGAGAGGACAGTGTTCCATTATATAAAGTGAGGTTGGAGAGTCTGGTGAGAAGTGGTGAGATACTGATAAGAGTAATAGGGAAATTCTCATTTCCAGAAATACTGTTTATACTTGGCAATGATATAGCTGAATCAGGTGGGAGAGATGTCTATTGTGGTCAAAAAGCCAGTGGAAAATCGGACAACTTAGGTGCTATATTAAGTATATGCTGGAATTTTCCCTGACTATGTGGTAACAAGGTCACAAAGCCACAGGTTGAAACAGGAGGCGATATCAAGGAGTAAAGAGAAGGAAGTTGAAATTCAATGATCAGAAATTTGATCAAATGGCTGAGAGAGAAACAAGAACAGGTGGAGGATAAAGTGGATAGCTTTAGTTCAGAGAAGCCAGCTGAATTACAACAAAAAGATGAAAAACTAAATCTAAAAACATACATGAAGAAGAATCTGAGTGTATACTAGAATGTTAACATCTTAAAAACAAAGTCTTTGAGTAGGAAGTGGAGACCATCACATATTCAGGCAGATGAAAAATGGGCAGAAGTTCATCAAGTTGTATTCACAGTGGGTTATATAAAGGAAGCGTTGTAAGTAGCATGTGAATTACTAGTAGGAGGTCATTTGGGAATAATCAAAACTCTAACCAAAACGCAAAAACATTTTTTTTGGCCGAGACTGCGAAAGGATGTGATTGACTTTTGAAGGACATGTCATACATGTCAGGAAAACTTCAGGAAGTGATAAAACTAACACCGTCAATACCCATTCATGCATTTGAGGAAGCTTTTACAAGAATCTGGGATGTGTGCCTAAAATAAGCAACGGGAATCAACAATGGATGTGTCTACTAGTTTTCCAGAAGCCTTTTCATTGCACAATATCCTGGTTAAAAAGACTGTAGAAGAGTTACTCAATGTTTCTACTAGATATGGACTACCCACAGAAATACAATTTGATCAAGGGGCAAATTTTGGTTAAAAATTTTTCGAGGAAGTGATGGATATCCTAGGAATAAAACAATTCAAATCCATTGTGTACTGTCCAGAATCACGGGGAGTATTAGAACAGAGGCATCATACTTTAAAGACTATGTTGAGGACTTATAGTCAAGATTATCCAGAGAACTGCAATTAAGTAATTAGGGATGCAATTCATGAATCAACTAAAATCAATCCATTTGAATTAGCTTTTGTATATGCAGTGAGAGGACCACTGAAATTAACTAAGGAGAAATTGATTAGTCAGAGTTCAGAGACTGTACATTTGGACTGTGTGCCAAATTTTAGGGAGAGATTAACTGGAGCAGGTGAGTTAGCTAGACAGCATTTAAAAGTAGCACAGCATGAGATGAAACAGGAAGCATACAGGTAATCAAAAATTCGCAATTTTGCTCGATAAAGTATTTGTGTTACTACCAGTAGTAGGTGAGCCTTCAAAGTCAAGGTATAGTGGGCATTATCAAATCAAAAGAAAATTGATCGGGTGAATTATTTAATTAGAATGCCACATGGAAAGAAATCTCACAGAGTGTATCATATGAATATGCTCAATAAGCAAAAGGAAAATAACTAATTGTTGAAGAACCAAGTTCAGATGATCCTAAATCGGGCATTCCTCAAATTAAACCAGACAATAAAGAAGTTCTCAAAAATTGAGATAAATTATTCAGTTACCCACAAAAAAAACATTGAAATGACCTGAAAGAGTAATATGAGAGATACATGGCAATATGCTGGAAGCACTAGTCTAATTACACATGATGTAGATATAGGAAATGCTGATCCAATCAAGCAACATCCTTATAATCTTAGCCCTCTGAAGTTGGCACAAGTTCAAAAAGAGATTGAAAGCATGCTCAGAGTTCACATAATAAAAGTGAACTGCAGTGAATGAAGCTCACCCATAATCACAGTGCCAAAATCAGATCACACCCAATGGTTATGTGTAGACTATTGCAAAGTCAATGCAGATACAAAATTTGATTCATATCCTATTCTATGTATGTAAGACTGTATTGAGAAGGTGGGGCAAGCAACTTGTATTTCAAAGTTGGACTTACTTAGAGGATACTGTCAGTTAGCTTTCTTCGAAAGTGTGATGGAATGTTTGGCTTTCATGACACCAAATGGTCTATACCAGTTTAAAGTCATGCTGTATGGTATGAAGAATGCATCAGCAACATTTCAATAACTAACCAATAATGTCTTTCTGAGATTACCAATTGTGGGGTGTACATGGACAATCTGGAGATTTTTAGTCACACATGGAAGGAACATTTGGAGCACATATTCGATTGACTTCGAGATGCAGGCTTGGTGATAAACCTGGCTAAGAGTGAATTTGCAAAAGCCCTCGTTAAATTTCTTGGCCATATTATTGGAAAGGGATAAATGGCCCCATGGGATATAAAAACAAAGTTTATTGGGTAGTTTCCCATTCTATCGATGAAAAGGGAAGTACTAAGATTCCTGGGACTGCGTGGTTTTAATTAGGAATCCCTACCAAATTTTAGCAGTATCATTGCTCCACTGACTGACCTGTTGAAGAAGTGCAAAAAATGTCAGTGGACAGAAAAGTGTCAGTAGGTATTTGATAATCTAAAAGCTGTATTAATCACTGTCCCACTGTTAGCCGTACCTAATTACACGAAACCAGTCAAAGTGGCTATTGATGTGAGTGATGTGGGTGTTGGTGCTGCACTCGTGCAAGACAACGATGATAAAATAGAAAGACTTATGGGGTATTTTTCCAAAAATCTGGATATTCATCATCAGAAATATTCTGCAACTGAGATGGAGAATTTGATGTTGGTGTTGATGTTGCAAAATTTCAACATTTATGTTGCTAGTAATGTGTCTGAGACAATATCAGAACTCCTTAAAGTTTGTTGGAAAAACTTAAAGATAAAAATACCAGGCTATTTACGTGGAGATTATTATTGCAGGAATTCAATTTGAAAACTATACATGTGGCAGGACAAGAGAACATAAATGCTGACGTGTTGTCTCAGCTTTGATGAAGGAAGGAGAAGGCTTTTGGTGATGAGAAAAATGTACTGGAATGGTCTGTAGTAGTGCATGTTTGCATGCTTAGAGTCAATGTAACATAGATATTGTCATGTATTAATATCATAAAACTAAAGGCTTTTAATAACAAAGTCATCTTTGTATATTGATGGATTTTTTTTAAGATGGGACACGTGATGACATTATGGGTTTAAGTGTTTTTTAATATATGAATAGAGGTTGAGACAGAGTTGTAGAGCTATCTGCTTCAATCCAATCAGGTAAACAGCTTGCGAGGATTTGTAGGGATTCTTTCAAAGTTGGAACAATAGAAGCAGCATGAATGAGTGGAATTGAGCTTCCACAGAACCAAGATTTTCATTTAACTTTCAGTAGCTGTTAGGGTTTGGAAGCCGCTATACACCTTTCCCTGTTACAGCAAAATGCTTGACTTCTTGCTGTCTCTTAGAATTTTCTCTTGATATTCTTTCCTCCTGGGCTGGAGAATCATTGCATGTGAGGCAATCTATTTTACTGACTTTGCCTCTGCCATTGGTGTGTTTATAGATGTTACTATCTTGAAACAGCTAATCAGTTGCAGTTAATATATATATTAACTTGTTAAGTATTTTGATAGTTAGTTAAGGTAATTTTTTAAATTCTTATTTTGTCTGTATTGTAACTATAGTGTAAGAAGAAAAAGTGTTTTGCTTCAAGCCTGGTAGTTTGACCAATTGAATTGCATCTGGAACACAATTTCTTATGCAGGTCTTTAAAAATAACAAAAAGTTGAGGGGTCTAGACTATCTTTGCAATATATTTTGAGGGAATTTGGTCTGGTCTGTAACTTCCTGCTATAGGATGGATGTTATTAAACCGAAGGGTAAATAAAAGTTTTTCAAGAATGTTACCAAGACTGGAGAGTTTGAGTTGTATGAAGAAGTTGAATAGTCTGGGACTTTTTTCCCTGGAGCGTAGGAAGGTAATGGTTGACCTTATAGATGTTTATAGAATCACCAGTGGCATAGATAAGGTGAATAGCCAAGGTCTTTACCCTACATTAGGAAAGTCCTCAAAACTAGAGGGCACAGGCTTAAGGTGAGAGGAAAAAGGTTTAAATGGACCCCAGAGGCAACATTTTCACATAGAAGGTGGTGTATATATGGAATGAGCTGCCAGAAGAAGTGTTAGAAATGAGTACAATTACAATATTTAAAAGACATTTGGACAGGTAGATCGATACAAAAGGTTCAGAGGGATACGGGCCAAATGTTGGCAAATGGGACTTGTTCGGTTTAGGAAACCTGGTTGGCACAAAATGGACCAAAGAATCTGTTTCCATGCTGTATTACTCAATGACATTACTTAGCTAACATTCTAAAATTAGATTTGAACACTATACAAGGAAAAAGCTGTATACATTTAGGAATTGAAATATCTGATTGATTTTACAAATTCTGACATTGCCATTAGTTCCGATTACTTATCCTGAAGAGCATTAGGGAAATCTAGGAAATGACACACACAGAACTGATCTGCCATTGTACAAATTTTCAATTAACTCACTGCAATGGTGGTAAAAGCTTTCTAATATTAGACTAGATTTGATATTAATTCATTAGGAAAGCTTTAGTATTTCTAAAGAAAGGACATATTTTGTTGAAGATTTTCATCAGAACAGTTTACAAGAATACAAATTTAGTAGGAAGCAAATGTTTACACTGCTTGTGAGGAATACTAATTATTTGGCAAGTGCACTCTGCCTTACAGTGGCTCTGCCAGGCAGAAAGTATAAGTTAATGATGCTTGACAGTTAACTGCCAGGCTTTAAAAAATAAACAAAATTGTAAACTGGGGACATGCAGTGCTACTCCCATCATGGTAAATGATAGAATACAGTCAAAAATCTAATTATGGCCAGGAAACTGTCGCCATTTGTTATAAAATAAATTTTAAAATATATAATTAATCGGGTATGAGCTTTGCTGGTTGGGCCAGCATTTATTAACCCTCCCTATGTACCCTTGAGAAACTGATGATGAGCTGCAGTTGAATTAATTTGCTGTAGGAACACTCACACTTCCATTAAAGAGGGACTTCTATCTATTTGATCCAGCAATGTCATTTTCAAGTCAAGATGGTGAGTGGGTTGGAGAGGAACTTGTATGTGGTGGTGTTTCCACATATCTGCTGCCCTTTCCATCTAGATAGCAGTGGTCATCAGTTTGCAAGGTACTGTCTAAGGCACCTTAGTGAATTCCTGAGTGCATCCTGTAGATGACATATCCTGCTGCTATTGAATGTCAGCGAAGGGAGTGAATGTTGTGGATGCAGCGCCAATTAAGTTGGCGATTTTGTCTTGGATGGTGTCAAGCTTTTTCAGTGTTGTTGAAGCTTACTCCAGGAGAGTTGGGAGTAATCCATCACACACCCAACTTGTGCCTTATAGATGGTGGACAGTCTCTGGGGAGAGGGATATTGAGTTACCCACTGCAAAATTCTTACCATCTTACCTGTTCTTGTATCCTCAGTACCTACATGGCTAGTCCAGTTCAGTGTCCCGTCATTAGATTTACTAATGCCCTTTAGTGGAAGTGCCACACTGGTGTGCAAATAGATAAGTTGAGCTGGGACCCCTCAATGTTGACTCTCGATTCCATGAAGTCTAATAGTATCAGATCAAATATAGTAAAGCAAAATAACAATGCCTCTCCCAAACAGAATCCTTTTGTTAACATATACTCCCCTCTTATGCAGTATAAATATCAGTTTTCCCTTTGAATTTGTATGTGTGCATTGTCCTGATGAGTGTGAGATGAAAATCTTCAATAAAATGTGTTTCAGTGATTCTCAAGTTCTGTACTGACAAACAACTACAAGGAAAGATTTGTTATTGCTATATTAATACCAGTAAACAAATAATGTCATTACGTTATTTAAGAATGGAAATCCCCTCCCATACTTAAAGAAAAATAGTATGCCTGCTGTAATACTGAATCTACAATCCAGGAAGCTTCTGTGTTCAATCCTTCATTTGTAAATAGGATGGTGATAGTCTCAGCAGCAGTAAGGAAGTCTACCTCCCCCACGGTCCACACCAGTATTCTATGAAAAGCAAAAATCAATCCTAGTTTCCATGTCTGATGATGAACTGCTATCAAATCTTGGCTAGCATACATGTATGGAAAAAATGAGGTCAGAATCATGCTACAGTTTTATTCTCCAAAGCTGAATATCACATCAATATTTTCTGGCAAGATTTGTGCATTAAAGTTTGATTTTTTAGGTTATATGGTAAATTAGTAAAAATAAAAACATTTAGGAGAGAAGGAGGAGAGTGAAAACAAATAACCATTACCTATGGTTAAACCAGATGAAACCTGCATGGACCTTATCTGCATGCATATTAATAAATGTTTTTGTCTGGGGCATTCCTGGTATACCATTAGGCATTATGGAATGTCATACGAGATATTTTGCCAACACTCAACTTTCTACCAATTAGGCACTATCTTTCTGTTGAATCCATGTTTAGACTCCTTATGGCCTGCAATGCAGGATTGGAAGCTAAATGACAGAATGGGAGAAAAATTCAACTTTGTGCATGGTCGAGCAGAACTACTTCATTTATATCTACTCATAGGTAAAAATATGTTTTTAATATTGATTTTTCTGCTGTTTTAATACAACTAAACCAATCTAATTAAAGTTAAATGGTCATGCTATATTACATTAATCAGCTTCATATTACAATACCATCTTTCAAAAGTCATGTTATACTCACCTGGCCACTATTGGCAAAGTCTTCAGCTGTTAGAGATGGATCAAGCCTCAATGCCAGACCAAAATCACACAACACACATTCCCTCTTGTTTTTAACCAGAATGTTTGTGCTTTTAATATCTCTGTGAGATATAGGAATCTTTGGGGTGCCACATGCAGTATAGTCACTGTGAAGGTGAGCAACCCCATTTACAAGGGATCCTGTCATCATATACATGTCTGTCCAGGTCAGAATGTGATTGGTGAGGAAATCTTGTAGATTTCCCACACTATGATAAGCTGTAATGAGCCAGTATTGCTTTTCCATTCCTCTTACTCTTTCCTCTGCGGTGAGAAACTGGAGCACACTCTCATGTTTGAGATCGACGTCCGAGAAGATCTGTTTTTCAGTTCTCCACGATGGATATTCTTCACAAGGAAAGATTTTCACTGCAACAGTTTCATATTGCCCTGAAGCACTATGTTTGAGCTTTGCTCTCCAGACTTCTGCAAATCTACCTTTTCCAACAATGCCATCCAGTTCGATTGGTAGCAGTTCATTATTGTGATTGATGTTGTTGGCACATGTTGCACTGATGTCAGACTGACCATCATCAATTGAGACAGTGCATTTTCCATCATACTCTCCAGGTTTTCTAATGTCAGTCCTCGTGAGGCTTTGGTGCTCTCTCTGTTTCTGAGGCCACTCCTTGGTCACTTTCCTCTGTTGACGAGTGCGAAAGAGATAAAATGCCATTGTTATCGTGAAAGCAATCAGGGTAGGTGGGAGTAGGCTCAACACTGCCACAGGAATTACCTCGTTTTTTTGTGATATTGGATATTCTGGAAAAAAAATGTCGTTAAGATAAAATATAGCCTCCCATAACAGGAATATTGAATCATTGTACTATGAAATAGATACTTTACAAATAACCCAGAATAAAAACCAATCTGAATTAAAAGCATTTGAGTAGGTGATGTAGGGCAATCACAAACAGAAGGACATACAGCATTAAACATAGGGCAGACATTTATGGTCCTCCATCAATAAGCTCCCTTAGCACTGCACCTCCCTCTCTGCTTATACTGAACTGTGCAATTTTATCCATGAAAGGCAGCAAGAAATGGTTAATGTGACATGGCCCCCTTGTCCAAGTTGAAACCCATAAACATTCAGTTACCGATTGTAGCCACATCAGTGGCCACTGCTGTTCCAGGTTAGAAATTACCAGCTAAGTGTAGTGAGTGGAACCAGATTGACCTCGTCAACTATGAAGTTCTTGATTGGGGTTGTTAACTTGGGTCAATCAGAGAAGTTCTAGCTGACCAATAATAACCAGCAGATTAGAGTTTCTTCTTCAGATTAGAGTGGACTAACTCTGACCTGGCTGGCCACAGCCAGGGTAGTGATGCACTAGTGAATTGAAGGTAACTTGGCGACAAGACCTGGCCTCTCGGCCACTATTTTAGTGTGTGGGCCCCAGACTGAGCCCTAGTATATGGACTGGGCCTCTGTTTGTGGGCCAACAGATGAACATGTAGGCCGACAGCTGCGTGTGTGGACCAACAGATGTACACGTGGACCAATAGCTGTGCATGCAGACCGACATTTGCATTTAGGCTGACAGTGTGTGTGAGGACTGAAAGATGTGTTTGTAGGTCGACAGCTCAATGTGTAGGCTAACAGTCTAGTGTGTAGGCCAAAGGCTTTGTATGTGACGTTAGGGGAATTGAGCTTCAAACCCCAGGCTTCACTTGAAAGCATTGCAATGTATTTTTACTTTAGAGCAAAATGAACTGAAACAAACTTTCTTCTAGAAAGAATGCAATAATTTGCATTGTCATTTTCTCTGTATAACTTGAATCGTATTTAATGAATTGTAAACTATTTATCCAAGGATTTCTTTGATCTTAGTTTGTAGCTGCAAATGTCAAACAAATTACCAGGAGATTAGAATCTCCTCAATTGAGTGGACTCAGTCTGAGCTAGCTGGCCACAGTTAATATCCTGTGTATAAGTAAATAAAGGGTGACTTGGTGATGGGATACCAGCCGCTGTGCAGTTACTATCATGGTAAAAGGAGAAAACAAGTCGTGCCTGATGAGAATTAGCATTTCTGGCAGGTAATCCTTCTCACTACTTGCAGATCCACATTTTCAGTTACGAGAGGTTTAACTTTCCCTGACGCACCAGACACTAAAACGTTCCAAGAGTTGACGGAGTTGGTAAAGGAATATCACACCCCAAACCTCCTCTAATTCTGAGACACTGTCGGTTTCATACTGCCGTTACAGAATTGGGGGAATCTGTATCAAGATTTTTGATGAGGTTGCAATGATTTTTTTGGGTTAACACTGAATGGGATGCTGAAAGGCCGTTTGGCATGTGGGATTAATGATGTAGCCATGCAGAAGCGCCTACTAGCTGAAGACCAACTGGATTTCAAACAGGCACTGCAACAGGCTTCATCATCAGAAAATGTGGAAAGTGGAGCATGGGAGCTACAGGGTATCCCAATGGAAGTGGACTCCCTCACCTGTCACCCTTCAGTATAGGCAATGGCAGAGCCTCAGGCAGGGCATATCCTAAACAGGAAGACCCTAGGCCAGCCCAGAGCAGAACACAACAACAAAGCCAAGCCTCAGCCAAGTAGCTAAATGGCTCTTCAGGACCTGGGCTGGCAAGCTATCATAGGTGCTGCCGGTATGTGGACTCGAGTCAACAAAGGAGTCCTACAAGGCCTGACTTGAGCAAGAAAACACTGTAGGCCGGTATCCAGAAAAACATTCACCCTGGACAGTACCCCTACATGTGGGCTAGAGCAATTCAGTTGCTTAGTGATGTCCGAGTGGCAACCGATTAAAAGTAATGTTTGGTTAAATGGTCACCCAGCTTCCATAGAGGTTGATAGTGGTGCAGCTGTATTTGTGGTTGCAGAATCTGTCTTTAACAAGATTCGCTGAGGACTCCAACCCTTAAGTTTGCACAAGACCTCAGCTAGACCAAGAACATACACAAGGGAACCATTGGCGATTAAGGGTACGATTTCGGTCCTGATCTCTTATGAGAAGCAGTAAGTGCAGTTAACACTGATGGTAGTAAAAGGCTTAGGCCCAAGCCTATTGGGGCAGGATTGGTTGTGAAAGATTAATTTGGATTGTGTCAGTATTTCTTGATTATAAAATGGCTGCCTCATTGAAATCCTAGCAATATACCCAGGAGTATTTCAGGACTATCAAACGTGTCAAAGCCAATTACATGTTGACGAGGAAGCATATCTGAGAATTTACAAGATACACTCAGTGCCATATTGGCAAAAGTAAAGGAAAAAATAGGAGGCTGGAGAGTAAAGAAATCATCAATTCCGCAGTTTGCGGAATGAGCAGTACTAGTTGTTCCAATTATGAAGCCTGATGGTTCAGTTTGCCTTTGTGGGGATTTGAAGCAAACAGCAAACTGCTTCTTGCAGCTGGATAAATAGCTGATCTTGTGCACAGACAATTTGTACAGAAAGTTGGTGGTGGGGGATGGAGCGCTATCATTCACAAATATGGCCATGAGCCATAGTGTGTGGAGTTGGAAGAACACAAGCAGGCCAGGCGGCATCAAAGGAGCAGGAAAGCTGACATTTCAGGTCGAAACATCAGCTTACCTACTCCTCTGATGCCGCCTGGCCTGTTGTGTTCCTTCAGCTCCACACTGTCTTACCTCAGACTCCAGCTTCGGCAGTTCTTACTATCTCTGGCCATGTAGCAAGCCTACTTGCAATTGTGATTGGATGTTGAGTCCCAGAAGTACACCACAATTAATACCCATAAGGTTTTACATCAATATACAAGACTGCCTTCCAGGGTATCATCAACCTGTGCCTTCTTCCAGCAGACCATGGAGAACGCTTTACAAGGGATACACCAGATTGACATTTACCTGGATGATGTACTAATAACAGGATAGTCCTATAAAGAGCAGTTGGAAAACTTGGACAATGTGCTTAAACGTTTCTCCCAGGTGAGCGTATGCCTTACAAGAGAAAAATGTGAGTTCCAGGTACCCCAGTAACCTGCCTAGGTTGTAGAGTTGACAAAATCAGGTTATACATGTTGGAGGACAAAGTTACTGTAATCAAAGATGCCCTGGCTCCCATGTCTGTATTGGAGCTTAGGTCTTTCCTTGGGTTAGTGAATTATTACAGAAAATTCATACATAACCTGGCCTCCACCTTGGCACCCTTACACCTGCTGTTGAAAAAGGGTCAACCTTCGAAATGGTTGCATTGCCAAGATGTAGCCTTGAGCCTATTGTTATGTAAGGTGTTGGCTCACGATGATCCAAAGTGAGGTAGTGCTGACATGTGATTCCTCCCTGAATGGTATTGGCATTGTGTTGGCTCACTGGTGACCCAACAGAGAGGAACGCCCAATAGTGTTTACTTCCTGGGCCTTGGCTGATGCTGAATGCAAGTGTGCCCAAAGAGAGAAGGAAGGTTTAGCAGTCATCTGTGGTGTGAGGAACTTCCACCTGTACCTTTATGGATGGGAATTTGTCATAGTAACAGATCACAAACCCCTGCTAGGGCTACAGAAGGAAGACAAGGCAGTGTCGCTCATAGCTTCTGGTAGAATTCAGTGTTGGGCCCTTATTCTCAGCATGTACAAGCTAGAACGCCATTCAGGAAGCAAAGTGGCGAATGTGCATGCCTTGAGCCACTTCCCATTGACAGATACTCCTCCAGTGGTGCCTCCTTTGGAAGCCCCCGTTTTGGTTTTAAACTTCCAGGATACCCTTCTAGTAACTACTGATAATATCTGACCGTGGACACAAAAAGATCCTGTCCTCGTGAAACTAAAACAGCTGGTGATAATGAGGGAAGCAGAAGGGACATTGCAACACTAATTGAAACATTTCTGGACTCTGTGAGACCAGAGCACCAAAGAGGATGGCATATTACTGTGGGGAACCAGAGTGATTACCCCGGGTACAGTCATTGCCAGATACCGGCTGAGCCCCACCAGGGTCATCCAGGGGTTTCCAAGATGAAGACGCTAACAAGAAGCTATGTCTGGTGACCCAGTTCAGGTGCCGACATAGTTGCATTGGTGGGACAGTGCCTAGAGTACAAACAAGGACAAAAACTGCCACCAGCAGTACCCCCACATTCATGGGAAGGCCAGGTAAACCATGGACTCTGTTGCATGTTGACTTATGCTGGTCCTTTTATGGGCTCAGTGTGGCTGGTCATTGTGGATGCCCTTTCAAAGTGGTTGAACATGCTATAAGTTCATTCAGCAAACTCAGGGATGATGATTGGGAAGCTGTGAGCATTGTTTGCCATGCATATACTCTTGGATGTATTCTTCACAGACAATGGGACATCATTTACCAGCAAGGAATTTGAATATTTCCTGAAGTCAAATGACATTTGGCACATATGGTTAGCTCCATACAATCCATCGCCCAATGGTCTAGTGGAAAGAGCTGTCGAAACATTGAAGGTAGGCGTAAAGAAGCAGCCTACAGTGTCAACTGTTACCAAATTATCCCGGTTCCTGTTCAATTTTACAACCACCCCACACACAACAGGGTTAGCTCCAGCAGAGTTACTGATTGGAGGAAGACACCACACCAGGTTAAACCTGATATTCTCAGACCTGTAGGGGTGGGGGTGAAATGGCAGCAAGAAAGCCAATGATGGCCACATGCCTCCTGTAAGCAAGAGACACAATTTAATTTTGTGGATGAAATTTGGTACCAGAACTATAGGAACGGCTTTATAGGGATACAAGGCAAGGTTGATGTGAGGTCATGTCCCGTGACTTCCAAAGTTTGAGTAGATGATATAGTCCTGAACAAACATGTGGATCACCTGAAAGCTGTTATCTCACAAACAAGGCAGGAGCAAAGCATACTTGGCCCCTTACAGCAGCCAGAAGTCCCATCAGAAATTGTAGGTTCTACCCCTCCATTCAGCTTCAAGGAAACCTCAGAGTCTGAGGTGGATGCAGCCTCGATACAGTTACAGCCAGAAGAAGAGAAGGAAACTCTTTCAAGATGCTGCAGATTGCATTGGGCAGGTGACGGTCTGGTACATGCCACCCGTGTCATTGTCCAAATCAGCGGAGCTGGACCTGGGGCAAAAATGTCACAGGAAAAGTGACAAGTGAAAGATCAGGCCTACATCCCTGGATTTAGTGGGGGAGGGATGTTGTGATCAGAACCATGTTGACTATGAGGCTCTTGATTGGAAAACCTTGGCCTACCAAAATAGCCAGGAGGTTAGAATCTCCTCAGTTGAGAACTGGGGCCGAGCTGGTTGGCCACAGTCAGTATACTATGTACTAGTAAATAAGGGGTGACTTGATGATGGGATATTGGCCTCTTTGCAGTTATTTCAGTGCTGACAGTAGAAACGCAGGACCTGCGTAAAAGTATATATAACCAAGAGATTAGAATCTCCTCACTTAAATGAACTAACTCTGAGCTGGCTGGCCACAGCCGATGTACTGTGCACATGTAAATAAAGGGTGACTTGGAGACAGGATACTGGCCTCTGTGCAGTTACGTTACTAAGAAAGGAAAAGTACTAACTCCACTGTAGGTAAGAATAATTTTGGACTGATTCCAGGACTATTGAAAATCAGTTTAAAGAACAGTTAATCTAATATGTGGTAGTGGGACTTAGTGATTTTGCCAAAAATAATGAGCAATATTTGGTTGTTGAACGTGTACATTATTTGCAAACAAAGTATGTTTAAAATGCTTTTAGTTCTTTTGTTGCAGTAAATGTTTTAACATAAAATCTTGATATTCACATTACTCCATTCAGCTTTTAATTAAGAGATTTTTGTTTGGAAAAATTTATTGGTCTTTACAGGGATCTTTACAAACTTGGTGCTTCTGCAGGATTTTAAATCCACAGATTGTGACAAGATTAAGAATTAACTTTCACAATGAACTTTGGTGTATTCATTAAAAAATTAAAATGTTTATTACTATTTCTGAAGCTTTTCTCAAAAGATAGAATGTATGTGGATACATTGCAACAGTTGTCAGAGGAAATATTAAAGCAATGACCAAAAAGTTAAAATAATTCTCATAATTTTGACTAAATCTGAAGTAGTTGAGTTAGTGATTCAACAATTGTGCATTGAGAAAGGAAAAAGGTAATTTGGATAAAATGTAAATGGAGTTGGCTAAGGTTCATTTGGAAGTGAAACAACTTGTACTTGAAAGGAAAATTAAACCAAATTGAAAGATATAATTTGAAAGAGAAGAGAAAGAGGAAAAAGGAAATGCAAACTTGAGAAAAGGAGAACTGTGAATTGCAACGAGCGTTTGAAACGAGGAAATTTGAACAGGACTGGAAAAGGTTTCAATTTTGTGAACAGGGACTAACTCCTGTTCTTGATTTGGCAAGAGATATTTACCTCGTGTCGAAATCCAGTGAGGGAAAGGAGTTGAAATATATTTTGTCCCATATGAGAAAATTGCTACAGGCTGTGCCTTCCAAATTAGGACTTCTGGTCCAGTAATATCTGTGGCAGGACCCACATTGTGTCATGTAGTTGCTTGCATTGATCGTTATCCATATTACTTTTTGTTACAATCTGTCCAATTTGGATAACCTAAATCCTGTTTTAGGCATTCGATTGGGATAGTCTTGTGATTAATTCGAGTCAAGTTAAGGTCTTTACTTTTAAAGTGCGTGTGCATTGAATATGCTTGACTTCCTGTGGTCTTGCAAGTTCTCTGGTCTGGCAAAAGCCCAATCCCAAAGCTATAGGATTAAGGAGGCATACACCGTGCATAGTTTAACTAGCCATATGAAATTCAGACAATTCTAGTGCAAAGACTTTTTGCTGGGAAAAGCATTGAGGGTTTAATAACCTCTTTTATATGAACCATTTGCAGATTCCAATTCTGTTAAAATTACTGCGCCTCATGCATGTAAGTTTGTCCCAGCAGCTCCTAGGCACAGAATTAAGAATAGATTTTGTAGGATTTGCTGGTGAAAAATGAATGATATATGATCATTTCTAAAGGATAATGATGCTTGATTAAGGTTTTGAAAACCTTATATGTTGATGGACACATTTAAAAACTGAATTCCTTTGGGAATTAACTTCCACCAAGAAGAATATAAAATTTTAAACTAAGGCAAATATGGTTTTTGGCTGATGATTACAAATTGTCCACACAGGCAGTAGGAAACCTTTATGTGAAAACTCAGTGAACCTGGAAAAATAAGTGAGCTAATAATGAACAAAACTCTAATTACCATGATGGCAAAACTGAAAAGAAAGAGGCTTCTCTCTGCGGTGAAAGGGACATGTTTAGGATAAATATGATTCAAGGAGACCTATGTAAAATTGGGCGAGTGAAATTTGTGGGCACATCTTGTGTTTCTCCAGAAATGCTGCATGACATGACTGAAGCTTATGACCAACTGATACCATCCAATACATTTATTTTGACTTAATTCGGATCATTAAAATTTATGAATAATTTATTTAAGTAACTATAGTTTTGTCTGAAAAAAGGAGCCAAAAGGATTGTCATCACTTGTGATACAGAATTGGTTCAATCCCTAATGGACGTACATGGAATAGTGTAGGTTAGACGGGCTTCAGATCGGTATGACAGGTCGGCACAACATCGAGGGCCGAAGGACCTGTACTGTGCTGTAATGTTCTATGTTAGCAAAATATGTGAGATTTTCTCCATTGAATGTTCTTTAAAGTGTATTAATAAAGGATATTGTTGAAGGGTATCTGGTATAAAAGATAGAACCTCATGGGATCTGGTGCAAATTGACTACATGGATACAAAACTGTCTCATAGAAGACAGAGATTAGCAGTGGAAGGGTACTTTTCGGAATGGAGATCAGTGACTAGTGGTATTCCACAGGGATCAGTGATAGGACCTTTGTAATACATCTAAATGAGTTGGTGGAAAATGTAGGTGGATTGATTATTAACTTTATAGATGACACCAAAATTGGCAGAATTGCAGATAGTGAGGAGGATTGTTAAAGATAGAGCGGGATATAGGTAGATTGATGATTTAGGCAGAGAAATGGCAGATGGAATTTAATCTGGCCAAATGCAAGGTGATGTGCTTTAGAAGATCAAATTGAGGTGCAAATTACATAATAAATGGCAAAACTCTTCGGAGCATTGACACACCGCAGGACTGGGCATACAGATCCCTCAAATTGGTAACACAAGTGGATAAGGTGTTCAGGAAGGCATACAGCATACTTGCCTTCATCAGCTGTGGCGTCGAATATAAAAGCTAGGAAGTTATGTTACAACTTTATAAAAAAACTTTAGTTGAGCTACATGTGGAATGTTGCGTGAATTTCTGGTCATCACACTGCCAGAAGGATGTGGATGCTTTGGACAAGGTGCAGAGAAGGTTTACCAGGATGTTGCCTGGTCTGGAGGGTTTTAGTTATGAATAGTGATTGGATAAACTTGGATTGTTTTCAATGGAAAGATGGAGGCTGACGGGCAACCTGGCAGAGGTCTACAAAATTATGAGAGGCAGAGATAGGGTGTAAAGACAGAGGTTATTCTCAGGTGGCAAGGTCAACTACAAGAGGGCACAGGTTCAAGGTGAGATGGGGAAAGTTTACAGGAAAAGTGCAGGGAAATTTTTCATACAGAAGATGATGGGTGCTTGGAAAGCACTGCCAGTGGAGGTGATGGAAACAAGCATGTTAGTGGTGTTTAAGGCATATCTTGATAGACAAATAAGCATGAGGCAAATGGAGGGATCAGAAAAATGCATGGGCAATAAGTAGTGAATCTAAATTAGGATTAGGAATTGGTACAGGCTTGGATGGCTGAAGGCCCTGTTCCTGAGCTGTATTTTATTCCATTATTATTGCATTGATGGAAATAGTTTACTTGTTTTATGGTTTAGAATGAATTTGAACTGTGCTGTAGTCAATTGTTGGAGTTGTGTTAAATTTGTAACAATGATATTTAGTTTATTCTAACAGTGTAAATACTAAAGAGTAGCAGAGCATAATCACCAGCCATGATGAATTAGTCATGTGGATTTGTGAGCAGAAGAGTCGAACATATTGTGGGAGTGAGACCTATCCTCTAGTCATCCTCAAAATTTCTCTAAGGATGTCTACCATATCCATGTAACCTTATCCACTTGTTTGTAAATTGATGTTAACCATAAGAGACACTTCCAGTTAGACAAGGAATTGTTTTTTTTTCTACCACACTGGACCAAGCAAGCTTTGTAGTTTCCAGTACTTAATAAATTTTGCTGCCACTATCCTCTTTTTATGAGCAGCATCTCATGCAATGTAGTGGGCTGACAAGACAACATCGTAGACAATGGTGTCGATTCTATGTGACTTCTGTTACAATATATGATAAGCAGCAGTGTGAGATCTTCAGACAGAGCATTAATTCTCCGCTCATACGAAACAGTCAATAGTAGGATACAGGGAAGAAAATCAGCAGGATAGAGCTGATATTAAAGAACTTTGGAGAAGAAAACCTAATGACAATCGTCAACAAGGAAGAAAACTTCAGTGAAGTGGTAAAAGCATTCCAGAGATGAGCTGCAACAGGAGAGTCAGCAACTACTTGGAGTTGGAGAATTAGTAACTCCAAAGTAGATGCTGGTTGTATTGAGAAGTCATGATTTGTGTGAGCAGATCCAAATTGCAGTTCAGTGGCAAGTGAACAGATATTGGAGTTCAATGGGTAAAATGCAAAATTCCTGATGGAGCTTGGTGCAAAGAATAAGGCTGAAAATGAGATGTTTAAAACTTTAAAACTGAACTTCACATCAAGAACTGCCACTATAGTAAATGGATGCCATGAGACATTGCTAAAAAATCAGTAGTAAACGGTCATGAAAGATGTATTAATCCAAGGTTGCAGAACTAGAGACATCACAAAGCCAGTAATTAAAGCAATAATAATGTCAGAACTAATAAATTTCTTGATCAAGCAAAGAAATTTAGAGGAAAAGTTCAATGTTCAGGGGAATTCATAGATTAACAATCTCCACAGGTTATTGGGAAAATGTGACAATAGTGACTACAAGTCAGAATTCATAAGAAACAGAATTGTTGTAAAACTTGCTGATGACCATTTGACAAATTTAGTACTGCTCAAAAAAGGTCTGACTCAAGAGAAAACCATTGAGATAGTGAGTGAAATACAGAAGTAAAATACATCAATCCTAACAGGAAAAGATCAACCTCAATCCAGGAGATCCAGAGTTCATTCAATTCTTAATGCAGAAAACCACAAATACAACTCAGAAACCAACACAACAAATAGGGCAGATACCAGATGCTAAAAGAGCTTGTCGATATCGTGGAGAAATAAAACCTCCACATGCACAGGCTATTCACAGACTTCTAGTTACTAAATTATCTATCATACAATAGATCACTTTTGGAAAACGTGTAGAAAAAGGGCACAGTTTCAGATTAGCAAGGCATTAAAAAAAAACTTACCTGCACAGACAGGTTAATGATGTAGAACTGTCTACCACAGTTGCAAAACCTCAAGTGCTTCTCAGGAAAGCTGGTTATCTGGGCCTTGTATTTTGGTAAGCCTCATGAATTTCAACTTAGCTACCAGTCGCTCCTATATTATCAGATAATGAAACATGGTTGTGGAAACTAGTTACAGCTGACAACAATGCAACTACATGGTCAGGAGGCTTAGCACCCAAGATTCGTGTTATGCCACAAGTAGCTTTAAATATAAGGACACTAAATAATTGAAAATCCAAGCACAATCAAGAATTCTCATTTGAGACTTGACCTTAATCATCTTCATACGGCAAAAGGAACTGAAGTATGTGAATTTAAGGAACAGCTGGTCAAGGGATGCTGGTAGAAGATTTCACATGGCTTCCTAGACTCACGACAGAACCTAAACAGAATCTATCAAGATTAACTGTGGCAAACAATTTCATATGATCAACAAGATGTGAAACTGTGACTGTATTAGATTGGCACAATTGTTTTCCATCGATGCTACAACTGAAGAGCCATCAGCATACGACAGCCAGCAAGATTTATGAGGGAAAAAATACAGTCAGATAGCCCATGAATAGCCTACTGCATTTCAACCAATTAACAAATTTATAACAGAGTACAGCACAGCTTGGTGAATTAAAGCTATTAACAGATAAAAATCTGATGTCAGATGCTGAAGTGATATGGAAGAGACAAGTTCAAGCAGAATATTTGACTTTCTTATCTGCCCAGGAAGAAAGCTCAGTAATTGTAACAGAGGTCATGCCCAGCTAGAAGCTATCTTCAAACAGCAGGACTAATGAAGTGCAAATGCTGCTTTCACCAATAATGAACTTACTGACAGTGGTGTTGAGGTAAATGGTTTACTTGCTTCGACACAATTCTACAGATGGATTGAGAACAAAAGTCTGCTGACATAGATTGAAGATGTAATGCATGTAATTTCATGTAAGCCCACCACTGAGGAGGGATAACAATGTCCAACCATTCAAAATGATGCACAAAAGCAATTGCCTGTTTCAGCAGGGAAGCTGACTATCCTAAAATGAAATCTAAAAGACTAAAGATCCTCTAGTTTAACAAGACCTACATACCACAGACAGTCACAAAGAGATTCAAAGGCTATGAACATGAAAATAGCAATATAGTCCAGGAGAATGGTGAATCCACAGATAGTCTGAATTTGTAAAGTCAGACTTTTGGGTCAAGATGCAGTAGTGGCAAATGTAATTAAATATATAGATATATAGCAATAATGAAGAAAACTGCTTGGGAATGTGGAGATGTTGCAACTGGGTCTGACAGGGTTAATACTGAGGAAAGCCATAAGGATTACCCACAAAGATAATGACATAGGACTTGCGGACTGACAACTTCTGATCTCAAAAAAAACGTGGTTTAACATCCGGCCCTTCTCAAAGTCTCCGCAGCAGTGTATACATCATACGAATGTAACGTGTGAACAAGTTGCTCACGTACATAACTTTAATATTGTTACTGACAAGAAATTCTTCCAGTTAGACTGGGAAGTGGCTTTTCTCTACCCTATCAGTCCAAGCAGCTCCTATGGTTTTCGACATCTAAGGGAATGCTGGCCGCACCTTCATCACTAACAACCATTCATGTTGCACAGGTGAGCTGCCTTGCTCATACAACACAAATGGCTAATGGGAAATCAAGTGCTACTATCTTCAGGGATAGTAGACAAGACCATTGAAGCTGAAAGTATACCAAAGAAATCAGGGCTAGTTATAATCCTACTGCAGAAAAAACTGTTTCAACAAAAGATATGTTTAAATAGTCAAAAGTTTAGGCCCCTGAAAGAAAAGAAACTTTGAAATTCCTGACCGACAACAAAAAACTGCAACTGCAAATGAATTTAATTTGTCTCATATAAATTTGCTTGCAGACCAAAAGCCTCAAGTGTCAAAGCAGAATTGCGCAGCAGAATTTCAGGTTAATGGACAAAGAAAGTGACACAATGCTTTAAATCAAATTGTTGAACTGAAGGAGGGTCCCGACCCGAAACGTCAAGCTTTCCTGCTCCTCTGATGCTGCTTGGCCTGCTGTGTTCATCCAGCTTCACAGTGTTATCTCAGATTTTCCAGCATCTGCAGTTTCTACTATCTCTGTTGAACCACAAGGATGGATTAGACTCCTCGAGCAGAAAATAACATTTTAAATGAAGAAACAGTGATTCTTGCTAAGAAGGAATTGGACAAACCTGACTGAAATAATGAAAAATCTGAATGAATGTAAAAGTATGCAAAAATTGATGTTAATTTTCTTTAATCGAAACTTAAGCGAGCCTCAGAATAGCTGAAAGAGATTTTACTTGCCAAAAGAACGAGCTGCCTGCACCAAAGGAGAACTGTAACCCTGGGCTTACACATGAGAAAAAACAACTACTCAGATAGTTAGCTAGTCACAACCTTTCTGAAAAAATTGTCAACAGTAAAAAATATATAAATTCTGAAAGGGAATAAAGATCACAAGGTAAAATTTGATAGGGAGATCTAAAGATGAAATTAATACATCAACTCCCTGATGAAGATGGAAAATCTGTTTAGAAAGAAGAATGAAAGGAAATACTGAATCTAGAGAGTAAAAAACATCATGGCAGAAAATTTCTTTGTTGTCCACAATTTATACCTGCTAGTATGCAAAAATCAGGTCTATCAAATGTCAGCAGTGCTGTTCTTCACGACTTAACTGAACCTGGCCAAAGATAAAAGAGTCTAATTAAGGAACTGAAAGCAATGTGAACTTTTTTATCATACAAAAAGAGGGCCGCTACATTGCATTTCGGAGGGCAAAGATACCAGTAAAAAAAAAGCAATTTTCAATCATATTCCAGAATGAACTGTAGGAGTGGCAATGAAGGAAATTTTAAATCCTGACTGTTACATGTATTTGGTATGATATGAGTTCAAACATCACAATGCTGTTAGATGGAAAACATGACAGCAGGGTTGAGGAGAAATAAGAAGTGGGAAGATTATTCTTTGGCAAACGTATGCAGTACATTAGATGTTAGTGTATTGTGATTATTGTTTGCTATATTTTGGATAGTGTTTATGAAAACTTATTACTACAGGGCTAACTTTTCAATCTTTAGAGTCAAATTGTTACAATGAAGTTTATGCTTGCATTGTTTGGGACGGTATCGTTTTAATTTAAGGAGTTAATGGGCTGTAGCACTGCTTAAAACTGGGAAATGTTCCAGAACTTGTACTTATTATTCTTTCATATGGGAAAGCATCTGGCTGGGAATTGGACTGATTCATTGGATATCTCTCCTGTCTCTCAGCCAGAAGACAATTTGATGTTCCATTGCAACTTTGTTGGCTATTAAAGAACACTGTCACTTGTGCAGGCAAATTGATAAGTACTGGTGCTCAGCAGATAAATGGGGAAGGCTAATAGTAGGAAACGCATACTAAGGTGATCAACCAGAGAACTGTTTCTCTTGCCAGAGATGTTGCCAGATGAGCTCAATTTCTCCATGACATTATGTTTGGATTTTAGACTTCCAGCATCCACTGTATTTTGGTTTTATTTGAGTAACCAACCAGAATTGTGGTGGTCAAATGTGCTAAATCCTAAAGAGAAACCAAGTTATGGAAATCAAACTAGACTCCATGGTTTCTAGTAGAGATCTATCTGAACAATCCTGAGCTGTGCTTACTTTATGCATCCACATTGGAAGATAGATTAATTACTTATCTACTTTTATTGTTTCAACCATGCTAGAATATCATTTTGTAAAGTTTCATTCATGCATGGGATACTGGTATCACTGCCTAGGACAACATTTATCACCCAACCTTAGCTTGCCCTTGAGAAGATGGTGCTGAGCTGCCTTCTTGAACTGGAAGAGAGAACCAAGACATTGACTCAGAACTTTGATCCAGCAACAATGATCGAACAGTGATATATTTTCAAGTTAGGATGGTGAGTAGCTTGGAGGGCAACTTGCTAATAGTAGTGTTCCCTTGTATCTGCGGCCCTTGTCATTCTAGGTAGAAGTGGTTGTGGGTTTTGAAGATAACGTCGAAGGAAATGATGAATTCCTGCAGTGTATCATGTAGACACTACTGAATGTCGATGGTGGAGGGACTGAATGTTTATAGATATAATGCCAACTGAGTGGGCTACTTTTTCCTGGATGGTGTTACGCTTTTGAGAGCCATTGGATCAGCACTTTTCCAGGCAAGTGGGGAGTAAATGGTGGACAAGTTTTTGGGAGTCAGGAGGTGGGTACTCATTGCAAGACTCTTAGCCTCTGAGTTGCTCTCATACTGCAGTATGCTAAAGGCAAAAAGCATCCCAAGTTCAAATAGTAAAATAGATCAGAAAACTTTCCCAGTAATGAAAACTATTGTACAGACAAAATTAAACAGAGACAGAATGTAGCATGCAGAGTGGGCATGAAGAGAGAGAGGTTTGCATATAATTTCCTATATGACTTAATATCACCTCCTGATGTTTTGCTAAAAATATGAAGTACCAACACTCTTGAGAGAGAGATTAATGCAGGTGGAATGAATGGAAAAAATGTAAAAGTTTATCTAGTGCGAATGTTGTATCCTAGCCTAGAATCTAATACCCTAGGCTTCTTTTAGTTTTATATTTCTCATTTGTTGACTTTGTAAAGCATCTAATGATCTTACATCAAGAAAACATCTGAGTAAAGAAGGGTGGTAAATAATGTAAAATGCATCTAATGTACAAAACAAAGTTACCAGAAATTTTTAAATAAAAAGACATATACTCACTATTTAGGTCATTTTCAAATATAAGTTTATCATTACACTCCTGTTCATTGGTACATCCACAGACGTACATCCTTCCTTTCCCTGTGGGCTGTTCAGTCATGATACAAACTGTTGTATTGTAAGTTGTGATTATTATGTCTTCCACTGGTAAATGTGGATAATGACACATAGTTTGAACACTTGTGGATTCATTGTCCTTCTTCCTATGGAGAGTAGCAAAGGTTAATTGGAATGGCATGTTAAACAAAAATATAAATTTGAAAGTTCATAAATATGACTAAAAGTTTCCAAAGCATCAACTTATACAGTAATTTGTGCAAAGTGCAATTTTTGTTGGAATATGTTAATGTAGAAGATAATCACAAATAGAAAGCAAGTAGTGCAGGAATTTGTGAAAGACTTCTGATTGGGATGATGTGGTGGGAAGTGCACTAGTGCTTAAATGTGTTTCAAATGGAAGAATATGACACACCAGGTTATGGTGGTACACATTTTAGAGCAACACAGTGGTTAGTACAGAGCCGAGGTCCCAGGTTCAATTCCGGCTTTGGGTGACTATCTGAGTGGAGTTTGCACATTCCCCTGTTTTCTCTAATTGCTCTAGTTTCATCCCACAGTCCAAAGATGTGCAGTTTAGGTGGACATGGTAAAATTGTAATTTATGTTAATTTAAATAAAGGCTTTTATAGCTGATAAAAAAACAAATCTATTGAGATTATTCAGAATAAAGTTGTGTTTACTGAGACAACTATAAACGTATTTGCATCTAAAGAAATGAGAATTCACCAATAAGGTTGTCTCCTTCAGAAAATCCTTACAAAATGCAGGTTAAATACTAGATCTAATGCTGCAATTAACACTTACCATATAGCAACACATATTTCCTCTGAACTTGCACAATAGGAATTCAATGTACAATTGCTGTAGCACACATTGTCCTCGCATATTGGGTTAGTATAGTCACACCACTTGCATAGGTTTGTCTCCAAGAAACTTGTAAGAACATGGGTATTCAATACTGTAACAGAAAGAAACAAGAATACAGAAAAAAAGAAGAAAAATAGAAATTGCTGGAAAAGCCCAGCAGGTCCAGCACTATCTGTGTACAGAAATCAGAGTTAATAGTTTTAGTCCAGTGACCCTTCCTCAGAATACAGAAATTTGGATATGCCCATGAAGTGCAATGACGTTCAGGGTTTTGGATCAAGAGCTGGAAAATGAGAATAAACTGGATACTTCATTTTTCATTTGCACGAATACAAAGGGATAAATAACATTTCTTTCTGCTGTAAACTGTCTAAAAATAATTGCTGGATGCTACAGAAATTAAATATTGCTAAAGGAGTTGCAAAGTTAAAGCTTTTTTGTCTTCTATTCATTTGCCCAAAGAATAAGTACCCACTTCTCCTGCTGTATAAATTCTTGTTCCTTTTTAAAATTTGGATTCTTGTGTCCTAGTTCTGATGAATGCAAAATGTAAAGCTTTGACTTTGTGTCCCCTTGTAGCAATGTTTGAATTTTGTAAGTTTCAAATTTTGTTTAAGCCCTCCGAAACAAAAATCCACACATAATGTCTGAGCATTAGATTTTATTTTTAAACAAATCAAAACAAAATTTAGCTTATCAATAATTAAGCTGTTTTAGAGGAGCTGCAGCAGTTTGTTGACCAATCTCAGTGGCATTTATTTAAGGATGGGCAACAAATGCTGGCCAGCCAGCAAATGCCTATATCCCACAAAATGAGTGAATGAAAAAAGTATGTAAACTTTCACAATTGCAATTCATAGATAATGAACAGGAAATATGACATAAACACTTAAAAAAATAAGATTAACAAAGCACTAAGGGTCAGATTAAAAATAATATATCTCTTACATCAGCCTGCAAATAATGGAGAACCAGAAGGGATCAGGGCAGAGGACTTATAAGAAAAGAATTCTGCTGACATTGCGAGTGAAATGACTGGGAAAAAAAAGAATATTTTTGGAAATGTCCTGTTTGTGAAGTTAAAAGGAATGCATTTGTGCTGTAGTGAATGGAACAAAATAGATCTTATTGACTATGAAATCCTTGCCTGGGGTTGTTAATCTGGGCCAATTAGGAAAGGCCTGGTTGATCAATATAAACAGTTGATTTCAAATCTTATCATTTCTGGGGAATGACTCTGATCTAACTGGCCACAGCCAGTGTATAGTGTACAAGTAAATAAAGGGTAACTTGGTGACCGGATACCAGCCTATGTGCAGTTATTTCAGTGGTGATGGGAGAAATCAGTACATACCTGAAGCACATTCATTTAAACAGTCATCTTGGACATTGAGCAAGCATTTCTGGCATCATGCCTTTATTTGGGAAGTTTGACTTGTTTGTTCCTTCTGTCGGTGACTGGGCCCAGTATGTGGAATGAATGCAATATTGTTCCCAGGCAAATAATATTGGGGCAGATGAAAAGCGATGACTGAAAAGCAACAACTGCTGGCTGCTTGCAGACCCACAGCATTTTCAGTTGTGAGGGGCTTAACTTTCTCAGTGGAAGCAGACACTAAAACATTCCAAGAGTTGACAGAGTTGTTTAAGAAATATTAAGACACTAATTCTGTGACACTATGGGTTTTATTCACCTGCTAAATAACTGGAGAAATCTGTATCAGGGTTTTTGATGAGTTTGAGATGACTGGCAAAGACATGTGATTTTAGGTTAATTCTGAATGAGATGCTGAAAGACCATTTGATATGCAGAAGCGCCTACTAGCTGTAGCCCAACCGGATTTCAAACTGGTACTTCAACTGGCTTTGTCATCAGAAAATGTGGAAAATGGAACATGGAAGCTACAGCGCATCCCAGTGGAAGTGGACTCATTCACTTGTCATCCTTGAGTATAGGGAATGGCAGAGCCTTAGGCAGAGCATGTCCTGAGCAGAGGGACCCTAGGCCAGTCCACAGCAGAATCCAACAACAAAGCTGAGCCTCTGCCAAGTGGTTAAACAGTTCTTCAGGATCTGGGCTGGCAAACGATCATAGGTGCTGCCGGTATGTGGACTTGAGACAACAAAGGAGTCCTACAAGGCCTGACCTGAGCAAGAAAACGCTGTAGACCGGTAACCAGAAAAGCACTCACAGTTGATAGTTCCCCTACATGTGGGTTGGAACAATTAAGTTTATTAGCGATATCCAAAGCAGAAATTATTAAAATTAATGTTTGGTTAAGTAGTCACCCAGTTCCTATGGTGGTCGATATTGTCGCAGCTGTATCTGTTGTTACAGAATCTGTCCTTAACAAGATTTGTTGAGGACTGCATACCTTAAATTTGCACAAGACCTCAGCCAGATTGAGAACATACACTGGGGAACCACTGCAGATTAAGGGTATGACTTCGGTTCCAATCTCCTATGAGAAGCAGTTGGTGCTGATACCACTGTTGGTAGTAAAAGGCTCGGGCCCAAGTCAATCCCAGTAAGGGATTGAAGGGATAAAGCAGGAAATTGAGATTTATGATGTTCAGATCAGCCTTGCACTCTTTGAATAGTGCAGCAGACTTGATGGGTTAAATGGCGTGCTTCTGCTATTGCGTTTTATGGTCTTGCAAAAAGATTCACCTTGATTGGCGCAACACTTTTCGATTAGAAAATGACTGCCTCAGTGAATTCCTAGTGAAATGCCCAGGAGTATTTCAGGAAGAATTTGGGATTATCAAAGGGGCTGAGCATGTTGGCCAACAAGCAACTCTGAGAATTGGCAAGGCCTGCCCAGTGCCATTTGCCTTGCAGGCAAAAGTAGAGGCAGAAATCAGGAGGCTAGAGAGCAAAGGAATCATCAAACCAGTGCCGTTTGTGGAATGGGCAGCATTGGTTGTACTGGTGATGGCTCAATTCACATCTGTGGGGATTTTGAGCAAACAGCAAACTGTTTATCTCAGCTGGATAAATACCCAATCCCTTGCATAAAATACTTGTAAGCAAAGTTGGCCAGGGGAAGTCCTTTACAAAGCTGGACATGAGCCACGCCTACTGCAATTGTGACTGAATGAAGAGTCCCAGAAGTATGCTACAATTAATACTCATAGGAGATTATGCCAACATACAGATTGCCATTTGGGGTATCATCTACCTGAACCTTCCTCCAGACGATCATGGAGGATATTTTACAAAGGCTACCTCAGGTTACCAATTATCTGGATGATGTGCTAATAACAGGCAATAGTAATAAAGAGCGCTTGGAGAGCTTGGACACAGTGCTTAAACATTTCTTCCAGGCAGACGTACACCTTAGAAGGGAAAATGTTGTGTACCAGGCACCCAAAGTGACATACTTGGGTTACAGTGTCAACAAAACTGGGGTCCACACATTGGAAGACAAAGTGAGGGCAATCAAAGGTGCTCTGGCTCCCATGTCTGTACCAGAGCTTAGGTCTTTCCTTGTGTTGGTGAATTATTACGGAAAATTCATATGTAACCAGGCCTCCATCTTGGCACCCTTATACCGGCTGTTGAAAAGGGTCAGCCGTGGAAATGGTTGCATAGCTAAGAAGTAGCCTTTAGGGAAGCAAAAAGCAGCTATTGTTATCTATTGTTATCTAAGGTGTTGGCCCACTACGATCTGAAGTGAGAGATAGTGCTGGCATGTGATGCCTCCCAGAATGGTATTGGGGTAGTGTTGGCTCACCGGTGACCCATGGAAGGGAATGCCTGATAGGGTATGCTTCTCAGACTTTGGCTGATGCTGATCGCAAACACACCCAGATAGAGAGGGAAGGTTTGGAAGTCAGCTGGTGGTAATGGGGGAAACAGAAGGGCCATGGCAACCAGGATTGAAACCTTTCTGGAGCCGACGAGACCAGATCCCCACAGAGGATGGCATATTATTAAGGGGAGCAAGGGTGATTGTCCCAAGTAAAGGACACCACTAGATACTGGTAGAACACCCCAGGATCATTCAGGGTTTTTAGATGCTTAGAAGTAGCTATGTCTGGTGGCCCAGTTTAGATGCTAGTATCGCTGTATTGGTGGAGCAGTGTCCAGAGTGCCAACAAGAATAAAATTGCCACCAGCAGCAACACCACATTTATGGGAATGGCCGTGTAAACCATGGACTCAGTTGCATGTCGGCTATGCCAGTCCTTTCGTGGGCTCAATGTTCCTGGTTATTGCAGACACCCATTCAAAGTGTTTGGACATTGTTGGTTTCCTAAAAACAAAGAATGAGTCCGCAATCTTTTCAAATATCCAGCTTTATTTTTTCTTGTATGTTGACTACACAGGTGCAAGTTGAGACCTCGGCAGCAACAGCTTTAAATCGTGCTTTTTATACATTTTTACTTGATCCTCCCTGTGACATACTTGCAAGCTGTTCCCCATACCCCAACCACAAAATCTAGGCGACAGACTGTTCATCATGTACTCTCATGTCTGCTTTGGGCTAATTTCTGGAAATTCAACCGCACCTGCAAATCTGCTTTTTGCAATAGCATTTGTAAATTTGACCCTTGTTATGCTGTAGCTTAATCACACAATTTTCAGTATATTCCACAGGCTTGCCTAAAGTTCATTTGGCAAACCCAGGGATAATGATTAAGAAGCCACCAGCATCGTTTTTAGTACATGGACTCCCGGAAGTATTGGTCATAGACAATAGGATGTCATTTTCCAGCAGGGAATTTGAGTATTTTCTAAAGTCAATGGCATTAAGCACATAAGGAAACACCATACCATCCATCATCCAATTGTCTAGGGAAAGAATGGTCCAAATGTTGGAGATCAGAGATAATGGGAACTTCAGATGCTGGAGAATCCAAGATAACAAAGTTTGGAGCTGGATGAACACAGCAGGCCAAGCAGCATCTCAGGAGCACAAAAGCTGACATTTCGGGCCTAGACCCTTCATCAGAGAGCATTGGA
This sequence comes from Stegostoma tigrinum, assembly GCF_030684315.1. Taxonomy (NCBI): domain Eukaryota; kingdom Metazoa; phylum Chordata; class Chondrichthyes; order Orectolobiformes; family Stegostomatidae; genus Stegostoma; species Stegostoma tigrinum. The sequence continues at coordinate 66,253,736 of NC_081360.1, read as the reverse complement.
GGCAGTTTTAAAGAAGCAGCCCACAGCATCACTTGAAAACAAAGTCCCAGTTCCTGTTCGATTACAGGATCACCCCACACAGAACAGCAGGGATAACTCCAGCAGAGTTGGAGATGGGGAGAACACTCCGCACCAGGGTATATCTGATACACCCACCCCTGCGGTGTGGGGGAGAAAGAGTGAAGCAGCAGCAGGAATGCCTGTGCTGGCCACAGGCTTCTCTCAGTGAGTGAGCCAATTTAATTTTGGGGATGAAGTTCAGTGCCAGAACCATAGCAATGGCCTTTCATGGGTACAAGGTGACATTGATGTGAGGACACATCCTGTGACTTCCAAATTTTGAGTCAGTGGCACAGTCCTGAACAAACATGCGAATCACCTGAAAGCTGTTACCTCATAAACAGGGCAGGAGCAAAACATGCCTGGCCTTTCAGAGCATCCAGCTGACTTGTCAGAAACCATGGGTCCCCCCCACCCCCATCTGGTGTTGAGGAAACCTCAGAGTCTGAGATAGATGCAGCCTCAACACTGTTATGGCCGAAAGAAGTGGAGGAAACACTCTCAAGATACTGTGGGCACAAGAGATGAGCTACAGTCTAGAATTGGGGCAAAAGAAAGGCCAGGCCTACATCCTCAGACTTGAAGGGAAGGGATGCAGTGATTGGAACCAGGTGGATTTTGTTGATTATGAGATCCTTGATTGGGATTGTTAACCTGCGCCAATCAGGAAAGCCCTGGCTGACCAATTTCAACAGGAGATTCAGAATTTCCTCAATTCAGTCAACTGATTCCAAGCTGGTTGGATAAAACCAGTGTGCAGTGAGCAATAAAGAGTGACTTGGTGATGGGATACCAGCCTCTGTACAGTTACTTCAAGTGTCATAGTGTTTGGTATGAAATCAAGAGTTGTCCAAAATTAAATAGAAAAATATTTTCCTGTTTTGAGAGAGCTGAAAATATTTTCATGGAGAATTGCTCCATGGGAATTCCATTAATGCTTATTTCTACCTTTCAAAGTCATATGTTGGATTAATTAAGAAAATGAACTTTCAAGCTATTCAAACTATTGGTTCAATAATGCATACCAAACATCAAAATCAAAAACTGTTTTAAAGTATTGCACAGCCAAAACCAAACAATTACTCTTGACATCTATCTTGAAAGTTTCAGAACTAGTTTGTTTTTCTGCATCTGGAAATCTTTTAAGGCTGTGAAGCCATTTTGGAGACAAAATTCAATCGGCCTCATGATGAATGCTAGGATTATGATATAAAAACAGAAAGTACTGGAGAAGCTTCAGTAGGTCTGCCACATCTGTGGAGAATTAAAACAAATTTCACTTTTTGAGTCCAGTATAACTCTTCTTCATAACTGGACTTGAAACAACACAGTTACTGCCAGATGTGCCTCAAATCTGCAGTATTTTGCTTTTACTGGGATTATGATGATTAATTGGCCCGTGCCCATTGCTTACAATGCAGGGAAGTTTATGTTGCCTCGTGACGTGCATGCACTGCTTCGTGCATGCAACAATAAATGTACATCCAAGTGACTGCATAGCTCCACTTATGGCCCAATTTCACCATCTAAACTAGCCTGCACCATTTAAAGCCAGTCTGCACCTCTTAAAAGGAAAGTATACTCTGGGAACTATGTCCTGGAATGGACTGTGGAAGAGTCTGAGCAGGAAGAAGAGTAAATTATGGCACAACAGGGGAAAAAGCATTAATACGTGTTCCCTGATGCTACACTAGGTATCTTAGCAAAGGAAGGCAAGAGATGTACATTATTCACAAGGGGGCAACAGACCCTCCAAAGAAATGTGGAGACAGTGGATGAAGACAACCTTGGTGGCCAATGCAAGGAATCAGGCCTCAAGGACCTGATTGCAGCTCTATCGATAGTACAATGGACTATACGATTGCAAAACCGTAAAATGCAATAGCAGAAGTAGGCCATCCAACCCATCAAGTCTGCTGCACTATTCAAAGAAAGCAAGGCTGATCTGAAAATCATAAATTTTAATTTCCTGCTTTATCCCTTCAATCCCTTACTGATTAAAAATCTATCTCAGCCTTGAAAATATTTACATTGACCTAGCCCCTACAGTTGTCTGCAATAAAGAATTGCAGATTCACTGTCCACTGAGAGAAGGGATTCCTCCACATGTTTGTCTTAATGGAACAACCCATTATTTTGAGAATTTTGTCTCTGGTCCTAGACTCTCCCACAGCTGAAACAACCACTCTGCATTGGCCTATCAAGTCTGCTAACAATATTTTATGTTTCAATACGGTTGCTACTCATTCTTAAAAGCTCCAATGAGTATAAACTTAGCCTACTCAACCTCTCCTCATAAGACAGTCCCTCCATACCTCAGATCAGCCCAGTGAGCTGAACTGGCCCCATAGCCAGTATATCTTTCCTTAGATAAGGGACCTAAAACTGTTTACAGTATTCCAGGTCTGGTCTAACTAATGCTTCATGTAGTTTTAGCAAGACTTCCCTATTATGATACTCCCTTCCCCTTGACAAAAGGACCAACATTCCATTTGGCTTCCCCATCAGTTGCTGCACTTATGCTAGCTTATTATGGTTTATAAATGAAGACTGCTAAATTGTTCTATGCTGCAGCTTTCTGCCGCCTTTCACCATTTAATTAACATCCAGCTCCTCTATTCTTCCTGTCAAAGTGCATAATCTCAGATTTCCCTGCATTATATTCTACCTGCAAAGTTTGGCCCACCCACTTAACCTATCCATAAGCTTTATATAGGCTTTGAGCCACCCTCACCACTTGCCTTTCCATCAATTTTTGTGTCATGCATAAACTTACATTAGTAGTGAATAGTACATTTGTTTTCCTCATCCAAGTCATTAATATATTGCAACTACTTGTGGTTCTAGCACTGGCCACACCACCAGTTATAGCCTGCTGTCCTGAAAATGCCCACTTATCCCAAATCTCTGTCTTCTATTAGTTAGTCAATCCTCTATTCATTCTAACATACTACATCTAAGGCTCTTATTCTGTTAAGTAACCTTATGTTCAGTACTTCCTCAAGCACCTTTTGAAAATCCAAGTAGATTATTTTACATCCACTGCTTCCTTTTTAGCTATGCTGCATGTAACTTCTTCAAAGGTCTAAAATACTTCTCAGGTATAATTTCTCCTTCATGAAGCATGTTAACTCTGCTTGACTATATAATGCCGTTCTAAATGCTCTGCTATTTCATCCTTTATTAATACTTTTAACATTTTCCCAAACACAGACATTAAGCTAACTGGCCTAGAGTTAACTATTTTGTCTCATTTCCATTCTAAATAAAGGTGTTAGATTGGCATTTTTAATCCTCCAGAACTTTTCCAGAATCAAAGGACTGTTAGAAGGTTACGACCAGTGAATCCACAATCTCTGTAGCTACTAACTTTAATATCCTATTACATCTTATCAGGTTCAGGTGACTTGGTACCAATAGTGCCTTTCATACTTTGCTGCGAGTGAAAGTTATTTTATTCATTGCCTCTTACTTTTTGCTCCTTAGTTAGTTAATATCTTTCAAGTGCCATTAGTGTCTTTACTATAAAGACTGGTGCAAAATCTTTATTCAACTCTTTTGCCATTTCCAGGTTCTCCATTATTATTTCCCAAGTTTCATTGAGGATTATGTTCACTTTGCTTCTCTGAAGCCTTTTATATAATTAAAGAAGTGCTTACTTTCCCTCTTGATATGAATTGTAAGTTTACTCTCAAAATTTATTTCCTCGCTTTTTGCATAGATAGGGTTGACTATCAGAATCTTTTTCCCAGAGTTGAATGTCTAAAGTTAGGGGGCGTGCATGTAAGATAAGGGGGGGGAGATTCAAAGGAGTGACAAGTGTTTTATACAGAGAGTGGTAGGAGTCTTGAGCGTACTGTCATGGTTGGTGGTAGAGACAAATAACGAGAAAGGCATAAGGAACTTTTAGATAAGCATATGAATATGCAAGGAATAGAGGAATATTGGCCAAAGACAGGCAGAGGGATTAGTCTCATTTGGCACCATGTTTGGCACAACATAGTGGCCAAAGGGCCCATTCCTGAACTGTACAGTTCCATGTTCTATTTTCTTTCTTTTTTTGGTAGTTGTTTTGAAGAGCCAACTTTAAAGCAAAGGGCAGAATATTAAGAGTGGATTTGAGGGAAACTTTCTTTTAATACAGAGGGTGGTATGAATCTGGAATGCAGTGTATGGGAGTGTAGTTGATGAAGAAGCCTTAGAACTTTCAAAATACACTTGGATGAACTCTCAATGTCATAACATTCAATGCTATAGGCTGAGAACTGGAAAATGGGACTAATGCAGATTTAGAGTTGTTTTATCAATACTGAAGGGCTTCTTCTGTACTGTGTAATTGTATAAAATTACAGAGAAAGAGATGTTTTAGTTCTTCCCAGCTTGGGAGCGGTCTCTCTGTTTTCTGTAGTCAAAAGTCACAGTAAACCTGAAGTAAACCAGTTTATCTTTCCTGAAACAAACCAGTGATATTTTAAAAGGGAAATAGCCACCTTCTGCTTCTGCCAATCAGTGGAAGTTTCTGGAGAAAAATGACTTAAGCATCATGCTGGCTTACAGAACAAAGCCATAAAGATTATTTCAAAAACAAGACCTAGAGATAAAGACTTGTTAATGTTTCTCCCCTCTGCTCAATAACTTATTTTACCTTGTCCATTTGTCTCCCTGATTACGTGTAAGGGGATTAGAGTTTCAATTATTACTGTTATATGATGATGATTAATAACTGTTCACCTATAGCTAGAATCTAATTATTTCTAATAAAGATTAAGTCCTGTTCAACACAGAGCCTTTGTGCTTTCTAGTAACCAGGGTCTGAAAATCAGGTAAATTAAGGAACTATGCATAATCTATAAAATCATTAACTTCTGTGATGACTCCAGGATTAGTGGGCCTCAATTTCCAGTATGGGCATTTCAGCCATGGTTAATCAATTCGCAATGACACTGGTCCCAGCATGATTCAAGTGAAACCCATCCTACCAGAACAACTCCTCCACCCTAGTATGATGCCAGTGCCCCATGAGTGAAACTCATTCCACCCATACTAATCTTTGAACCACGTATTTAATTACTTAACTTTAATTACCTGATGCCAGTTTGCCCATGGCTTAGATACTAATCCAGGATTATTACCTTGGAGGTTCTGATTTTTAATTTAGCTCTTACCATCTCAAATTCTTTCAATGGAACCTTCTTTCCACTCTTGTCAATACTGTGGTACCAAAGTGGATGACGACAACTGGATTTCTTCCTTCTCATTCTAAGTTCCTCTCCAGTCTCAAGTAGATGTCCTTAACCCAGCGTCTGGTCAGCAATAGCATTTGGAACTCCCGCTCAGAGCTGCAGATATAGTATCTACCCCGTTATTTTACTGTCCCCCACCACAACTAGATTCCTATTTCCTCCCACAACTTGAATGGCTCCCTGTACCATGACCTCATATACAAAACCCTCTGAATGTACCTTCAAATATTGTGCCCCATATATTCCATCAACTGCACCTCATATGCTTCACCCCCCCTACCAATAATCACTACCAAACATGATTTATACTTAAAATACTTAGCAGAAGTAGTGTTGCAGTGGTCTTGACACTTGACTAGTAGTCCAAAATCCAGGGAAATGTTCTAGATGTACAGATTCAATTCCCATTATAGCAGATGGTGAAATTTGAATTTAATTAGAATTTTGCAATAAAACATTAATGGTGACCATATAACAGTTTCTCTAAAGGAACTCATCGTGTATACTAAAGCCCTTTGAGGAAGGAAATCTGCCATCCTTCCTTGGTCTGGCCAACATGTTACTCCAAGCCGGCAATAATGACGTTGACTCTTAACAGCTGTCTGGGCAATTAAGGATTGACTTTAAATGCTGGCCTAGCCAGTGAGGTCCACATATCATGAAGAAATGTCTTTTAAAAAAAGAACAGCCATAACATCATTTCAACATGAAACAACCTGAATTTCGTGGATATCAACTTCTTGCCTCTTGCACGCCATAGAATTCATTCAACAATGACAGCCACATCATCCACACATATTGTCCTCACTTACTAATACATTTCTCTCACACACATGGCAATTTGACACATAATCAAAGGTAGTTAAGCAAACTGGTGGGGAACAGACAAGGCTTTATCTCATAGCCATGATGGCTATTTCACTATTTAAATTGCCCTTGCTGAGGCTATAGCCAGGATTCTCTTAAGGTTAACATACTTGTTTAGTTGGCGGTTAGGAAGACAAGTGCAATGTGAGCGTTCATTTAGAGAAGGCTAGAATACAACAGCAGAAATGTAATGCTGTATGAGGCTGTATAATGCTCTAGTCAGACCACATTTAGAATATTTTTAAGGTTTTGGGGCCATATCTAAGAAATTTTGTGCTGGCATTGGAAGGAATCCAATGGGGTTTTACAAGGATGATTCTGAAATGAAGACTTCGTCATATGAGGAAAGGTTGAGGACTCTGGGTCTGTACTCAACAGAGTTTAGAAGAATGAGGGGCTATCTCACTGAAACTTACAGAATATTGAAAGGCCTGGATAGAGTGGATGTGGAAAGGAAATTTCTACCAGTAGGAGAGACTAGAACTTGGGGGTACAGCCTCACAATGAAGGGATGACCCTTTAGAACTGAGATGAGGAGGAATTTCTTCAGTTGGAGGATGGTTAAGCTGTGGAACTCATTGCTGCAGAAGGCTGTGGAAACCAAGTCATTGAGTGTATTTAAGAAAGAGTGTTAAATAGGCCGTCAATTAGTAAGAGAATCAAGGATTATGGGGAGAAGGCAGGAGAATGGAGATGAGACACATTAGCCATGATCGAATGGCAGAGGAGTCTTGATGGGCCAAATGGTTTAATTCTCTTCCTGAATTTTATGCTCTTGTGGTTTTACTCAGTATTTTCATATTCCATTTTCTCCTTGTCTCACAAGCTTTTCTGATTTACAAGCTGCAAGTAATGTAAACATCCATTTGTTCTACCTATAATGTTATTGTGCAAGGAGAATGCATACAACTGCAACCATGCCTGGGAATGCTTGAAGCTAGGTCAAAGAGCTTAGCACAGTCACAATTCTTTATGGAGGTCTAGAAACCACACAGCAACACATCAGTAACTAACCTGTAAGTTATTGATGGTTCATTTAAATAGCTTGGAGGTTCATTCGAGACAGTGCCAGCTGGAGCATTGAGCTCCAAATGCAATGCTAGCCTAAAAATCAGTGTTTTCCACTGATTGATCTCGTGATTTGTTTACTCTGCATACTTCCTTTTTGATGTGCCCTGTGTGCAGTCTAAAGCACTTACCAAAATGACATCTTCCACAAAATGGTGCTGTCCTCCTCCCAACCCTCACCCAACAAATGTTGCGCATTAGTAATATAAATGTGTGCCACGGGCAGCATTTTGAAATCAAACACTGCTCACAGCGCTGATAATGTTGATGCTAAGGAGACAAAAATTGTAGCCTTGAACTCTGTGCTTCCCTTTACAGCCCTGTTTGAATTTGTTTCATTCAATACCTATCTTGTGAGGAAATCAAGCACGGTTTTGTGTCAGCAGTTATATAGAAGAGGTAAGTTGGAGCAGTATAAAAAAAACTAAGATTGACCAAGTTAGATTATAATCTTCTATCAGGAGGAATATTTACTTCTCAGAGTTAGTACAGTGTCCAATCCCCTCCCCCAATATCTACATTCTGACTGCCACATCATTCATATTACCTCTAATTAAATCCAGATGATGAATTGTAAATTAAGCCTTTGGTGATTTAATAAAGCTGCACAAACATAAAAAAAGAAAGATTGTGCTTTACGAAAGAGTTCCAGATGTTACTGAGGCAAATGCAAAACATCAAAATGCAAACTTCAAAAACTTTAGATGAGGCAATGCTGTAGTGAAGGAAAGTTGATTAAAAACAGTTCATTTTCCCAAATAAAATTGAACCTATGCTGTTTTTTTCATCAGCCAAACTTAATCATGGATTAGGTTTCTAAACAGAAATATGAAATGGGATTGTTGCCAAAATTTATGCAAACATAGTACTTGATGAAACTATAAGTGTAAGATTTGATCAGCAGGCACAGTGTGCATATATTAAGTAACAAAACATAACAACAAGGAATTCCTATAATTTCATTTTCAGAAAATGTTATTGATAACTAATTTCCTAATTGCTACACTGTTAAATATAGAAATAAAAGCCTGAATGGAAAGATTACACAAACACATAAGACCATAGAGGTTTAACAGTGAGCCATCTTGGCAGCTTTAATTTTGCTCACTTTTACAAAATTTTTGCAAAATATTCCTTTATAATGTACAACATTATTCTTGATTATTTAAAGAAACTGAATTCCAGTTATTCACATTGCACTTTTATCAATACAGCAGTATAGTGGCTCTTGTGCAACAAGAATACATTGTCCATACTAATTTTGTATCCACTTGTAAAACATAGTTAGGAGTACTGTCAACAGTAACTTAAAATGAACCATAGTAAATTGGCTGAAGAGAAAGAGAAACAAAATGTGGGGTCATTGTGGTATTCTATTTTTTAAACTTGTATAAACAGGTAGCACTAATCTTTGAATAAATCAGTTGTATTTACTCTATAGAAAATGACAACTGTTTGTACACCAACAAGGGCCAATCAGTGTATGATCCAATAAAGATTGTACGAATGAAAGCAATATATTTATCAACAATAAAAGGTTGTAACTGTTTATGGACCTGTAATCTTTGTTTGGCTTACATAGTCCAAAGTCTGAAATGTCCTTTCTCCATCCAATTGAACTTCTGAAAACTCCACTCATTCATGCAATTTATATTAATTTCTGTATTTCTAAATACCTGAACAGTTTTCTTAAAATGAAATTTCAAAGTCTATAAGCTGGCAGTTCACAATGCTCCACAGAATTGATTAAATTAGAAAAAAATATATAATTAGGTTTGGGGGGAGAAGAATCAATGGTGATTTCAACAGATGTTGCCACTCTGGGCCTTTATTATAAGGATAGGTTATTACTGTGGAATTCACTCTCCAAGTTCCTTTACCACTCCACCCCCTTAAAATATTTCTTAGAATCTACTTGTGTCATATTATCTCCTTAATTCACTCCTTGATTGCAGTCTATGAGGTGCAATGGAGTGTCTCACAACAGTAGAAGTGGTATATGCTGAAAATTTAAGACAACAAAGTGTGAAGCTGGATGAACACAGCAGGCCAAGCAGCATCTCAGGAGCACAACAACTGACGTTTCGGACCTAGAGATGAAGGGTTCAGGCCCGAAACGTCAGCTTTTTAATTTTAAATATGCATCTTTTTCTTGATTTTGTCTTTAAATTATAACTGGATTTTGATACATTTTTGTATCACTTAATTTACATTTCAATTTCATATTCATAATCTGATAGAACTCACCCTGCAATTTGACAGAGAGCAGCTGGAATGAGATGTAATTGTATTACAATTGAGTAGAAGTAACTACAGTCATGAGTGAGGAACTGACCAGATTTGATTGAAAGTGGAGCTGAGCAAAGAGCAGCAATGGCAGAAGTTTCTGAATATAATTCAGGAGGCACAACAGACGTTCATCCCAAAGAAGAAGAAACATACTAAGTGGAAGATGAGATAATCATGGCTGACAAGAGAAGTCAGGGACACATAAAAGCAAAAGAAAAAAAAAACATGTATTATGGTAAAGATTAGTTGGACGCCAGAGTATTGGAAAATCTTTAAAAATCAGTAGAGGGGAACAAAAAAAGGAATAAGAGGGGAGAAGATGAAATATGAGAATCAAATAGCTGGTAATATAAAAGAAGAGTGTAAGAGATATTTTTAGATATCTAAAAGGCAAGAGAGAGGCGAAAGTAGACATTGGACTGCTAGAAAATTAGGCTGGAGAAGTAGTAATAGGGAACAAAGAAATGGCAGAGGAACTGAATAGCTGGTTTGCAACAGATGTTGCAGTGGAAGACACCAGTAGCAACCAGAATTTCAAGACATAGAGGAGACAGAGGTGAATGTGGAGGCTATTACTAAGGAGAAGATGCAGGGGAAACTGAAAGGTCTGAAGGTGCATAAACCACCCACATCAGATGAAGTCTACTCTCCTGAAGGAGACAACTGAGAACTTGTAGAGGCACTGTTGGTGATCTTTCAGAAATTTTCGAGAGAACTGAAAAATGGCTAATGTAACACTTCTGTTTAAGAAGGGAAGGAGGCAAATGTCAGGAAAAAGGCTAGTTAACCTGACCTCGATAATTCATAAGATTTTAGAGTCCATTATTAAGATCAGATTGCAGAGTACTGAGAAGTATGTGTTAAAATAGGGCTGAGTTAGCATGGCTTTATCATGGTGGGGAGGCGGTGGGGGGGTGGGGGGGGGGGGGGGGGGGTGCGGTGGGACGCATGCCAGACAGATTTGTTAGAATTCTTTGAGGAGGAAATTCTTTAAATAATTTAGATAAAGGAAAGTCAGTGGATGTGATCTATTTGTATTTCCAGCGGGCCTTTATCAATGTACTGCATAGGAGGCTGCTAAATAAGAGTCTATGATGTTAAGGATACGACAGTGGCATGTCCAGAGGATTGACTGACTGACAGAAGGCAGACAGTGGAGATAAAGGGGTAATTTTCAGGATGGCAGCCAGTGAATATTGGAGTTCTGCAGGGCTCCATGTTGGGACAACAAATATGAACTTCATACACGTTAATGATCTGGATGGAGGAACTGAGGGCATTCCTGCTAAGTTTTCAGATGACACAAAGACAGATGGGAGGGTCAGGTCATGTTGAGGGAGCTGATGGCATCCTCATGGGCAAAGAAGTGGCAGGTAGAATATAATGTGGGAAAGTGTGAGGTTATGCACTTTGGTCAGAAGAATTCAGGCATAGGGTATTTTCTAAATTGGGAAAGGCTTTGTGAATCTGCAGTACAGAGGGACTTGGGAGTCTGAGATCAGAACTCTCCTAACGTTAACATACAGGTTCAGTTGGCAGTTATGAAGGCAAATGCAAAGTTTGCATTCATTTCAAGAAGACTAGAATATGAGAGCAGAAACACACTGCTGAGGTTGTACAAAGCTCTGGTCAGACCGCATATGAAATATTGTCAGCAGCTTTGGCCCCAGAGGGCAGTTACAAGTCAACCACATTGCTGTGGATGTAGAGTCACATGGAGGCTAGACCACGGAAGGATGGCAGTTTACTTCCCTAAAGGTCATTAGTGAACCAGATGGTTTTTATGACAATCAACAACAGTTTCATGGTCATCACGAGGTTTAATTCCAGATTTGAACTCAGCCCTATTTTAACACATACTGGGTCTCTGGGTTAATAGTCTAGTGGTATGACTACGAGGCCATCACCTTTCCCAAAATACAATATAGTCGTGTCAGAGGTTTTATTTGCTTTGTCAATAAGAGTAGAAAAACAAAACATTTTTGAAAAGATGTGAAATTTTTCAATGTTGATGTTTAGAGGCACTTGGGTGTACTTGTACAAGGAACAGAGAATTTTTGCATGCAGTTACTGAAAGCAGTTAGGAAGGCAACAGGTTTGTTGGCCTTTCTTGGAAAGGAACTAGACTGGAAGAATAAGGAAGTACTGCAATAATTGTATGGGGCTCTGGTGAGATCACATTTAGAATATTGTGCACAATTTTGTTCTCTTTATTTAAGGAAGGATACACTTGCCTTGGAAATAGAACAAAAAGGATTTTCTAGGTTTGCTCCTGGATGAGAAGATTGTCCTATGATGAGTGACTGAAAAAAAGACATATACCTCCTAAAGATTAGAAGAATGAAAGGTGATCTCCTGGAAGAATATGAAGAGGATTGCCAGAGTCTAAAACATAGGTCCATATTCTCAGCATAACAAATTGATCTTTTAGTACAGGGATGAGGAGAAATTCCTTCAGAGAATTGTGAATTATCAGAATGGCCTTTCCAAGAGAGCCTTTTCAAATGGTCTGCTCCTGTTCCTTATGTTATTATGCTGAATTTCTAGCCTCCAAAAGGGTTGAACACGATGGCACAAAGGAGAAAAAAATACAAACTCCCATCCAATGGGCTGGCTGGTCTGCTCCATTATTCTCCAGAGCAATTTTTCCACAGATGGCCAGAACTATTTAAGGCAGTTTAAAATACTTATTAAAGTTTATTGTAACAAGCCAACTGCAGTAATGTCTGGTATAACAGAGGATACAGTATAGCCACATGGAGGTGACACACCTGGCTATCAGTCCTCCAGGCAGATTCAAAGCCCTCCTTGTTTACATATTTTCTGCTGCACCTTCTCCAAACTAATGGGCCAGAACTAAGGGGATTGATTAATTTAATGATAAAAATGTTGTGGAGAAGGCATCTACATCTTTTCCTGTTCTTGAATGGTGGAACAGGTTTAAGATTTTTATGGTCTAACCCTGTGTCTAATTCATACATGACCCTTTCTACACCTGAAAGCACTGCTTTTGTTTCTGAATTGGATGGCCTACTCAGAAGCAATGGCTATAGTTTGGTCCACTATTGACCTTCCTTCCTAACTCCCATCCTTAACCAGAAGGCAAGCCTACCCTCTGGCCACATGTTTGTCATTGGAGAAAATTTCTGTTGGTTGACTGTTTCCTACACAGTGCAGGCTTCAGTTCTCTAGATCATAGGGTCCCAAAGCCCATTATGAAAATTCTGCCCTTTATGTTATGAAGAAGTGCTGCCAAAACTAGGCCGTAGTTTAGCTTTTAATATTAAGTGCCTATTCAAAATGTGCGTGTCAACGTGTGCACATAGAAGCTGTAATTCAAACTTTTTCTGACCCATCCTGAGCAATTCTGAGAATTTCTTACAGTACAGTCCATGAAAGATATTGTATTACAATATTAGATAAATACAAACAACTAATTGAGAACTAAGACTATTGTCAGAAGTACTTTCTAAGGTTCTTGTGACAAGAACTCCTTAGAAGATAAATAAGCTGATGAAATACATAGTCTCATAAATGATATTCTGCAAGATAGCTAGTTAACTGTCATTTTACTGGCTCCTGAAAGTGGAACTGAAATGCAATAATATGATGATTGTTCATCTATTTGTGTATCAGTAGGGCACCCAACAGCAGGAACAGATTTTGAGAATGTCCAGGGCCTTGATCCTGTATACTAACTCTTTAACCCTTTCTGAACTTTGCATTTCACTGATTCTGGTCTTGTGCATCTCTTACTTATTTCACCCCACCACTAGCACTTATTTATTATGCAATTATTATTTCTAAGTGGTTCTTTTGTTCAGGATGTAAAAGCTGCCAAACATTTTTGAGCCATTTACCTCACAGTTTACATATTGGCTATTTATTATTTAAGAGCTAAGCTCTTGAAATCCACCCCCACAACCAATTTCTCTCCTTCTCCTCCTTTCTTTTCTTGTTTAAAAGGATCTTTGAAATCTTTATAACTTAAAAGGTGGAAAGCTGGCTGGTGAAGAGGAGGAAGAGTTCATTGGCCAGAATGAGAAACAGGGGTTTCAGCAATCTGTTAAGTTTCAGAGAGGTAGCTTTGAGCAGGGTCTGAGGTAGGGGGGGGTAGGAATTTTTATGGGGGGGGTTGCAGAAGAATACTTCTCTTGCCATTGACTGTAAAGTTTTAGAATTACATGGGAGAGCCTCTTTGTTCTTGTTCACTGTTGCTAACTTGCCTCCGTCTGGTGAGAGAGCTACATTGGCTTCTTTGTTCAGGACTGTGCTACTGTATCAGAATCAAATTGACAGAAACAAATTTCCTAACACTCCTGACCACCTTCTCAACCACCTAACTGTAGTCAGCAACAAAAATATAGTGGTCATCCAATTCCAGTGGTAAGGCACACTTTCTCATTTTAAAGGGTAGCACAACTTTGTTCCTGCTGAGTGTAGCAGGTTAAGATTAACTCCTTTATCTTGGTAAGATAGTTGAAGATGGCAGCAGAGCAAAGAATGAAATTTGATGTTAATTACAGAGGTGCAGAAAACAATGTTGCAGAAAGTGCTTTGGACCACTTCATTATTGGCATGTAGACAGAGTTATTCATTAGAGAGTACAAGCTATACAAGTGTCAATATACCAGGTTTGTTGAGTACACCAATGATTCAGGAATTACACTCTCATGTTCACTGTTTGCCTCCTGTTCTGTCTTGATTAACTCCTTCATAATTGTCCTGCCACTTTAAAAGAGTGTTCCTTGGTCATCGGTGGGGAGTTTGCTTAGGTCTATTGATCTATTAGTGGCCTAGAGACAGGTCTGGACAATGCACTACACAACATTTCTGGAATCCTTTTTCTCCACTGCTGATCCTCCTCTAGCAAAAGAAGTGAAAAGGAAGCATTGAACGTTCTGCCCTTGTGTTATTATGATCTTGTTGGAGACCATTAACATTGAAACAGAAATTTGATGATAATACTGATTTACTGAAAGAACTAAACAAGTAGATTCCACGGTTTAAAAGAAATGATTTCCACTATATAAGAATCAAGTAAATCTGACAGTAATAAACAAACATTGTCTTGGATAGTTTCTCATTGTCACTCCAAAAGCACAAGAAAAAATAATCACATATCGATCATAGATTCTCCACAGTATGGATACAGGCCCTTTGGGCCAAGAAATCCTCATCAACCCTCAGAGCATCTCACCCAGACCCATTCCCTTATAATTCACCTAACATAAATGTCCCTTCACCCCAATGGGTAATTTAGCATGGCCAATCCACCTAGCCTGCACATCTTTGGACTGAGGGAAGAAACTGGAGCACCCAAAGGAAACCCACACAGACACAGGGAGAATGTGCAAACTCCACAAAGACTGTCACCCAAGGGTTGGAAAACTGGGGACTAAAGTCCTCAAATTAAACTCTTCTTTTCCATTAAGGTATTTCCCACAGAGTCTTTGGTAGCTAATTAAGTTCTTGAAGTTATCAACTTTCTTGGGACTAATTCCAAACATTTTGGCTAGAATCCTCAAATTGAACTCTTCCTTTCTATTATGACATTTCCCAAAAAGTTTTTGGTGGCTAATCAAGTTCTTGAAGTTATCAATTTTCTTGGGACTAATTCCAAACTTTTCGAAAATTGTCTTGTAAGACCTGGGAATTTTGAACCCAACTTTTGAACTTCATTCACAATTGCTGCACAGTAACATCCACAGATAATTACTCAGACCCTGCTTTTTAATAGCTCTATTCAATTGGCCTTCAACCGTTCAACAACTCTTGGCAAATTATTTTTCTTTATCTTCTGAACTCAGGATTTATATCCAACAGGTTGGTGCTTCAGATCCAACCCCAAAGACTTTCTGGAAAAGTCACACAGACAACTTTCCAAAATTCCAATGATTCTCCAACACGGCATCCCCTGTCCCGCACCCTGAATCATTTATCTCAATGGTGACATGAGCTAGCTGAGCTATTTGATATTTAAATCAATTCAATTTTGGCTTCAAAACTAAATGTTTTGATTCTGGGGGCCACATGAATAAATTATATTTCTAATGAGGTTTAGGGCCTAGATTTTGCTCCTGAGACAGATGAGGCAGTCAGGAAATCTCTATGCTCACCATCCCACATCAGGAAAAAGCACCTTGAATAATGGGATAGCAGGAACTGTATTTTCTGAAGAAGGGTCTTGACCCGAAATGTTAGTTTTCCTGCTCCACTGATGCTGCTTGGCCTGCTGTGTTCATCCAGCTCTATACCTTGTTACCTTGAATAATGGGATCTTTGCTTCAGGGGAATAGCAGAATAGAGTTGGATCTGCCACTCCCAAATGCAGATCAGAGGTAGTACTTCCCTTCTGATACTTTGAATATGAGAAGTTGTCTTCACTGTCATTGTTAATTCTCATGTATGGGATTAGTATACCATATGTCCATTGCATATAAATTGAACTTGAGGTCTCCCTCCTAAGTGAGTCATAACTTAACAGTTTCACCATGGCTATCATACAGCATAAACATTACCGTCACACATTCATCAGAATTTAAGCAATTTTCTGCATTAAATCTAGTGTAAACTGATTTTAATTATCTGGCAATGAATATTACAAATTTGAAATTTATTTTGTAATTTCTGAAATTATAGAAACAGTTGAGTGTGCTTTTATGAGATTACGGAAATTTGGTCAGACAGTGATTGCCAAGTACTGACTGAAGGCTGTCAATGAATTCATTTCTGATCTATATTATTTTCTTTTGTCAGATACATTCACCATAAAATGATCTGTTTGAAAACGTATTTTTCTAAGTAAGTTTGCCCATGATGGACAAGAATTTAGGTATTTCCTGCGGTTAATTAATTTTTGGTCTTTTCAGTGTTGCCAGGAACTGTGCCAAATCAACTGGATTGTCAACAGATAACAACAGGATATTGCACTATTCAATAAATATTTCAAAATATTCACTTCCAGCCATTTCATTTATTTTTCAAGTCACTGTAATATGATCTCATTTGCGCTCAGATAAGTGAATATTTGAGTTTATTGAGGCTTTATTAAGCATAACTATATATAAGGCATGGTAACAGAGGCAATCTCTGGAATCTGATGGAATTAAGCCCCAGCCAGTTCCATTTAATGTCACATCATTGTGACAGAGCTCCCTCTGCTTACATTTAGCAGCCATGGTTTGAGGAAACATGTACTCAACTCTTTACTCCAGAGGTACTATTTTCATTTTTATTCCTTAGTTACTCTTGAGAATTTTTTTTAAAAAAAATCATTTACAGATGTGGGCATCACTGGCTAGGTGAGCATTTATTGCCCATTTCTAATTGCCCAGAGGGTAATTATGAATCAACCACATTGCTGTGGGTTTGGAGTCACATATAGGCCAGACCAGGTAAGGATGGCCGTTTCCTTCCCTAAAGAGTATTAGTGAACCAGTTGGGTTTTTCCAACAACTGACATTGGATTCATGATCATCATTAGGCACTTAATTCCTGATATTTATTGAATTCAAATTCGACCATCTGCCATGGTGGGATTTGATCCCAGATTCCCAGAACATTACCTGGGTTTCTGGATCAACAGTCCAGAGATAATACCATTAGGTCATTGCATCCTCTTAAGAAATAGGCATTGCTGTTGTTCAGTCCTACTTGGTTGCAAAAATTACTAGTAGCTCTTCTCCAAACAACTGTAATCTTTCAAGTAATTGTACTCCCAAAAAACTGTTATACAGGGAATTCCAGGAATTGACGGATTGACAATGAATTCCAGTCAGGACAGTTAATTGAAGGGAAATGATATTGTTTCACTTGCACTTGCACTTGCCCACCATTCTGTCTTTGAAAGGTCCTGGTGAGGAAAGGGTCACAGAACAGCTTTACTCGGATCTGTTGGTTTCAGGATCATTTAGTTCTGCTTTTGGTCTACTGTTTCTAATGCTGATTGCACAGGTAACCAACCCACTGTAGTGGTTTCACTAGATTCATTCCTCATTCTAAGGTACACATGATGCTGCTCCTGGTATGGACTCAAGTTTTGAATCAGAGGCATCACTGTTTAGCTCAGTTCCCTCTTCAGAAAACATCAAAGAACTTCCACCAGAGATCAAGGGATAACAATCAGAACGCAGAGGACTAGATCTATTATTGTACTCCTTACTCTTATACTGTCCTGGTATTGAGCCAACTCAGATCAACAAAGTTAGCATTACTACCTATGAAATCTGGGACCATAATTACTGTTGTGACTCGGTTATTCACTAACTGAATCCATTGATCCACTTAGGAAGTTCAATGCTATTTGGATACGAAAGTGACATTATACTGCAGTAATCATGTGCCATGAATGACATTCAAGGAAAAGTGAAATACTGCAGTGGCTGGTAATCTGAAATAAAAACAGAACATGCTGGAGAAACTGAAGAAGAATCATATCAAAAACAAAAACAGTACCGGTGCTGGCGAAACGTAGCAGGTCTGGCAGTATCTGTGGAGAGAAAGCAGTTAACATTCTCAGTCCATTGACACTGCATCAGAACCAAAAATTAAATCACCAGATTCAAAATGTTAACTCTGTTTTCTTCCCACAGATGTTACAGACCTGCTGTGATTCACCCCTAATTTCTGTTTTTGTTTCAAATCTCCAGCATCTGTAGTTCTTTATTTTACTTAAGAGTTATATCAGATTTGAAACATTTAACTCTGTTTCTGTCCCTACAGATGCTGCCAGACTTACTAACTTTCTCCAGCAATTTTTGTTTTTGTGTCATGAATTTGAGAACCAATGGATGGTTCAGTGCCTTTACTTCAACATATTGTTGTTTTGTGCCAAAGGAAAAAAAATGAGAAACTCCTGACCTACAATTGAACTTATCTGTCAATCACCTCAATGTGTTTATTTTTTCAAGTATTAATTTATAAAATATAATGCATTTATACAGCTTCCACTAAAGGACATTATTTGGAAGCAAAGGCCACTTGGGAAGGTGAAAGGGAAATGGTAGAGGAAAAAAAAATATATTAAAAAGCAAATTACACCCAAGTTGTCAGTCTGTTTTTACACAAATAACAGCCAACTGGTTCAGTCTGTTTGTAGACAGCAGACTAAAATCACCATTTTTCATTACCAGGGGTCATGCATAAATTGTATTTAAGTTAACAGCAATGTGGCCATTTTATTCAACTTATCTGGTTCTTACAGAATTCAGATTTTACAGATCTTTAGCATTGATGACACCGCCAGTTAGACTAATTTCAAGTTACCCTGGTTTATACCACAGCTGTCTAACTGTTTTGCATGGTTTCACTCAGAAGATAATGAAAAAAGTTCAGAAAAATAAGTTTTGGCACAACGGTTAATGAGAATTTCATAAACTAAAAGCTTGATGACTTGAGAGAGATAATGGGAACTGCAGATGCTGGAGAATCCAAGATAATAAAATGTGAGGCTGGATGAACACAGCAGGCCAAGCAGCATCTCAGGAGCACAAAAGCTGACATTTCGGGCCTAGACCCTTCATCAGAGAGGTGGATGGGATGAGGGTTCTGGAATAAATAGGGAGAGAGGGGGAGGCAGACCGAAGATGGAGAGAAAAGAAGATAGGTGGAGAGAGTATAGGTGGGGAGGTAGGGAGGGGATAGGTCAGTCCAGGGAAGACGGACAGGTCAAGGAGTTGGGATGAGGTTAGTAGGTAGATGGGGGTGCGGCTTGATGACTTGAATGAGTTTTTAATTTTAATCGACCATTAAAAAGTGGCAAGTAGCAGAACTAACCAATGAAATCACATAGAAAGAAGAGCTGGAGAGTGATAGACAGGGGTCCAAGTTCGAATCATCAGGTAATGGAAAGGAGACCAAAGCTGATTTAAGGTGCTCTCCATCTCCCACTCAAATGTACACTCTCTCCCTCATTCACAACCTGTCTCTCCCTGTCACCTACACCACTCAAAGTCTCCCTCCTACCTACTTACACAATGCATCCCTACTTCATGGACTCATACTGTCTCCCTTCCTCATACACACCCACTCTTTGGTACACATTCACTTTATCCCTCTCTCGCATCCACTGTCTCTCACATATACTCTCTCACTTTCCCTTCCTCATTCACAATCATTCCCTCACGCACATTCCCCTCCCTACTCACATATTCTCTCTTTCACATTCTCCCTCACATATTCTCTCTGTCTGTCTGTCTCATACACATACATATTCTGTTTCAGTCAGCCTTACTCACAGCCTATCTCCTTCATTCACCCATTCTACACCACTATGCACCCAAGCCCACAAGGCTTAAACATTTTTGTGCTATGGCCTGAATGATGTCCTTTCACTTGACTCTAACTGAAATTTCTGCTGCCCCTGACAGGAGCACATATAGATGCCTCTGCTGTTTCCCAGTCTGGGCCACCATTTTGAGCTCCTTCAGGGACTATCTTCAGGATTTTCTGAAGAAGGGTCTAGGGTCAAAACGTCAGCTTTCCTGCTCCTCTGATGCCACTTGGCCTGCTGTGTTCATCCAACTCTACACCTTGTTATTCTCTTCAGGGGCTGGCAGCTTTGTAATTAGGCAGGAGCATTGCCTAAGGCAGAGAGCAAATGGACACTCAGAAATCTAAATTGGAACCCACACCTGCTTGTCCAATCACAGGCCACTTCTCTCCAATATTTGTTGCTGATAGGCTCATTGTTGCTCCTACTTGCAGCAAATCCAGGTGGCAGGGAGGGGACTGCCTTCAATTGGACAAGCAGATCTACAGCAATTTTCAAATCTCAGTTTGTTACTCTGACAAAATATTGTGGGCCACACACACAGTTGGCCCATTAGACAAGCCTGGTTTATACAATTTTCGAATGCCATGGGATTGCTAGTTTGTTAATATAATAAAAGAAAAGACCTTACGTCTTTATTAGAAAATTAAACGCAAGCTACAAAATGCTTTATTTAAGTAAGATGTATTATTTTCATAGTAACCAATTACCTCTGGGCAAGTACATTGCAGATGCAAATTACTATTTTTGCGTGAAATAATGCACTTGAGGAGAAACTATGTAGAGTAGCCATATAACCGTAAAGGTGTTATTTGAGGTTACACAAGACCAGAGAGACCTTGGAAAGATATTCACAAATCATTGATAAGATAAGTTGATAAGTTGCTTTAGAAGGGTGTTGATGGAGCAAATAGGGAGAAACAATTTCTAGCAGCAAGTACATCAGTAACTGGAGATCATAGATTTAAAATAGTTGGCAAAGAAAATAGAGTGAATATTGGTAGCTATTTTCACAAAGAAAGTTAAGATATCACCATTAGACCATAAGAGTTAGGAACAGCAGTAGTCCATTTGGTCTCTTGAGCCTGCTGCAGCATTCAGCAGGATTATAACTGATTTGACATCCTCATGTCCACTTTCTCTGCCCTTTCCTGTAAACCTCGATTCCCCTGCTGATCAAAAATGTATCAATCTCATCCTTAATTATATACAAGGACACTGCCCTCACAGCTCGCCGTGGCAAGGAGTTCCAAAGATTCTCAACCCTTGAAGAGAAGAAATCCTCCATCTCTGTATTAAACTGCGCATCTTTATCCTGAGGCTGTGCCCTCTGGTCCCAGGCTTTCTTGTGAGGGCAAACATTCTCTCAGTATTTAGTCTGTTAAGCCCCTTAATAATCATTGATATTTCAAAGAGACACATTTTATTCTACTAAATTCTCTTTTTGTTGCAGCTTTCTGCTGTTGCTTTCTCCATGTAAATAATACCCTGTTCTTTTGATCTTCCTTCCTAAAATGAACTACCACACGTTACCATATTGGCCAATGTTTTGTCCACTTACTTGTGACCGTACTGTGTCTTTAAGAGGGGTTTGTTCTGAGCTATTTCTCTTGTAGACAGGTGTTGCCAGCGGTGAAGGAATGTCTGTTCCACAAGCATAGGAAAACCGTTTTAAGCTCCCTGACTTCTTTTTAAAAATACAAGCAAATCATGAGTGGATGGAGTTGGGTTCACACAGACCCAAGGTTTTAGTTTTATTTTCAGTTTAAAGTTGGGCTTTGAGGCTGACAAATACATCTCTCTCTCTCTCTCTCTCTCTCTCCCTCTCTCTGCTGCAGCAATTTAAGTGTGCTGCTAGTTTGCAACTTTGGGGGTTCCTTTCTCTTGGACTGAAAATAGGAAATAGGACATGAGAAAATCTGTTTTGTTGAAATTGCCTTTGCTTAGGGTATGTTTATAGGATGCTGCTATATTAGAACAGTTGGTGACAAATAGTTAAATAATGTGTTATTTTGTTTAGTATTTCAATAGAATTAAAGTTTTGCCAATTATTTTTTCTTTCTATTAGTATTTTAACGGGGTTACATGAATAAACCGTGTTTTGCTTAAAGCCTAATAGTGAACCAATCAAATCCCATCAGGAACACAGCGCCTTACACTTGCCTTTAAATAAGATAAAAGTTAGAGTCTAGGCAATCTCTTGATATATTTTGAGGGGGTTTGTTCTGGCCCATAACAGACTTAACCTATCAATATCTCTCTGTAAAGTGTTTATATCTCTCTTGTAAGTTGCCTTTCCACCAATTTTTGTGTCGACTGCAAATTTGGTTAATTTGTACATTTGCTTTCTTCCTCCCAGTCATTAATACATATTGCAAACAGTTGTGATCCCAGCAATGATCCCTGTGGAACCCCTTTAGGGATACAGGTTGCCACCCTGAAAAAGAACCCATTGTCACAGTTCTTATTCAAGGGGAACTGCAGATGCTGGACAATCCAAGACAACAAAGTGTGAAGCTGGATGAACACAGCAGGCCAAGCAGCATGTTCCTGAGATGCTGCTTGGCCTGGCCTGCTGTGTTCATCCAGCTTCACACTTTGTTCCCTCGAATAAGAACTTACTGTTTCCTACACACGAGCAAATATTCTATCCTGTCAATATACTATCTCCAACACATCAGCTCTTATCTTACGGCTTAACCTATTGTGAAGTGTCTTGTTGAAGACAAAATACAACATATCAACTCGTTCCTCTCTGTGCTCTCTGGTTGAGACTTCCTCAATAAACTCTAATGAATTAGTCAGACACAATTTCCCATCATGCTGCCTTTCTGACCCTGCTTGGTTAGATTATGATTTTCCAAATGTGCTGCTATTACTTCCTTAACAATTGATTTCAAAATTTTTCCGACAATAGATGTTAGGCTAACTGGCCTATGGTTACCTGCATTTTGGCTCACTCCCTTTTTTGATTAAATCATGAAATGTTCACTGCAGAACTATCGCATTTACAGAAGTTGATGTAACATGTTGTTTCAAATTCCACTAATATGAGGTCTCCCATTTATTCCCTTGTTTCAAATGTTTATCAGTATTTCTATTAAAATGTGCAAATGCCTTTCTTCAACAACTTCCTGTGCAAAGCACTGTGTCACATTGGCAGTTTTCTAATCCTGCAATACTTCTCTAGAGTCCAAGGATTTTTGGAAAATTACAACCAATGCATCCATTATCTCTGCAGCTACTTCTTTTGGGATCCTATAATGCGAGCCATCAGGGACGGGGTGCTTAGCTGCCTTTAGCCCCACTAGTTTATCTAATACTACTCTAGTGATGCTACTTAATTTCTTCCCTGTATTCTTTAGTATTAATGGAATGTTTGATGCATCTGCCATCATAAAGACTCTTGCAAAATATCTGTTAACTCCTGTTCCATTTCATTGATCCCTATAGCTGTCTTACCAGATTCATTTTCTAAGATCTGTGATGAATTTCCTGAAGAGGATTTTGTGGAAACAGATTCCATTTGAATTTTCAAAAGCCAATTGGCTTTGAAGAGGACACAATTTTCAGAGATCGGTGGGGAGATGGGAGTGGGAGGGGATGTTGGTATTAAGATTAATTTGCATGTTCCTTCAACAAGAAAGCAATAGGGAAATGGGGTGAAAGGGTCTCTCTGTGCTGTATTCCATGTCATTGTCATTGACTTAATAAGGGCTCAGTGTTTTGCTGTTTGATGAGCATCATTATTTACACAGTTCCCATTACTCTGTGAGCCAAACTATTCTAATTCTTTTTCCTGTGTGTTAACCAACTTTTGAATGAAATGTTCACTGCAGAACTATTGCATTTACAGAAGTTGATGCAACATGTTGTATTAAATTCCACTAATATGAGGTCTCCCATATATTCCCTTGTTTCAAACGTTTATCGATATTTCAATTAAAATGTGAAAATGCCCTGTTTTAACAACTTCCTGTGGCAAAGCACTGCAAGCTGTAATAACTCTGTGTGAAGAAATTTCTTGAAATATGTTTGCAAGGTCATTAAAGGCAAATTTAAGATGATGGTCCATCACCACAAACTCTTAAGTCTTTCTCTCGTGACATTATTCAAGCTTTTATGAAATTTTTAATATCCCTGTTCAGTTTCTTATCCTTCTCAACTAATAAAAACAGAAATTGCTGGAGAAACTCAACAGGTCTGGTAGCATCTGTGGGAAGAAAACAGAGTTAAAAGTCATCAGACATGAAATGTTAACTCTGCTTTCTCCCCACAGACTAGAACTGCTGAGTTTCTCTCACAATTTCCATTTTTGTTTCAGATCTCCAGCATCTGCAGTTTTGTTTTATTTTAGGATTTTAATAATCTGTACTTCACTTATTTTCTTTCCTAATTTCATTGTAAAATTTCATGACACAAGAACCTATGTACAATGTAACTTTATTTCAGAACTTATAAATACTAACTTGTATCTGCCTAAAATAAATCAATCCAAGAGCCCAAGAAAGATTGCAATCATTTTATGATGTTTATTTGGAACTTGTCTTCATTTCCATGCATTCATATTACTAGACCATGTGCGCAACATTAGAATGTAAATATTTTCAATAATCTGTCAGTTTTTGTTATACGTCAAGGTAGAGGAGGAAATCTACAATGTTTTGGATAATTAAATTCTGTTGGTGATGCATACATTAAGACAAGCTTTTTAGTGTGTGAATTTGCCCATTTTTAACTTGCTGCAGCTGGTATGAGCGCGGCCACTGTCGCCTGAAAATTATTTATACTCGAGCTCTGGCCTTTGCCATCTTGTGATGAGGAAATTTTAACTGACTGCTTGAAGCCTCATTTTGTGATTAAGTTAATTTACAGTTAAACCATCCAGCTAATGCTGATAAAATATGGTAGGTTTCTTGTCCATAAAATGCAACCAGTCTCAGTGCATCATTACGCAGTGAGAATTGGAATGGAAAAATAGAGTGGATCACCTTCATTTTTGCATATGATGTAAGTTCCCTATGGCCAAACATGTGGTCCAGAACTCCTGCATGAAACAGGCACAATAATTTACATTCCATTTAGATAATCTGAAGTGAGGTAATAATGTCTTTCATTCCATTTTCTGGCAGAATATTGGGAACGCATCTCCAATTGTGGAAACTTACTGCTGAGAATTACGAGGCTATTCCTATATCATCTTGCTATGGAACTTTTTTTCAAAATCTTCCAAGTAGCTGTTTGGCGTTGCATGGAAGCATTTTTTGTAACAGCAGCCATGAAGACAAAGATGTGTCCCACCCAGTTTTTGATACATGCACCAAGTTTGAAGAGGTGGTCTTTTTTGGCACTCATCCAACACATGTAAATTAGCTGGGAAAACAATTGGCTTCAGCAAATTCTTGCCAGGTATGTGTGGAAAGTAAGACAACAAAATGTGAGGCTGGATGAACACAGCAGGCCAAGCAGCATCTCAGGAGCACAAAAGCTGACGTTTCGGGCCTAGACCCTTCATCAGAGAGGGGGATGGGGTGAGGGTTCTGGAATAAATAGGGAGAGAGGGGGAGGCAGACCGAAGATGGAGAGAAAAGAAGATAGGTGGAGAGAGTATAGGTGGGGAGGTAGGGAGGGGATAGGTCAGTCCAGGGAAGACGGACAGGTCAAGGAGGTGGGATGAGGTTAGTAGGTAGATGGGGGTGCGGCTTGGGGTGGGAGGAAGGGATGGGTGAGAGGAAGAACAGGTTAGGGAGGCAGAGACAGGTTGGACTGGTTTTGGGATGCAGTGGGTGGAGGGGAAGAGCTGGGCTGGTTGTGTGGTGCAGTGGGGGGAGGGGACGAACTGGGCTGGTTTAGGGATGCAGTTGGGGAAGGGGAGATTTTGAAACTGGTGAAGTCCACATTGATACCATTAGGCTACAGGGTTCCCAAGCGGAATATGAGTTGCTGTTCCTGCAACCTTCGGGTGGCATCATTGTGGCACTGCAGGAGGCCCATGATGGACATGTCATCTAAAGAATGGGAGGGGGAGTGGAAATGGTTTGCGATTGGGAGGTGCAGTAGTTTGTTGCGAACTGAGCGGAGGTGTTCTGCAAAGTTGTCTCCAAGCCTCCGCTTGGTTTCCCCAATGTAGAGGAAGCCACACCGGGTACAGTGGATGCAGTATACCACATTGGCAGATGTGCAGGTGAACCTCTGCTTAATGTGGAATGTCATCTTGGGGCCTGGGATGGGGGTGAGGGGGGAGGTGTGGGGGCAAGTGTAGCATTTCCTGCGGTTGCAGGGGAAGGTGCCGGGTGTGGTGGGGTTGGAGGGCAGTGTGGAGCAAACAAGGGAGTCACGGAGAGAGTGGTCTCTCCGAAAGCAGACAGTGGTGGGGATGGAAAAATGTCTTGGGTGGTGGGGTCGGATTGTAGATGGCGGAAGTGTCGGAGGATGATGCGTTGTATCCGGAGGTTGGTGGGGTGGTGTGTGAGAACGAGGGGGATCCTCTTTGGGCGGTTGTGGCGGGGGCGGGGTGTGAGGGACATGTTGCGGGAAATACGGGAGACGCGGTCGAGGGCGTTCTCGATCACTGTGGGGGGAAAGTTGCGGTCCTGGAAGAACTTGGACATCTGGGATGTGCGGGAGTGGAATGTCTTATCGTGGGAGCAGATGCAGCGGAGGCGGAGGAATTGGGAATAGGGGATGGAATTTTTGCAGGACGGTGGGTGGGAGGAGGTGTACTCTAGGTAGCTGTGGGAGTCGGTGGGCTTGAAATGGACATCAGTTACAAGCTGGTTGCCTGAGATGGAGACTGAGAGGTCCAGGAAGGTGAGGGATGTGCTGGAGATGGTCCAGGTGAACTGAAGGTTGGGGGGGAAGGTGTTGGTGAAGTGGATGAACTGTTCGAGCTCCTCTGGGGAGCAAGAGGCGGCGCCGATACAGTCATCAATGTACCGGAGGAAGAGGTGGGGGTTGGGGCCTGTGTAGGTGCGGAAGAGGGACAGTTCTACATAACCTACAAAGAGGCAGGCATAGCTGGGGCCCATGCGGGTGCCCATGGCCACCCCCTTAGTCTGTAGGAAGTGGGAGGAGTCAAAAGAGAAGTTGTTGAGGGTGAGGACGAGTTCGGCTAGGCGGATGAGGGTGTCGGTGGAGGGGGACTGGTCGGGCCTGTGGGACGGGAAGAAGCGGAGGGCCTTGAGGCCATCTGCATGCGGAATGCAGGTGTATAGGGACTGGACGTCCATGGTGAAGATGAGGTATTGGGGGCCAGGGAATTGGAAGTCCTGGAGGAGGTGGAGGGCGTGGGTGGTGTCACGGATGTAGGTAGGGAGTTCCTGGAACAAAGGGGAGAAGATGGAGTCCAGATAGGTGGAGATGAGTTCGGTGGGGCAGGAGCAGGCTGAGACGATTGGTCGACCAGGGCAGGCAGGTTTGTGGATTTTGGGAAGGAGATAGAAACGGGCCGTGCGGGGTTGGGGAACAATGAGGTTGGAGGCTGTGGGTGGGAGGTCCCCTGAGGTGATGAGGTCATGAATGGTGTTGGAGATGATGGTTTGGTGCTCGGGTGTGGAGTCATGATCGAGGGGGCGGTAGGAGGTGGTGTCGGAGAGTTGGCGTCTGGCCTCCGCGATGTAGAGGTCAGTGCACCATACTACCACTGCGTCACCCTTGTCTGCGGGTTTGATGGTGAGGTTGGGGTTGGACCGGAGGGAGCGGAGGGCTGCCCGTTCTGCGGGGGAGAGGTTGGAGTGGGTGAGAGGGGTGGAGAGGTTGAGGCGGTTAATGTCTCGACGACAGTTGGAGATGAAGAGGTCGAGGGAGGGTGGGAGGCCTGGGGGTGGTGTCCGGGAGGAGGACTTGTGTTGGAAGCGGGTGAAGGGGTCAGTGGAGGGAGGGTTAGCCTCCCAGTTGAAGAAGTAGGCGTGGAGGCGAAGGCGGCGGAAAAACTGTTCTATGTCCAATCGTGACTGGTATTCGTTGATGTATGGTTGTAGGGAGACAAAGGTGAGCCCCTTACGAAGGACTGACCGTTCGTCCTCAGTCAGTGGGAGGTCTGGGGGGACGGTGAAGATGCGGCAGGGTTCAGTGTGGCTGTCTTCTCTGGGGTTGCTGGCTGTGGAGGTTGTGGGCGGAGCGATGAGGTCGTCGGCCGTGGCGGGGTTCCGTCGACGTCGGCCGTGGGCGGGGTTCCATCGGCGTCGGCCGTGGGCGGGGTTCCGTCGGCGGTGGGAGTGTCGGGGTGGGCGGCAGCAGCGGCTGCGGTGAGGGTGACTGCAGCAGCCGTCCCGGAAGTGGTGTGGCCAGCGGAG
This sequence comes from Stegostoma tigrinum, assembly GCF_030684315.1. Classification (NCBI taxonomy): domain Eukaryota; kingdom Metazoa; phylum Chordata; class Chondrichthyes; order Orectolobiformes; family Stegostomatidae; genus Stegostoma; species Stegostoma tigrinum. Next base: position 66,225,642 of record NC_081360.1, on the reverse strand, counting down.
GCGGATGTGACGTCATCGGTGGGGTCTGTGGCTGTGTCCTCATGGTCAATGGCGGCGGGTGCTACCTAGAGTACACCTCCTCCCACCCACCCTCCTGCAAAAATTCCATCCCCTATTCCCAATTCCTCCGCCTCCACCGCATCTGCTGCCATGATAAGACATTCCACTCCCGCACATCCCAGATGTCCAAGTTCTTCCAGGATCGCAACTTTCCCCCCACAGTGATCGAGAACGCCCTCGACCGCGTCTCCCGTATTTCCCGCAACATGTCCCTCACACCCCGCCCCCGCCACAACTGCCTAAAGAGGATCCCCCTCGTTCTCACACACCACCCCACCAACCTCCGGATACAACGCATCATCCTCCGACACTTCCGCCATCTACAATCCGACCCCACCACCCAAGACATTTTTCCATCCCCACCCCTGTCTGCTTTCCGGAGAGACCACTCTCTCCGTGACTCCCTTGTTTGCTCCACACTGCCCTCCAACCCCACCACACCCGGCACCTTCCCCTGCAACCGCTACACTTGCCCCCACACCTCCCCCCTCACCCCCATCCCAGGCCCCAAGATGTCTTTCCATATTAAGCAGAGGTTCACCTGCACATCTGCCAATGTGGTATACTGCATCCACTGTACCCAGTGTGGCTTCCTCTACATTGGGGAAACCAAGCGGAGGCTTGGAGACAACTTTGCAGAACACCTCCGCTCAGTTCGCAACAAACTACTGCACCTCCCAGTCGCAAACCATTTCCACTCCCCCTCCCATTCTTTAGATGACGTGTCCATCATGGGCCTCCTGCAGTGCCACAATGATGCCACCCGAAGGTTGCAGGAACAGCAACTCATATTCCGCCTGGGAACCCTGCAGCCACATGGTATCAATGTGGACTTCACCAGTTTCAAAATCTCCCCTTCCCCAACTGCATCCCTAAACCAGCCCAGTTCGTCCCCTCCCCCCACTGCACCACACAACCAGCCCAGCTCTTCCCCTCCACCCACTGCATCCCAAAACCAGTCTAACCTGTCTCTGCCTCCCTAACCTGTTCTTCCTCTCACCCATCCCTTCCTTCCACCCCAAGCCGCACCCCCATCTACCTACTAACCTCATCCCACCTCCTTGACCTGTCCGTCTTCCCTGGACTGACCTATCCCCTCCCTACCTCCCCACCTATACTCTCTCCACCTATCTTCTTTTCTCTCCATCTTCGGTCCGCCTCCCCCTCTCTCCCTATTTATTCCAGAACCCTCACCCCATCCCCCTATCTGATGAAGGGTCTAGGCCCGAAACGTCAGCTTTTGTGCTCCTGAGATGCTGCTTGGCCTGCTGTGTTCATCCAGCCTCACATTTTGTTGTCTTGGATTCTCCAGCGTCTGCAGTTCCCATTATCTCTGATGTGAGGAAAGTATATAGCTTAAGTTGTGTGAAAGCAAGAAAAGGGAGTAAAAACTGACCTCAGTTACTCAAATTTGGCTCAACTGATTACAGAATTCCCCTCTCTCTGGCTGATGTGTTGAAATCACATTTATAATTCATTCAGATCTCCCATGAAAACCACAGATCAATAGATTTTAATGGATAACTTTAGAATACAAATACCTATTTCTAAGTTTTTGTTGCTGAGGTATTTTATAACAGTGATAAACTCTTAATGACTTAGAATGTGCATATAGGAGGTATGCTTAGTAAGTTTGCAGATGACACCAAAATTGGTGGAGTAGTGGCAGTGAAGAATTTTTTTCCGGGAGTATGACAGGACCTTGGTCATATGGGCCAATGGGTTGAGGATTAGCATATGGAATTTAATTTAGATTTAATAGGAGGTGCATTTTGGTAAGGCAAATCAGGGCAGAACTGTAATGGCAGAGCACTGAGGAATGAGAGACCTAAGGGTGCAAATGCATTGTTCCTTAATAGCAGAGCTGCAGGTAGACAGGGTGGTAAAGATACATTTTGCACACTTGCCTTCATTGAGTATAGGAGTAGGGATGTCATGCTGCAGTTGCACAGGACATTGATTAGGCTATTTTTAGAAAATTGAATTGGCTTCAGGTCCCCACGCTACGAGACAGATGTTGCAAAACTTGAAAAGTTTCAGATAAGACTTACAAGGATGCTGCTGAGATTGGAGGGTTTGAACAATAGGGAGAGGATGAATAGGCTGGGGCTTTTTTTCCTGGCACTTCAGAGGCTGAGGAATGACTTTGGAGAGGTTTATAAAATCATGAGGGGCATGGATAGCGTGAATAGCCAAGATCTTATTTTTTCCAGCATAGGGGAATCCAAAACTAGAGGGCAGAAGCTTAAGGTGAGGTGGGAATGATTTAAAAGGAACTTGAGGGGTAACTCTATCACGCGGAGGGTGATGCATTTATGGAACGAGCTGCCTGGGGGAGCAGTGGAGTCTGGTACAATTACAACATTTAAAAGGCACTTGGATGGGCAAATGAGTAGAAAGTGTTTAGAGGGATATAGGCCAAATGCTGGAAAATGGGATGAAATCAGTTTAGGATATTTGGACGGCATAGACAATTTGGACCGAAGGTCTGTTTCAGTGCTGTATAACTATATGACTCTATGCCAATCACCGCTTATGAGTCTGTTCTTTGTCATAGGCATTGACTAATAATAACAAAGTTTGATTTGTCACAAATGGAAGAGATGTGAATATATCCATATATGGATATAATGATCCTCACCTTTGGAAATGGATAATTTACACAATGAATTCATGAGAAAAGCAACAAATAATGAAAAATAAGTCTTAAGTAACTTAAAAATGTCAAATAAGACAGATGAGATCAAACTAATGAGTTGAATAAATTGAGCATTGATATAGGCAGAAAAATTAACAATTTCAGAAAGATAGACGTAAACAGAGACAGTCTGTCTGTGTGCATATATGCAGCTGCACCTCATTTCCAGAAATATGGCTCTATGTTCATTAAAAGTGGAAGCTGTAGGATCCTCCCTAATTTATCAAAAAATGCATTCTAAACTTACTAATATAACTTTCTAACTTTAGTTGGAGGTGCCAACCTCTTCCCCTTGATGATATTTTTCAAATCCTCTGAACTGAAAGGGTTTTCCATGCAGTTTGATTGCAGACAGAAGTGCAAGTTTATTACTCTACATACAAAGAGATAATTCCCCCACATTAAAATGATAATTTTTAGAATCACTAATCTGTCCAAAAGACAGGGGAATTAGATTAAATGCTCACATTGACTGTCAAAAGGTCAATGTTGTTGATGCTGGAAGAGTCTCCAACCAATATATGAACTAATTGTACAGATATCAGTGAGTGATAACTGTCCTCATGTGTGAATGTGTGCATAAGCTATTCTGCAAAGTCAAGAAATAAAATTCAAAGGGGTTAACTCACCCTTTGTGGTAAACTAAAGAAGTTAAAGATGGTCTTAAGCTTAAATGAAAGCATATAATTGTGCAAAATTGAGTGCTGAGTCAGGAAATAAAAAACCAGCAAAGAAACACTGAAAAATTAATAAGGAGGAAGAAAGATGGAGCATAAGAGAAACCTAGCTGGAAATATAAAACAAATAGTGAAAGTTTTTACAGGATATTTAAAACAAAGAGATAAGAAAATGAGCCTTGCTCCTATAGAAAGTGAATCTCATGAATTAATGATGGAAAATATAAAGATGGCAGTTAAAATAAACAGGTATTACAGATCTTTACTAAGCAGCTAAAATCTCAGAGATAGTTATAAACCAGAAATGCAAGTGAGAGAGGAACGTGATAACTTTAAAATCACTATGGGAATAGTGCTGAGCAAACTGCTGGACAGCTCAGATAGACTTCATCCTAAGATCTTAAAAGAAGAGGCAAGTTGATGAGGTGGTTTTAATTTCCTTCAATTCCCTGGATTCAGAGAATATTTTATGAGATCAGAAAACAAAACAAATGTAACTCCTTGATTCAAAAATGAAGATAGAAAACAGAAATTACAGACCAATTAGATAAGATACATCATTGTAGAAATGTTAGAAGCTATTATTAAAGATAGTATAGCAGGGTACTTAGGCAAAAAAATCAGGCAGAGTCAACACGGTTTTGTAGAAAGGAAATCAAGCTTAACCAATTTATTGGAATTCCTTAAAGAAGTAACATTTGTAATTGATAAAGGGAAAATGATGAAAGTCCTGGAGTTAGATTTCTAGAAGGCATTTGAGACAGTGCCACCTTAACGGTTATTGCAGAAAATAGAAGCTTACGGTGCAGAGGGTAACATTTGGCAATGGATAGAAGAGTGGCCAGCTGACAGGAAACAGAAAGTAACTATAAATAGGTCATTTTCTATTTGGCAAGATGTGACAAGTAATGTGCCAGAAAGGCCAGGGCAAGGGCCTCAATATTTTACACTTTGGGTCAAAGGACTGAAGTAATGGTTGCTACATTTTGAGTGCGAGCAGCAGCGGCATTTTGAGTGCGAGCAGCAGCGGAGTTAAGACGAACCCGGGAAGACTGCAGCTAAGGTAAGGCAGTTTTTAAAAATTACATACCGGTAGCGGGCAGCGGTGTTTTCTCTTTCACAGAAGGAGCGGGAGCAGCGGAGGAAGTGACGAGGACCAGAGGGGCAGCCGGGAAGGAAAGCAGTGACCATATATATCAGCAAGGCGGCTAAACCCGAGACTTTACAACTGTAGTGTCTCCCACCCACCCTCCTCCTCTCACCTAGTTAATAAGGTAAGGTTCATTCTAAACTTTCTCTATTGAATATAAGTTTGTTATTAATTTTATAGCAACTTGAACTAAGCTTTCTACTTTAGTACTGAGTGGGTGTTCAGATAAGTGGGGTATGGATGCTAGGGAAGTTGCTTGCTCCTCCTGCAGAACGTGGCAGGTGGGAGACATGGCACCCGTCTCTGCTGGCTACATCTGCGGAAAGTGCACCCAGCTACAGCTCCTTGAAAACCGGGTTAGGGAAATGGAGCTGGAGCTGGATGAACTACGGATCATTCGGGAGGCAGAGGGGGTAATTGAGAGGAGTTACCGGGAGTTGGTCACTCCTAAGGCTCAGGACAAGGATAGATGGGTTACTGTTAGGGGGAGGAAAGGGGACAGACAGACAGTGAGAGATCCCCTGTGGGCATTCCCCTCAGCAATAAGTATACTGTTTTGGATACTGCTGGGGGGGGATGACCTACCAGAGGAAAGCCATAGTAGCCAGTTCTCTGGCACTGAGCCTGACACAGTGGCAAAGAAGGGAAGGGGGCAGAATAGAAAAGTACTCGTGGTAGGGGACTCGATAGTTAGGGGAATCGACAGGAGATTTTGTGGTCGGGATCGGGATTCCCGGAAGGTACGTTGCCTCCCTGGTGCCAGGGTCTGGGACGTCTCCGATCGGGTGTATAAGGTTCTAAAAGGGGAGGGCGAACAGCCAGAAATAGTGTTACATATTGGCACTAATGATATAGCCAGAAAAAGGATTGAGGATATAAAAAGTGATTTCAGGGAGTTGGGATGGAAGCTGCAAAGCAGGACGAACAGAGTAGTGTTCTCTAGTTTACTACCAGTGCCACGAGATAGCGAGGCGAGGAACAGGGAGCGGGCGCAGCTTAACACGTGGCTGCGCAGCTGGTGTGGAGGGAGGGCTTCAGATATGTAGATAATTGGGATGCCTTCTGGGGAAGGTGGGACCTGTACAAGAAGGATGGGTTGCATCTGAACTGGAAGGGGACCAATGTCCTGGGTGGAAGGTTTGCTTGAGTAGTTCGAGAGGGTTTAAACTAGTATGACAGGGGGTTGGGAACCTGAGCTATATTCTCGTCAAAAGGAAGAAGGTAGCTTACATAAGGTGGAGGAAGCTAGGATCAAGCTCAGCTCTAAAGGATTACAGGCAGGCGAGGGAGGAGCTCAAAAATGGTCTGAGGAGAGCCAGGAGGGGGCACGAGAAAGGCTTGGCAGAACGGATTAGGGAGAACACAAAGGCATTTTACACTTATGTGAGGAATAAGAGAATGGTCAAAGAAAGAGTAGGGCCGATCAGGGATAGCATAGGGAACTTGTATGTGGAGTCTGAGGAGGTAGGGGAAGCCCTAAATGAGTTTTTTGCTTCTATCTTTATGAAAGAAACGAACTTTGCAGTGAATGAAACGTTTGAAGAGCAGGTGTGCATGCTGGAATGGATAGAGATAGAGGAAGCTGATGTGCTGAAAATTTTGTCAAACATTAAGATTGACAAGTCGCCAGGCCCGGACCAGATTTGTCCTCGGCTGCTTTGGGAAATGAGAAATGCAATTGCTTCGCCACTCGCGAAGATCTTTGCATCCTTGCTCTCCACTGGAGTCGTACCGGAGGACTGGAGAGAGGCAAATGTAATTCCTCTCTTCAAGAAAGGAAATAGGGAAATCCCCGGAAATTACAGACCAGTAAGTCTCACGTCTGTCATCGGCAAGGTGTTAGAAAGGATTCTGAGGGATAGGATTTATGACCATCTGGAAGAGCATGGCTTGATTAAATGCAGTCAACATGGCTTTGTGAGGGGCAGGTCATGCCTCACAAACCTTATCGAGTTCTTTGAGGATGTGACTAGAAAAGTTGATGAGGGTCGAGCTGTGGATGTGGTGTATATGGACTTCAGCAAGGCATTTGATAAGGTTCCCCATGGTAGGCTCGTTCAGAAGGTCAGGAGGAATGGGATACAGGGGAACTTAGCTGTCTGGATACAGAATTGACTGGCCAACAGAAGACAGCGAGTGGTAGTAGAAGGAAAATATTCTGCCTGGAAGTCAGTGGTGAGTGGTGTTCCACAGGGCTCTGACCTCGGGCCGCTACTGTTTGTAATTTTTATTAATGACTTGGATGAGGGGATTGAAGGATCGGTCAGCAAGTTTGCAGACGACACGAAGGTTGGAGGTGTCGTTGACAGTATAGAGGGCTGTTGGAGGCTGCAGCGGGACATTGACAGGATGCAGAGATGGGCTGAGAGGTGGCAGATGGAGTTCAACCTGGATAAATGCAAGGTGATGCATTTTGGAAGGTCGAATTTGAAAGCTGAGTACAGGATTAAGGATAGGATTCTTGGCAGTGTGGAGGAACAGAGGGATCTTGGTGTGCAGAAACATAGATCCCTTAAAATGGCCACCCAAGTGGACAGGGTTGTTAAGAAAGCATATGGTGTATTGGCTTTCATTAGCGGGGGATTGAGTTTAAGAGTCGTGAGATCTTGTTGCAGCTCTACAAAACTTTGGTTAGACCACACTTGGAATATTGCGTCCAGTTCTGGTCGCCCTATTATAGGAAAGATGTAGATGCTTTGGAGAGGGTTCAGAGGAGGTTTACCAGGATGCTGCCTGGACTGGAGGGCTTATCTTATGAAGAGAGGTTGACTGAGCTCGGACTTTTTTCATTGGAGAAAAGGAGAAGGAGAGGGGACCTAATTGAGGTATACAAGATAATGAGAGGCATAGATAGAGTTGATAGCCAGAGACTATTTCCCAGGGCAGAAATGGCTAACACGAGGGGTCATAGTTTTAAGCTGGTTGGAGGAAAGTATGGAGGGGATGTCAGAGGCGGGTTCTTTACACAGAGAGTTGTGAGAGCATGGAGTGCGTTGCCAGCAGCAGTTGTGGAAGCAAGGTCATTGGGGACATTTAAGAGACTGCTGGACATGCATATGGTCACAGAAATTTGAGGGTACATACATGATGATCAATGGTCGGCACAACATCGTGGGCTGAAGGGCCTGTTCTGTGCTGTACTGTTCTATGTTCTATGTTCTATTTACTGACCACATAAAGATAGGTAGGAATGTAAGTGTGAATAATCACATTAGGAGGCTATATCAGTTAAATGAGTTGGCAAAGATCCGGCAAATGTAATATAATGTGGGAAAATATGAAATTGTCCATTTCAGTAAGAGCAATAAAGAAGCATATTATTTAAGTGGTGAGACAGTACAGCATTCTGATGCAGAGGGTTTCCTAGTGCATGAATCACGAAAGGTTACCCTATAGGTACAGAAAGAAATTGGGGAGCTAAACAGAATGTTATCATTTATTGCAAAGGGAATTGAACACAAAAAGTTTTGATTCAGTTATGCAGGACATTGGTGAGAACATATTTGGAGTACAAATGTACTGCATTGATTTGTATTTAAGGGAGCATTTAAATGTTTGCAAGTAGTTCAGAGAAAATGAAATGATACCAGACCAACGCCTGGAATTTTCTTATGAAAAATGGTTGGATAGGCTAGGCTTGAACCTGTTGGAGTTCAGAAGACTGAGATCTGAATTGATTCAAATATCTAAGGTTGTGAACAGTCCTAAGAGGGTGAATCCAGAAGGGATGTTTCCTCTTGACTTTTTGGAGAATCTTGTACGTGGAATCACTGTTTTAAAATCAGGAGTTGCTCATTTAAAACAGAGATGCGAAGGATTTTTTTTCTCACAGAAGGTCATGAGTCTTTGGAACTGTTATCCTTAAAATGTAGCAGGAGCAGAATCTTTAAATTTGTTTAAAGTGGAAGTCAATAGATTCTTGATAAGAGATAATGGGAACTGCAGATGCTGGAGAATCCAAGATAACAAAGTGTGGAGCTAGATGAACACAGCAGGCCAAGCAGCATCTCAGGAGCACAAAAGCTGACGTTTTGTGCCTAGACCCTTCATCAGAGAGCATTCTTGACACATTCTTGATAAGTACAGTTTGAAAGATCTTCAGGAGTAGCTGGAATTCTGGAATAATCAGATCGCCTGTGATCTTAATGAATGCTTGAGTGGGCTCTGGGTGTGGAGGAGCCTATTCCTGCTCCTAATCCATGTGTTCATAATGTAATACTGCAGATATATATGAATGTCCCAATGAGTTCATAACAACTGGAGGTACTGTCCCCAGAGAAGCACCCAATATAACTAAATCGTTTAGGAGCAGAAATTGCACTAAACTATTTTCCATCTGTAGTCACATACAAAAGAAAGTCAAAGTGAGCCATCATTATAAATGCCTTCGAGTGCATTGTGCATTACACAGATGAATTGCATGTACATTATTGAAATTCTAATGCATTATACAACAGCAACTGATTCAACTATATAAAAAAGAATCATTAATTGACATATCACTAACAAAGTAAAGCTGAAAATCAGACCTCAATGTCTGCCATATGAAGTATTAGGATAAAGGGTTGCTCTGCAAGTTCAATGTTATCAGAACAAGTCACAAGTTAAGCTGTTAGGTATACTCAGAATAGCTTGCAGTGAGTATAGAATGGGACCCAGTGAAGATTTTCAACTTATGCCCAAAGCAGGCATGGCATGATGCATTTGTGACAAAATGTGGCCATCATTTCTGTGGTTGATTTAGAATTGGTGAATAGAATGCTGTAACTGTTAAAAGGGAGTTTAGATCCTAAGATTATCCATCAGGTACCTGTCTACACACCTAAAAGAAGTTTTGACTGAGACAGTGTGGATTTGATTGAAAGTATTGATGGCTAAAAACTTCAGGCAAAACAGGTACCCAGGATGACTTTCCTTTTCTAGATGCACATTTCTTTAAGATAAAATAGCCATTTAAATTAAAAATCTCCCATCCCATGAAGACAGAGGATTTACTTTCTGGGGAATTTGGAACATGCTGCCCTACAAAATGTTTGACCCCTTATTTTGTATATCTTTCACAACACAAATGCTATGCTTACTACAATTCTGCTTTTCAAGCCAAAACTGCTTTTTTTCTGGATGCGTTAGAATTACTACAAATATAAATATAGAAGTATTTGTGTGAATGCCAGTCTGACTTGGTAGGCTGATTTTAATTATGAAAATTGAGGCAATCCGCTGAGAAAAGTACATACGAGAAATTACCCTGAAGTTTGATGCCAGGTTGCGTCTTGGAGACAAGACAAAACATGTTTTTGATAAGGGTAACTAGTGGATCTCCCGTAGGATTGCTTATGATAAATAAGAGATATATTCCCTTCCTTAAATGTCCCTGTTGTTTTAATATGCTGCAGTTGTCTTCCACCCCCTCTCATATAACACTGTCATCCTCTAACTTACTATGTCTTCTTCATTCTTAGGATGGAAAAAGAATAAGTTCTACATGATGGATCTTGTGTTGTAAACTGATAGCGTACCGATGTCTTTTAATTTTAACTTCATGGCTGAATATTAGAGATCAAACCTATAGCATTGATTGAATTTTCTAGAGGAATGGATGGCATTAACTGAAGCAGGAAGGGGATCTAATCAGCAACTGGTTGCAATACAGACAGTAAAACGTATGTTTGTTATTTTCATTTATTTACAGGGTTGTGCATGACACTTTATTACCCAATTATTACCCATCCCTAATTGCCCAGAGGGCTGTTAAGAGTCAACCACATTGCTGTGGGTCTGGAGTCATGTGCAAGCCAGGCCAAGCAAGGATGACAGATTCCTTTGTGAACCAGATGAGTTTTTGCCCAACAATCGGCGGTGGCTTTATGGTCATCATTAGATTCTTAGTTCCAGATTACTTCCACCATCTGCCATGACGGGATTCAAACCCATGTCCCCAGAGCATAATCTGAGTCTCTGGATTGATAGTCTAGCAATAATACAACTAGGCCATTGTGTCCCCATAAAACAAGCAAATTGCAGTGAGAAACAGGTTGTTTCAGATTGGAAGACAGAAGGAAAGTCACAGATAGTGAGCAAAAAGGCAGTTCAAAATAAGTGATTGAGTGGAAGAAGAATTGATAGCCTTCAGTCCAACTGTTAGCCTGCTGCATTTTCAATAGGCTGGCGTTCCACCTGGTGTATAGGTATGTCCCTGAGCTAAACAGACTCAGCTATTTGGCAATTTCAGATGTGTTTTCTGCAGCTTTTGTTTTGTTTTGCAACGTGGTAAAAGTGGAAGAATTTAAATAAAATTATCTTCCAAAAATAACATTCAAATTAGCCATGATTTTACTGAATGATATAACAGACTGGTTGGGCCCAATGGCCTAATTCTATTTCTTAAATGTTAAGATTAACCTGAAAATGTTAACTTTCTTTTCTCCATATGAGCTGCCTGGCCTACTGTCTATTTCCAGATTTTTCTTGTTTCGACTCGAACATGACAAGACAGCTTAACACAATAGTTAATAAAGCATATCAGTATCTAAGCTTTACAGACAGAGTTAATGAGGACAAAAACCAGGCAATTATGTGACACCTTTATGAAACAGTAGTTACCCTTAACTGGATAATTGTTAAATTTTGGGCACTAGGCTTTGAGAAAGTGTTGAAGGTGCATAACAGGCATATTCAAATGTGTCATTCCAGTTATATGGATAAATTTGAGAAGCTGAGGATATGCTCCTCACAAGAGGAGACTTGATAAAAGTGTTGAAAATCATGAGAGGATTATAAACCTTAAACTGTTTCCGGAGGTTTATAAAATCATGAGGGGCATAGCTAAGGCTTTTCCCCCTAGGGCAAGGGAGTCTAAAACTAGAGGACATATATTTGAAATGAGAGGGGAAAATTTTTAAAAGGGACCTGAGGGGCAACTTTTTCTGGAGGAAAACTCGTAATGGAGTTCCCAGGAGGTTGGTATTGAGACCCTAGTTTTTTTCTTATATGTATTAATGATCCACATATTGGTGTGGAGGGGACAATTTCAAAATTTGCAGATGACAAGAAACTTAGAAGAATTGTAAATGATGAAGAGAACGGTTTGTAATTTCAAAAGGATATTGACAGGTTGATGAAGTGGTTGATGAATGGAATATAAGGTTCAATGCAGGGAAATGTGAGGGATTCACTTTGGTTGGAAGAATATTAAAAACGGGGTACAATCCTACATGCAGTGCAGGAGCAGTTGGTGGCAAGACAGGTGGAGGGAGCAGTTAATAAACCATACAATGTTTTAACTTAATGATAGTGGTTTGGAGTAATGATAGTGGCAAGGGGATGATGTTGAATTTTTATAAGACACTTGTCAGACCTTAGCTGGAGTATTGTGTACAGTCATGGGCACACGTTATGGGGAAGATGTGAATTCATTCGAGAGTGCAAGGTGATTTACAAGAATGAAAAAAAATCAGCTAGGAGGATAGATTGAAGAAGTTGTCACTATTTTCCATGGGGAGGAGAAGACTGAAAGGAGGTTTCGATAAAGGTTTTCAAAATCATGAGCATTTGTTCAAAAAACACACAATTTGTAGTCACAGTCAGTCCATATGGCATCACATAAATTTCTGCTTTCAAGATTATACCAGCCTGAGTCCAGGTTAAAACTCTGAGACAGATTCTGAACAAGGCTTCACACCTACAATTCTGTGTCTGACCTGAGATGTCCCCTTTTGTATATCCTCAAAGCTCTGTCTGCTAGTAATGACAGCACGGCACTGACATTGACTTTATAAACACATTGCACACCATCTGACACTCTCGGTCACCTGCAGAGACATATCATCTGAGCCTCCACTCACACCAGTGTATGATTTTTTGATCTCTCTGCCCTTAATCTCTCTGCCTGTAAACTCTGTCTCTTTATGCCCAGCTCTCCCACGGCACCTGATGAAGGGGCTGCACTCCAAAAACTTGTGTGATTCCAAATAAACCTGTTGGACTATAACCTGGTGTTGTGTGACTTCTCACTTTGTCCACCCCAGTCCGACATCGGCACCTCAACATCATGAGCAGGCTAGAGAGAGTAGATAGGAAGAAGCCTTTCCCAAGCATAAAAGCAACAAGAGCAAGAAGGCATAAATTTAAAGTCATGTAAAAAAGAAAAGGGTGATCTGAGAAATAAACATTTTCACAAGCAAGCAGTTGGGGTATGGAATATATTGCCTGGAAATGTGACAGAGGCAGGTTCAATTGATGACCAAGAAGGCTTTGGATGATTATGTGAGTAGAAATACTGCACAATGGTATGAGAAAAAAAGCAGGAGACTGGCATTTGGTAATAATGCTCATTTCAGGAGCTTTTGCAGACATGATAGGCCAAATGGCCTCCTTCTGTGCTGTAATACTTCTGTGATTCTGTGAATTAAAGCCTTCAAAAGGAAACTGAACCGATACAGAAACTAAAAGAGTAATAAGCTATTGAACAGGACTAACTGGCAGAAGAGCTGGAACAATGTAGATAAGCTGAATAGGCTCCTTTTGTGCTATAGTATTCAACTATTCTAAAATTTTCCACGCAGTTTTTGAAATGAATGGCTAGTAGTCACCCTGGTGACTTGAAAAGATCTCAATTTTAAGATGAAACAGAAAACCATGCATATTTAATTGTGAACGACAAGTCTAAATTTGAAAATACATTCAGATCTCATGTGAGTCATTTTCCTTAGATTTTGTTTATTCATTCCATATCTGTCTTCCCTGCTGTGTTTGTTATGTTTTGCAGATTTCTCAAAAGTATGGTGTATTACTGCTTCCAAAATCTCTTAGCTTTGTGCCTGAGTATACCTGGTAAACAGACAACAAATGCTTTTAATAAATAAATACCAAGAATTATCTGGGATCATTTAAACTTGACTGTATTTCAAAGGTAATACTGGAAAAGACAGAAGTGTTGTTTACTAGTGGGGTTTACGTTTACAATCTTTGGCTTCAATTTCACAACATCATTAATTCCATGTCAATGACAGCATTCAAAAAGAAATGCAATGTCAGATAGCCAGTCGTCTTTCTATGCCTTAGGTCAGAAACAGAATGAACTAATTAGAATAGGCTATTATACTGAACTGGTAGAAATTCTACACAAAAAAAAACAAATTGTGTAGTTCAACTCAGCTAGACCTGTAGGACGTTCATCAATGCTTGATTTGAGCTGGTAATAATTCCTGAAACATGGTACACTTATAATATTCATAAGGACTTGTCAAAACAATGTCTAATCTTGATAAATAAGCCAAATAAAACCATTCCATCATCAAAATTCCACTTAACTACAAGTTAAACAGTAGTATATACCAATCACACATCAGTTAAAGATCTACACCTTGTTGAACAATACTATGTTTACATTCTTGATTTTCCTCCATACTATTTATACTTGCAACAGTTTTGGTTTGGACGCCATTAAAATGCCAAACACTCTGCATCAACCAAGCACAAACAACAAGAGTATATTTATTTACAAATAGAAAAAAGAAATTCAGAAGTTCGGCACATCAATGCAAACAAAATGGAGTGATTACTTAAAACAAAACCATTTTGTTTTAAAAACCCTGGCTTTGTTTTCTTGGTATCTTTCTGTTATCATTGTAGTATTGCTAAATGTTAAAAGTTAAATAACATTTCCATCTAACCAGGTACCATAATTTCAAAAGAACTAAAGTTGTATTTTAGTACCTTGGCATTTCACTTTGATCATGAAGGCAAAGAGTGGGTATGAGCATGGGATGGAATCTCATTGCTTTTGTTGCTCCCTTTCAAGTCGAATTTGCAGGCATTCTTTACAATTCCACATACCCCCAAAGATAATTAAGTCTTCTCTACAATGTATCATTTGTGAATAATAATTCGGTCTTTAACAAATTAGAAGTGTACCTTTACTCAAGGATGAATGGATGAATTTAATTGTACAGACCAATATGTGGCAGAAACTGTCTACCACAAGACTCATAAATCCATATACGTGGAAGGAGTTGGACTTTCCATTGATATTTCTGATAGTGTTAATCCTTCCATCATTTTGCATTTTATATCCACACTACACCAACATTATAGCTTTCGGCCTTAAATTCTTCTTCCACTTCAGCGTACCATTGCTGTCTATCAGTGGCTAGGCTTCCTCAAGAGCCAAAGGCCAGCTGGACTGTGTCAACTAAATCTTTAAGCCTTGCAACATCTTTATTGTTGATCTTTTTCTGCCATCTAATTCTCATTAAACATGTGCTTTAGAAACTGGGAGAATTAATTTTCATGCCTTAATGCTGATGTAGTGAGAGATTCTAGCATTTGATAATAACTGAAGTTGTCCTACTACTAAATGAAAGGGAAGGTTGAAAGCTATCTTTGATGAAGTAAAAACCATGGCAAACAACTCTCCCTGTCTGCAAGAAGTACCTTAACCATACTGATCCATTTTTAATATAAGTCCCACAGTGTTTAATAGCTATTTGTAAAAGTGTTTATTGTACTATGTGAAAATAATATGGATAATATTATTTGTCCAAGGATAGATTGGATAAATAGTAATTGGAAAAAAAGGCAAATATTTCTGACATAACCTATTTCCTCGATCAATATTATTTTAGACCAATAGGAAATAGGCATTAGTAGATTTGGTTTTGGGGAATGAAGTGTGGAAGTTAGTTATCTAAGAATTGTGAAGACAAATCTCGGTACCAATGAAGATAACAGATTGAGATTCGATGCGGGCACTGCAACAGAGAGGAAATTGGTGAAACAGAAATATCCGTCTGGTCAAAGCAAAATCCAAAGAAGGTGAAAAGGGAACTGACTCATAAAGAGTGCATTCTATGCGCAATTTCTCTTATTTCCCGTACAAAAAAATTGAATTATCCCTGTATGTCAACACTTATAGTGGTATATAGATACATAAGCACTTTTTTAATGTTAGCGTTTGTAAAGGAAAATTAAAGTGGAGTTATTTGTACAACATCAGGAAACTTGAGAATATGGAGAAAATAGTTCGGTTCTGCGAGTAACATTAACTTCGCTCCCTGAGTTGGAGAGCTGAGTTAAGGCATTTAGAGATGAAGTTACAGTTCGATCTTTATTAGGAATGTTGGATGCTTGTCAATGAGGCAAAATGGATTTTGTTTATTCTCATTCGGTAAGGCCTAAAGGCACGAAGACTGAGAGGATATCTTTGTTAAACGTTTTCAGCTTCCATTCGTAATTGCATTCAATGGTGAACCTAAAGTGCTTAGGCGGCAAGATCCATATTGTAAGACTTATTTCCAAATCCTAAGGAACCTGTCGCTGATAGAACATATTAATTTATAGAAAGTGCCAAACTCATGGTTTTGATTACTGTCTTCAATAAGTGAGTTGAGCAGTTCATTCTCGGTAATTTCGGTGCGGCGCTCCTCCCTGAATGGCTGATAGACTTACCCTGGTTGAAACAGTGACCCCTAGCGTGCGGAAAAACCCTCGGAATCTTGTTTCCATCCGAATTCCACACAAACCTCAATCTTACTCGAAAATGGTTAAATAGCTTTTCTAAAGACCCACTGATGCCTTTAATTCATACTCCAAATGCGTTACTCTTAATAGTTTACGGCATGACATTAATTTAGCGAGTTTGAAAACAGGATTTTCCGGTTTGTAGGATAACAGGACGGCAGTCAAGAGGATCGATATTGTATTCGAAACGTAGTCTCCGCTTTCGGTCCACGGATGCAGCCAGACCTTCTGAGTTTCTCCAGCACTTTCTGTTTTCCTTTTAGAACTTCAGCATCGGTAGAATTTTTCATTTGAAAAACAAACAGTATTGTCTGGAATTTACTTCGAAATAGCTTCCTTTCGATTGAGGTCCACTGGGATGTCACAATATGCTTTGAGCAATTTGGAGTTCGTCAGGAAGCAAATTATCCAGTGCTAATGCCTTAGAGAGCGTAACAGCTCAGTAATGAAACTGTCTTCTTTCCCTGTCACTAAGACTTAACACACACTTAAACATCGTTTGTCCTTCATATTATTCGGAACTTACAGAATTCCCAAGATAATGAGCAAACTGAACGCCAGCGAAGTGTTCCCAACCTCGATCCTCTACTTCGGCAAAAAGCGGTCGTTGAAATAATTTTGTAAACGCAAAAAAAATTGAATGACTAGACGTGCTTTGAACGAACATCTGTTCCTTGTTTTCTTTACCTCTGCAAACGGGCCGATTGAAAGTGTATAAAAGACAATCACGTTTGGCGTCTATTCCATACACAAAGCTCTTTCGGAATAGGTGACGCGCTGAAAGTACTGTATTTGTGAATAAACATCTGGATTTAAATCACAGATATGCTCAAAAACTTTTATCTACTTTAGTGAAATTTTGGATCTGGGTTTGCAATTCAAATCGTAATTTATTGTTCAAAGTGGTTGAAGAAAACAATGAAACAGTGGCTAGAGCTGGAAAAAGCCCAGTGGCTGATATGATTTATGGTCCCCACACTAAGTTCTGACAGTGTATAATTTCTTCACTTACCGGAAGCCAGAATCAAGACAGATGTTGGGGTTAAGACACTCCCGCAGCCCATTCTCTTGCAAGTAACCGAACATGAAAACCCCTGAAGTATCATTTGGTGTTTTTTACTTCCATTGTGCGATTTTGGTACAGTATAAGGATCATGGCAGAAGGCAAGGAGCGAGCTGAGTGATATTCATGTTGGCGGGGGTAGAGAAGGGGAAGAAGAGGAGGTGGATCTTGGACGGGTTTTGCTGTGGGCGGATCTGCATGCCAGCTGGTCTGAACTTGCCTTTAAACTCCAGCCGCAAGGCTCAGTGTGGGGCCGCCTAGAAGGAAGCTGTTGAAACGTCAAAAAAAAGCACTGATTTTCCACAGGCAAAACCAAACGGAGCCAGATAAGCGCACTATTTTTGAACTTGAAATGCTCATTTAACTAAGCAGCCGTTTATTGAATGAAACCAAGCCCGCAAGGGACTGCGTCCTTTAGCCCCAAACACTCGTGGAGTTCCATTGAAGTAATCAGCAAAGATTAAACATCTGAACACATTCTTTAAAATAAAACGAGTTTTAGAATCATTCCGCCTCATTATAGCTCAGGGAAGTAAAATAGCAAACCACATGAAAACCAACATCTCTGTGATTAATACATTTCGTTTAGTATTTACATTCTTAGCCCATATTATTGTTCGTTTAGTTCTCTTGTACTTAGTGCTATGACAAAAATGTTTAAAACTTCTGTTTATTTGTCGTTAGCTTATTGGAGATAATGCGAAGAAAACTGGGGACTGTTTTTCCTTTAATGGGAAGAAACTTCTGTCTACAACCTCTGTCCGAAAAATTAGAAATCAAATATTGAAGAAATGTCAACGAACTTGGACCAACTAATATTTAATCAAAGCTTTAGATCAAAATTTGAAGGTACTTCACATTCTAGAATTTGTGCCAAAAATGACCACATTTATTCTCTGTTGAGCAACTGTACTGCATTCTAAATAGGCGATTGACGATTGTTCAACGCAATCATGGGCTGAATGATTGTATGTTTAATATTATGTTAGTTTTATATTTCAATTGTTCATGTCATGCTTAAAATCAAAAATATCGCAAGTGGGCCAGATGGGTCATGGATCCTCCTTACTATCTCCTCAGATGTTTGGCTGCTGTCACCTCCTCACTTTAGCGGAACACAGATGCTGCCTGTAAATTTCCAGTATTTCTGTTGCCCAGTACGAACAAAATGTATCAATTTCATTGGTACAATGCAGCTTATTGCTGTAATTCTACAGTAAACTAGTTCCAGTTGCTTGCTTTTTTACATCCTCCTTAATTTTCTTTGTTTCGTAGCTTAAAGTACAAAGTGAGGGAGCAAGCTTTGAGGCTTCACAAAAACAGAAATTGCTGGAGAAACTCAGCAGATCTGGCGTATATGTAGAGAGAAAACATAGTTAACGCTTCAAATGTTGAAACTGAAAAAGAATCACTGGGCTCGTTAACTTTGTTTCCCTAACACAGATGCTACCAGATCTACTGAGTTTCTCCAGCAATGCCTGTTTTTGTTTCAGATTGTCAGCATCGGCAGTTTTTTTAAAATTTAAATTTAGTTAAGCTTTGAGCCTTTTCTCTCTGCAATGGCCTTTAAATAAAATTTTAAAAACATTATCTGATCCCTATTCCCTTCTCCTATCAAATAATGGGGAACAATTGGACAGACTCGCAGAAGGTAGGTGTCAGTGTATGCCTTGCCCAGTTACAATTGTTTTTGTTTTGAGAATTTGGGATTCATCCATTTTGTTGAACAAAACTTTCCGGTTCTCTGGGCCCTTGTAGAAAATAACTAAGAGTCAACTACATTGCCAAGGGCCTGCAGTTATATGTAGACCAGGCCCGGTCAGGGTGGCTGACTTCCTCTCCCGAGGGACATTAATGAACCAATCGAATTTTTAGTCAATCCCGTACTTCAATTTTAAACAAAAGCAGGAAGAGATGAAACTCAACAGGTTTGGTAGCATCAGTGGAGAGAAAAACAGAGTTAACTTTCGAGTCCAGTGGGCCTTAGTCAAAACTGAAAATAGCTGGGCAACGGTATTTATGCTGATAACTCGTGGGGATGTGGTGGGGTGAATCCAATTAATGAACCCAGAGGAAGAGAGAGAAAAGAAGCAAAGGAGTGACTGGTTACAACTGAGGAGGGAGCTGAATGCTGAATGAGCGCTAAGGGGAAAGGTGAGTAGTTGAGCCTGGGTGCCCTGTGCTGGGAGCAGCTTATACAGAACAGGAGCTGGGGATGTGGGGGTTGGTAACCAACCCTGGGGAAGGTGTTCATGCTCTGAAATTGTTAAAGTCAGTGTTGAGTCCTGAGGGTTATAAGATGCTTAGGCGGAAGATAAGGTTTTAGAGTCCAGGTTCATTCATTTTGTCTAACTAAATTAATTTAAATCCCCCTACAATTCCGGTTTAATTTATAAGGAACATTTGTCTACATATTTCCTTCTTTTATATAGGTATGCAGTAAAGACTGGTGTCCATCAGCCTTTGTAGTTAATTTGGCGAATTTAAGTTAATTACAGGCCACAGTTGAAGTATTGTGAGCAGTTTTGGTCCCCGTAAAGAAAGATTTTTTTTCATTGGAGCCAGTTCACTAAGATTATCCCAGTATGAAGGGATTGTCTTATGAGCAAAGTTGAAACACTTTGAGATTCTAATAAGTGGAATTTAGAAGAATGAGAGGTGATCTCACTGAACACAGAGGATTCTTGAAGGGCTTGACAGGGAAAATGCTGGGGATATTTCGATCACAGGAGAGTCTAGAACCAGAGGGCACAGTCGCAGAATTAAGAGGCACCAATTTAAATCTGAGATGAGAAGGAATTTATTTTCCAGAGAGAGTTGTGAGTCTTTGTAACTCCTTGCCACAGAGAGCTGTTGGGCAGAGTCCTTGCGAATATTTAAAGCTGAGATCTGCGGGGGTTACAGAGAAGGGGCAAGAAAGTGGAGAAGAGGAGTGTGGGATTCAACCATGAACATGCTTCAATAACCGAACGGTCTACTTTTGTTACTGTTTCTTATGGAATTGTTGCATACATGTTTATGTGTTGATTAAGATGGTGTTTAATCACAAAGCAGAACTATCTTCCTATGTAATTAAAATTGGCTGCTTAAAACGCTTTTAACCTTGTATAGAGCATACTCTTTACTATTTATCAATGGGTTGATAAAAAGGAGGAATTATATTTCCCTGAAGTCCTCCGTCGCCCCACCCCACGGAAATCCACAAGATCTCTTGAAGGCAAATTATTGCCATTACTAAAATCGAATAGAAGTGTTCCTGCTATCATGTTACAACAGATCTTAAAAACATTAAATCAATATTCCGCACTAGAGAATCATATTGTACGATGTAGTTACAATCCGATAGTTTATATTTATGGGTCTAAGTTGTTTTATGACAAAATCATCAAGTCTTCATTTAAAAATAGTTGCTTCCCTACTGACGTTAAATATTTCGCGCTTTTTTTTTGAAAATTAATGATATACAGCAGAATTTTTATAGCTTTAATTGATCTGTGCAACCCTTTACGATCCTCCTTTATAAAGTAAACTAAGAACTTCGATGCCATACACTGAGTAAATTTACAACGCACCCTCGAACCTGGGACCCGCAGTGCACAGTTCAGATGTCAGCGAGTCGAAACCGCAGCTTTACATTGGCTGGCTCCGGACTGGCTGAGTCTGTAACGAAGTTGCCCGAGGGAGAGTAATATGCTTGCTTGGATGTGGTCGTGGGCGAAGTCTCTCAACATTTAAAGAAAACATCGAACTTGCAATTTCACGACCTCGTGACTGCTCAAGCGCTTCACATCAATGGAAAACATTTAAAATGTGTTAATTGCTCTAGTGTAGGCAAATCCGGTCGGCAATATGAGCACAGCAAGATCTCTCAAACAGATTTGCGAAAAAGACCGCATAACTTGTTTTGTTCATTCACGTATAAACATTTACCAAGAATAACTAGCCTGTTCTTTCAAAGGTGTGGAGGTGCTGCTGTTGGACTAGGGTGAACAAGGTAAGAAGTCACACCTGCTTATAGTCCAGCAGGTTGATTTGAAATCACAAGCTTTCGAGGTGCTGCTCCTTCGTTCGGTGGAGCCACGAGGAGCACACAGGCACAGAATTTCTAGGTAGATAGATCAAAAGATAGTACAAATAGTGTGAGTGGAGTGTCCACAGGCTGAATAACAAGTCTCTTCGAGTGGTCATAAGTGTCAAACTGACAACATGGACCACAACACCGAACAACAGTTGCACGGGGTCAGAGGTGAGCTTGCAAGATGGATAAAAAAACTGGCTCCATCATTGAAGACAGAGGGTAGCAGTGGCTTTCCTCAGGGAACGGTGTTGGGACAGCTGTGTATATATATGAGGACCGTCAAAGGATACAGCAGGATATAGATCGATTAGTGTCTTGGGGAAAGATGGCAAATGGAGTTTAATCCAGAAAAAATGTGAGATAATGCATTTCGGAAGGTCTAATCCAGATGGAAAATGTACAGCAAATGGCAGAACCCTTAAGAGTACTGATAGGCAGAGGGATCTGGGTGTACAGGTACACAGATCACTGGAAGTGCCTACACAGGTTGAAAAAGTATTTAACAAGGCATATGACATGCTTGCCTTCATCGGCCGTGGCATTGTGTTTAAAAGTTGGCAGGTAATGTTGCAACTTTATAGAACCTTAGTTAGGCTGCATTTGGAATGTTGTGTTCAATTCTGGTCACCACACTACCAGAAGGATGTGGTCGCTTTGGAGAGGGTACAGAAAAGATTTACCAGGATGTTGCTTGGTATGGAGGGCATTAGCTATGAGGAGAGGTTGGAGAAACTTGGATTGTTCTCACTGGAATGACGGAGGTTGAGGGGCGACCCAATAGAGGTCCACAAGATTATGAAGGGCATAGTTAGGCTGGACAGTCAGAAGCTTTTCCACAGCGTGGAAGAGTCAGTTGCCAGGGGCCATGGGTTTGAGGTGCAAGGAGCAAGGTTCAAAGGTGATGTACGAGGCAATTATTTTTACTCAAAGTGTGGTGGATGGCTGGAACTCGCTGCCAGGGGAGATAGTGGAAGCAGATACTATATTGACTTTTAAAGGGCATCTTGACAAATATATGAATAGGATGGGAATAGAGGGATACAGTCCCCTGAAGGGTAAGGGATTTTAGTTGTGATGGGCAGCATGCCAGTGCAGGCTTGGAGGGCCAAAGGACCTGTTCCTGTACTGTTAATTTCTTTGTTCTTTGTTCTAATACTACCACTGCAACCTCTGCAAGACATGCCAGATCATCGGCATGGACACTACCGTCATAAGTGGGAACATTGCCCTCCACCTACAGGGCAGACACTCATGTGGTTTGGCCAATGTTGTCTACCTCATACGCTGCAGGAAAGGATGCCCTGAGGCATGGTATATTGGCGAGACCATGCAGACACTATGACAATGGATGAGTGGACACCACACAACAATTGTCAGACAGGGATGTTCTCTCTCAGTCCGGGAACACTTCAGCAGTCAAGGACATTAAATTCTGGTCTTCAGGTAAGCCTTCTCCAAGATGGCCTTTGAGATACACAACAATGCAGAATCACTGAATAGAAACTGATAGCCAGATTGGGTGAAGATGACCTCAGTCATGATCTTGGAATATTGTCATATTACATGTAACCACACAATATTGTTTCAAATCTGTAAAATCTTCCTGACTGTCCTGTTTTGACATCATCATCTTGATAACTTATTATGATTTCTCTACCTTAATTAGTTTGTTTAGTTTTGGATTACTTGTTACTTTGGTTAGACCCTCAGCATGTGATTCTTATACCAACCATGTTATTCCAGCCATTGGTTTGTTTCCAGCATCAATTTTTTTTGTAATCCAGGAATCCGAATCCCTGCCTCCTGCAACAATTCTTTAGCTATGTATTCATCTGTCATTATCACTCTGCAGGACCTCATCCCTATTTCTACGTGTGTCATTTGTGCCAACATACACAATGACTTCTGGCTGCTCCCCCTCCCCCTTGAGAATGTTCTACAGCCACTCTGAGATATCTTGAACTCTGGCACCTGGGGAGCAACACACCATTCTGGATTCCCGTTGGTGGCCACAGAACCTCCTGCCTGTTTTCCCCCTAACTATGGAATCTCCTATCACTAAGATCCTGTTTAGCTTTACCCTTTCCTGCTGTACCCCAGAGCCAGTTGTAGTGCTACCAACATGGTTACTGGTGCTTTCCCCTGATTGGTCATCCCCTCCCAACCATATTAAAATGGTATACTTGTTGTCAAAGGGAATGGCTACAGGGGATTCTTGCACTCTCTATCTACTCACTTTGCTTTTCCTAGTGGTCACCCAGCTCCTGTCTGCCTGCACTTTAGGTGTGACAACCTCTCTAAAACTCTTATCTACATTGTGCTCAGCATCTCAGAGATCCTGAGTGCTTCCAGCTCCAGCTCCAGATCCCAAACACGGTCTCACAGGAGCTGCAGCTGGATGCACTTCCCACAGATGTAGTAATCACGGACAATGGAGGTCTCCCTGATCTACCACATCCTACAGGAGGAGCATGCCTCTGCCCTAACTGCCATCTCAGCTGCTCTAAGATTGAGAGGAAAGTTAAAAGGACTTTACCTGAGTTTACATGTACTTATTGCTGAGCTGTTGCTCACCAAACCTTTCATGCCAATGCCTTACTTCTCGCTCTGCTACCAACAAATTAGCACATCTCTCTCAACTCTTTTTTGTTTGGAGGAGGGAGGGCTGGAAACACATTAATGTTTATAATTTAGGTAGGTAGAGGAAGAATCAATGATTCATCAGGGACAGTTGACAATCCTTGCATCTCCACTAACGTTAGTTTGAGCTTTGGTACTTTTATCGGATGTAGGGAGAAGGTAATGACATAAAATTCACTTATCCAATGCTACTTTCAAAATATAAATAGACAAAATGGATTAAAGTTAAAAAAAACTGATTTGACCCATCTTTATTAATAGAATAAAAATACAAAAGTTGGATTCTGATTTGAGAGAGTGGCACAAAATAACCTACTCAGAAACTGAATCAAAGTCAATCCTGAATGTTAACATCCAGAGCACTAATGAGGAAATCAAGACCACCTCAGAAAACAGCCAATGTGGAATTGGAAGTAGTCTATTAGGTGAAAATTTCAACTGGATATAATAATGAGATTTTATGAGTGGAACACAAAGTCCAATGCAAGGCCATTTAAGTATTAGAAAAATGAATGCAAAATCGCTAAAACATTTTTATTGTCCAGGATTGTACAAAGACATATTTAAATTTTACCAAGATAACAAAGTGTGGAGCTGGATGAACACAGCAGGCCAAGCAGCATCTTAGGAGCACAAAAGCTGACGTTTCGGGCCTAGACCCTAGAGCCGAAACGTCAGCTTTTGTGCTCCTGAGATGCTGCTTGGCCTGCTGTGTTCATCCCGCTCCACACTTTATTATCTTGGATTCTTCAGCATCTGCAGTTCCCATTATCTCTGATCACGACTTTAAGTTTTACCAGATATGTTATACATGTTAGATAGTGGGGAAACATCAACCTTCAATCAAATGTTGCACTTAATTCTGATACTAGCTTTTGAAGAACTATTTAGCAGTGTCTTAATAGATTGTGTAGATTCTCTATCTAAACAATTACAAGTGTCTCAACCACATATCATGAAGGACTGTCTTTGGAGAAAATTATTGCAAAAAATTAATTCAGTTTTTTTTAACAAGATATAGATTACCCAAAGAAATACAACCAAATCAAGGTTCAAAATTTATGTCATCAATATCCAAAGAAATAATGAAAAGTTCGCAATAAGAAGGAACATCAGAAAGATGGCATCAAATTTGAAAGAACTCTGTTCGAATCTATTATCAGGAATGTACAAATTTATTGGGATAAAGGAATTTCCTTGTCACTCTTTGCCATTAGAGATGCCCTAATAAGCCAATGGGATTCAGTCCTTTTGAACTTATAGATGCACATGACTTGTCCATAAACTAATTAAAGACAAATTTATAAAACAAAGCTAAGAGGTTACACTTCTGATGAATGTGTCACATTTTCAGGAAAAAAAAGACAAAGGGTGTGAGTTGAATGAAATGCATTTGAAAAATACTCAACAAACAGAGAAAGCTACAGCTGATAAAAATATGAAAGCTAAACTAATGTTACTGGAGACAGGATGCTAGGATTGTAAACTGTCCCTGAAGAACCATTGAAAGCATGGTTTATTGTTATTAAATCAAAAATCAACTTAATGATGTAAATTATACAGTGAATATGCCAAATAGGAAGAATATGAATGAGTGTGTCTTGTTAGAATGTTAGACTGATACTTTGATGGGAAAGATAGGAGATAAATGTATTTAAGTGATGAAATGAATAGATAGTGAAATAAAAATAAAGTAAGGGTGATTTGGAATGAATTAGAAATTAAAACATTTGAAGTTGATCCTTCAGTTATCAGTTTGGTTGAGACAGAGGTGTTTAGAAGTTAGATGCAGTTACCTTCCAGAAAATTTTCAAGGTGACTTACAAAAGTTATTACAGCCTCTTAAATTGAAGTTTGTTGAAGTAAACTAGGAAGTATGTATTTGGCCCTGCATAATGTTGATGTAAGGGATACAACATGCATAAAGAACATAGAACACTTCAGCAGAGTAGACGCCCTTCGGCCCTCGATGTTGTGCCGACCTGTCATACCAATCTCAAGTCCATCTAACCTACACTATTCCATATACGTCCATATGCTTGTCCAATGACAACTTAAATGTACTTAAAGTTGGCGAATCTACTACCGTTGCAGGGAAAGCATTCCATTCCCTCACTACTCTCTGAGTAAAGAAACTACCTCTGACATCTCTCCTATATCTTTCACCCCTCAATGTAAAGCTATGCCCCCTCATGCTCGCCGTCACCATCCTAGGAAAAAGGCTCTCCCTATCCACCCTACCTAACCCTTTGATTATCTTATATGTCTCAATTAAGTCACCTCTCAACCTTCTTCTCTCTAATGAAAACAGCCTCAAGTCCCTCAGCCTTTCCTCATAAGACCTTTCCTCCATACCAGGCAACATCCTAGTAAATCTCCTCTGCACCCTTTCCAAAGCTTCCACATCCTTCTTATAATGGGGTGACCAGAACTGTATGCAATACTCCAAGTGCGGCCACACCAGAATTTTGTACAGCTGCAGCATAACCTCTTGGTTCCAAAACTCGATCCCTCTATTAATAAAAGCTAAAACACTGTATGCCTTCTTAACAGCCCTGTCAACCTGGGTGGCAACTTTCAAGGATCTGTGTACATGGACACCGAGATCTGTCTGCTCATCTGCACTACCAAGAATCTTAACATTAGCCCAGTACTTTGCATTCCGGTTACTCCTACCAAAGTGCATCAGCTCACACTTGTCCGCATTAAACTCCATTTGCCACCTCTCAGCCCAGCTCTGCAGCTAATCTATGTCTCTCTGTAACCTACAACATCCTTTGTCACTATCCACAACTCCACTGACCTTAGTGTCATCTGCAAATTTACTAACCCATCGTTCTACGCCCTCATCCAGGTCATTTATAAAAATGACAAACAGCAGTGGACCCAACACCGACCCTTGCGGTACACCACTAGTAACTGGTCTCCAGGATGAACATTTTCCATCAACTACCACCCTCTGTCTTCTTTCAGCAAGACAACTTCTGATCCAAACTGCTATATCCCCCACAATCCCATTCCTCCGCATTTTGTACAATAGCCTACTGTGGGGAACCTTATCGAATGCCTTGCTGAAATCCATATACACCACATCAACCGGTTTACTCTCATCTACCTGTTTGGTCACCTTCTCAAAGAACTCAATAAGGTTAGTGAGGCACGACCTACCCTTCACAAAACCGTGCTGACTATCCCTAATCAAATTATTCTTTTCTAGATGATTATAAATCCTATTTCTTATAGCCTTCTCCAACACTTTACCAATAACTGAAGTAAGGCTCACTGGTCTATAATTACCAGGGTTGTCTCTACTCCCCTTCTTGAACAGGGGAACCACATTTGCTATCCTCCAGTCATCTGGCACTATTCCTGTAAACAATGACGAGTTAAAGATCAATGCCAAAGCCTCGGCAATCTCCTCCCTGGCTTCCGAGAGGATCCTAGGATAATCCCATCTAGCCCAGGGGACTTATCTATCTTCACACTCTGTAGGATTTCTAATACCTCTTCCTTGTGAACCTCAATCCCACCTAGTCTAGTAGCCTGTATCTCAGTATTCTCCTCGACAACATTGTCATTTTCTAGAGTGAATACTGTCGAAAAATATTCATTTAGTGCTTCCCCTATCTCCTCTGACTCCACACACAACTTCCCACGACTATCCTTGATTGGCTCTAATCTAAGTCTCGTCATTCTTTTATTCCTTAAATATCTATAGAAAGCCTTAGGGTTTACCCTGATCCTATCTGCCAACAACTTCTCATGTCTCCTCCTGGCTCTTCTGAGCTCTCTCTTTAGGTCTTTCCTGGCTACCCTGTAACCCTCAAGCGCCCTAACTGAGCCTTCACATCTCATCCTAACATAAGCCTTCTTTTTCCTCTTGACCAGAGATTCCACTTCGTAAACCACAGCTCCTACGCTCTACAGCTTCCTCCCTGCCTGACAGACACATACTTATCTAGGACACACAGGAGCTTTTCCTTGAATAGGCTCCACATTTCTAATGTGCCCATCCCCTGCATTTTTCTTCCCCAACCTGTGCTCCCTAAATCTTGCCTAATCTCATCGTAATTGCCTTTCCCCCAGCTATAACTCTTGCCCAGTGGTATACACCTATCCCTTTCCATCACTAAAGTAAACATAACAGAATTGTGATCGCTATGACCAAAGTGCTCACCTACTTCCAAATCTAACACCTGGCAGGGCTCATTACCCAGTACCAAATCTAATGTGGCTTCGCCCCTTGTTGGCCTGTGTGCATACTGTGCCAGGAAGCAATATCCTAACAGATTCAACCCAGAGAAGTTAGCACAGTTGAAGAAAGAGATTAAGTTCATGATGGAAAATGACATTATTGATCCAAGTCATAGTAGCTGAAGCTCACCAATTGTATAGTACCATAATCAAATGGATCACAATGATTATGTATAAATTATTGACAAATCAATTCCAGCAATAAAGATGAATTCAGAATATTTCTGAAGAAGGTCACTGGACCCAAAGCATTACCTCTACTTTGTCTCCACAGATTTTGCTAGACCTTCTGAGATTTTCCAGCAATTTCTGTTTTGTTTCAGATTTGGCAGTTCTTTCGCTGTTTGTTAAAGATGGATTCATATTCAACATCACAGTTGCAGGATTGTCAGGATTGGACAAACAAGGTCCATAAAAACAAATGGTTTGTAAAAGGGACATTGCCAATTTCTATTGACTAACAAGGTTAAACTAATGTGAGATTTTTAACTCCAGATTGACCTTACCAATATAATGTCATACCTTTCAGGATGAAAGATACATTAGCGTGTGTTGTGTGCAGCAATAGGATTCTGAAATCCAATTTAGCTTTAATTGCAAAGTTCAGGGTCTCACTTAAAATGTCTGACATTAAAAATGTCAAAACATTTTTGGTATCTGTTGTGCACATTTATTTAGAATAGGGGAGTTTATACTGTTGTGTCCTCATGGATAATACATTGATCTTATGATCTCAGACTGAGCTTATTTGATACAACTTCCTCAATCCAGTAATGTTTATTTAGAAATCATCTTCTCAATGCTTTTTCTCCTCTGTCTCTCTCTCTTTTGCTGTTGGTGTTTTGAATGAGTTACTTTAAAATAAAGAATATAGAGGAAAAATTGCATATAAGTCTGCATCAAAAACTCACGCAGACTATTACGAAGTATTAATGCATGAAATCACAAAGTAGGTAATAATTGAACATTCTACAAGTTGTATACAAAATACAAATGCAAAATAAACAAGGTATAAAAGAAGAGATAGTGAGATATCCTAATTCAGTCAATCAATATTTAATATTAGTGATAAAAATCTAACAGAATTATACCACACATTGTTGCAAAAGTTAAAACTAAACTAATTTAGCATAATAATGATTATTTTTCCAGGTAAAGAACTACAAACTTAAAAACACAGAACACAGCCTTTGGTTTTCTTTCCTCTGCTGCTGATTTTGGGTTTTTGATAATGACTTTGCATTGTGAAAAACTGCAGCCCTTAACAGAGTTTGGTACTTTTATTCTGTTTAAAACCCCGCAATACATTCCTTTGATTAGTAACACTAAGCAGTCACATTACTGAGGTCCTGCATTGGTTACAGTTTCAACAGTGTAACATTATATTAGGCAAATTGATTAATATACTTGGAAATAAACTGAATTAATCATGAAATATTAATGTCTCTGCACAGCCAAGCATAGAAAGAACATTTACAACATTTGATCAAATTGACTAATTGGTTACAAAGCAACAATTTGAGAAACCTGGCTAAAAATATATTTGCGAAAGCAAAATTATCTTATTTGGGCCACTATGTGGAACAAGAACAAGTAATACCTGGAGAAGCAAAAATAAGATCAATATTTGATGTTCTCATTGTAGATAATAGAATCCTTACAGTGTGGAAACAGGCCATACAGCCCAACAAGTCCACATCACCCCTCTAAAGAACAATCCACCCAGACCCATTCCCCTAATTTCCCATGTCTAACCCAAACATCCCTGGCAACTAAACATGGCCAATCCACCTACCCTGCACATTTTTGGAATGTGGGAGGAAACTGGAGCACCCGGAGGAAACCCATGCAGACAAAGGGAGAACATGCAAAATACTGACAGTCACCTGAGGCTGGAATCAAGCCCAGGTCTCTGGTTCTCTGAGGCAGTAGTGCTGACCATCAAGCCACCGTGCAACTCTAAAAACCTGAAGTGAGAATCATACTCCTAGACCAACAAGCCAGCGCACATCAACCTCTGGGTTTTGAGCCCAGCACGCACCTGCTGCGCCACTCTGCTCACTCTGTTCTCATTTGGGATTTTCAGCCTAAGACAAAACAAGAGGTTTTGCCATGTCTGGGTTCTTTTGTAAGTTCAGTCTGAATTTCAGTACTTTAGTGTTCCCTTTGACAAGTTTGTTAAAGAAATTTGAATAGACAGAGGAGTGGCAGAGTGCTGTGGATAGCTTGAAATCTGTATTGACTACTGCTCAAGATTTAGCAACATCAAATTATGCTAAGGTACTAGACTGTTGAGGCTCACAATTAGGTATTGATACAATGTTGTTATTAGAGAACAAGATGGATATTGAATGGCCTGTTAGTTATCTTGCTCACAAGTTGAATTCATGCCAGGAGAAATACTCAACTATGGAAAAAAGAGACTGAGTTTTCTATTGACCCTGTTTTGAAGGCTACATATCTAATTACTCTGCAGGGATTGATATTTATGTAGGCCATGATCCACTAACTTTCCAACAAAATTACATACCAAAAATCTCATACTGTTTTGCTGAAGTTTAATGCCACAACTATAGACTTTGAAAATCATTCATGTAGCAGGAAAGAACAATATCAAAATAAATGTTTTATTGAGAACAAATATGGAGGAAACTGGAAGTCCTGATCAAAATGGACTTGACTACAGCTTATATGAGAGTTTGATTTGGAATATACCCAACATGGAAATAAAACCTTTGAGCAATTCTGTGAGACTTCCTATTTTGCAGGACAGAAGACCCATGTAATGCAACTTTTAATAGTAAAGTTAAACTGAGAGTTAAAGGTAATTTGTTTGTTTGGGGGCAGCCTTGTTGATGCTTACTCTGATGTCTAGGAGAGTGGTTCAGCTGCAGCCAGCCACATCGCCGCAGACATTGTTGGGAGACTTTCACGATCTGCCAGGCAAAGACAAAAGAGGGAGAAAGCATCATGACCAGTAGTTAGAAGTGGTGTGCGATGATTGAGACTGACAGTGGAGCTCATGTGAGAGTAGCAATGGCATGAAGCAGAAATACTTTGCATATTTAAAACCAGCATTGAAACCATCTGTTCCCTTATCCCCCTAAAATATTTTGAATCAACCTATTAAAACATGTTAATACACACTATGAGGGCAGGTGGGATTTGAATCTGGACTTCCCCACCTAGAGGTCAGGACATTATCATTGTTCACCAAGAATCCTTCCCTTCACCTTCATATGCTTGTCTAGTTTACCCTTAAACATATCAATCGTATTTATTTCAACGACTTTCAGTGGCAAAGAGTTGCACACTTTGAGTGACGTTTCTTCTGGATTCCCATTTTAATTTTTTGGTTACAATCTTATAATGATAGCCTCTAGTTACACTTTTCAGCAAAAAAACAATTAAATCCAGCATAATAGGAAGTCTCTAGAAAAGCATTTTTGCTCTTGGGAGTGGGTAGGAGGGCTCTATAATGCTGTCTGGTGGTGGACATTCTAATGGAACCTAAACAATAAAAATACCATACAGCCATTTCATAACATCATAACATAGTGGTATTTTGATAGTGGAATTCCTTTAGGAAATATTGGATTTTAAAGAAATTTGAAATTATATATACACCATACTGAATAACAACGACAGATTTCCCCTTTCCCTCATTAACAGTTGTAACAACGATACATTATAACAAATTCATGGTCTCCATTGCTAGTTTTCAACTGCAGTTTTTTTTATATTAATTGAATTTAAACTGCACCTATTATGCTCTTATTTAATGTTTATGATTTGGCAATTTCATGTTCCCAGAGCTTTATCCTGTGTCTCTGGATTACTAGTCTAGTAATGTTGTTACTATGCCACTATCGCCCCATGATGACGTCATTCTACTCCAATGCTTCCCCACTGTTGTTCAGCTGTGTATCTTTTGCCTTGTTCCATTCTTCTTTGTCCATTTGTAGCCAGTGAATCATTTGAAATGGTTTATTTTCTATTTTCAACTGTTTTCTCCACTATGAAGTGATCTCTTCGATTCCTCATCTTGTGCTTCTCCTCAGCAATGTCGTTCGATGGCATAATATTTTCAGTGATACTGACAACATCCATCTCTATTCTACCTCTTACAAGTCATTCAAAATTTCTAAAGTGATCAAGCTTCTTGTCTAACGTCGGTACGGGATTAGTAGCAAAGCATATTTATGCTGTTGACACTTCAAGCCTGATTATTTGAGTGTACTTCTGGCAGGTCTCCAAATTCTATCCCTTGTAAACTAGAAGTGATCCAAAATTCTGCTGTCTGTCTTTATTTGCATCAAGTCACTTCCACCTATTACAGCAATGTTCAACAACTCATATTGAAGTGAAGTCTTCATTTAAAAAATTGCCATCCTTGTTTTCAGATTCCTCCATGACCTTGTTCTCTCCCTATCTATTCAATCTTCTTCAGCCTACAACATCAGAGATATCTGCGCTTATCTAATTCTGCAGTCCTGACATCTCAATTCACAATTATAATTAGACCACCCTTGGTGACTATGCTTAGCCCCTTTGCTGCAGAAATTATTTCCTAAGTCCCAGTGCTTCTGTAGTTCCCTTCCTTCCATCCTTATGGTTTATCTGAACCATCAAGATGTTAGCCTTCTGGCCTAATATTGTTTTATGTGCCTTGATGTCTAACTTTTCTTCCTGAAGTGCTTTGGAATGTTCTAAGATATTTATGTTATGAATTCCAATGATAAAACATATTTCAATCCTTTTTTTATAAATAAATGGACAAAATCTGCTTACTGAATGAAGAAGATGGAAATCAACGAGGGTACTAAAGGAAACAGATCTGCAAAAGGGATCTCCAAAGCAACTTATATTTTTCTGAGATTAGCAGACGATTTCAGTTGATTTATACCTAGATTATTGATTGTGCACTGAAAATTTTCAGAAATATGGTTTATGCATTTGTCAAATTTTATTTCATTTGATGTCCATAACAAGTAAAAACTAAGATAATTTTTCCACTATTACCTTTGCTACAATTGCTCTTCAAAGGAGTAACTTCTGAAGATTACCTTTCATATCCATAATTGTGAGGAGATACTCTGTCCAGCTTTTGTTTTTGGTAATGGTCCCACATAATCTTTTCATACTTGACTGAATGGCTCTTCAAAAATGAGCATGGGTATTAAAAGTGTGATCAGAGATATTGTGCTCCTAAGATGCTGCTTGGCCTGCTGTGTTCATCCAGCTCCACACTTTGTTATCACGGGTATTAAAAGTGTCAGTTTGACTACAGAGATGAAGTTTTTCTACTACTTGAAAGATACAGTATGTTTATGGAACAGCAGTACAATTGAAGTCTTATGAAGTCTTGTTGAGGTAATGTACCGATTTATCTTTGCTTGAATTTTCAGTATTTCTACTTGTCTTGCCACATAAATTTCCTGACTTACTCTGTAATATCTCATTACAATATGAGGGTAATAGCACTATCTGATGAACTACCATCCATTCTTTGTCTGTGGGTCTATGAGGATGTGTCCACTTTCTCAACAGAACTCTATTCTTAGTATAAGAACACTTAGGAACCCTTCAGCTTCACTATGAGATATCTGTGCTAACTTATTTGACTCTCAATCTGCTTTCTGAGCCTCAACTGAAGACATACCAAACATTTCCTTTGAATTATCCTGATCCTTAAGGAATATTTTCACTACTGTAGCATCTTCTTGTCTGATAACTTTGACCTTAGGTGATGCACTTTGTTTAGCAATTGCTGCGGTCACTGCACATGATGAAAAAAAGAGCTTGTTCCTCTAACTGTGCTGTCTCTTTAGCCTTATTCGGACTTTCTGTGCTTACCGGTGAAGCTGTAAACTTTGCTACAGAGCTTTGGCTGACAACAAGTAGCTGGTTTGTCTATAGACTAGGGTTCACTGAGATGATTCCTTTTGCCTCTCCAGATACTTTCACGTATTTGTAGGGGGCACAGGATGACTGGTTCAGACTTACAAGGTCTCTGACTTATTGGTTAAGAGCCACAGCTTACAGCAACTGATAACAGCACATAAACAGGCTTTCTTCAAGTTTGAGATTTTAACTACAGAGGAAAGGATCAGCTCCTTCCTTTCTGGAGGTCTAATGGTATTTGCGTAAACATTCACACCAAACAGATTTTCAGTCACCTGGGAGCCTTTCACATAGTTTTTGATCTTTTAACATTGACAACCAGTCACCAAACTGATCTCCTACTCTTCAGCTCCAGCTTATTTGCAATTAGAGTCTCCATTCCCCCTCACTCACTGCTGTATAAAGAGTGCTTACAGTGAGTGTCAGGCAAATTGCTTTTAAAATGAGCAGCAAGCCTTTGTTTTTAAAACAGTCCTTTTCCCAATTCAGTCCACAACCAGAAATACAACAATAAATATTTACTGGTCTTTGCATGGGGACAACGACAAGTTACGTGAGGAGGACACTGACAAGTTGGTGGAGTGGACAGACAGACGGCAGACGAAGTTCAACACTGAGATGTGGCAGTTCATGCGCTTTGGTAAAAAAAAGGAGAGACAATATGAAACAAAGGGTACTGTTCCACAAGGAGTGCAGGAGCAGAGGGATTTGAGTGTATATTTGCATAAATCATTAATGATGGCAGAGCAGGTAGAGAGACCTAATAATAAAGCATACAGTATTCACACGGGCATACAGTATCAGAGCATGGAGGCTACGCTTAACTATATAGGTCAGTGTTAGAAATCTCATGACACCAGGTTATAGTCCAACAGGTTTATTTGAAAACACAAGCTTTCAGAGCATCAGTCCTTCTTCAGGTGTTAGTGAAACAGGTAGAATTATACACAAAATTTACAAGTAAAAGATCAAATGTCTACACCATACTCGTTCAGTGTAAAGAAGAGTTGACATTTTACGTCAGTCAATGCATGTTAGGTATGAGGTCTTGCTTAGAATCTGCTTGTGTTTTAGTTTGGGGTCTAACTGGTCTTACTTCTAAAGTAGGAATTTATAAAAAGCCGAGCAGAGGCTGATAGCCAAGTTCGATACCAATGATGACGGCCTCAGCCGGGATCTTGCATTCATGTCGCACTACAGCTGACCGCTATACAATATACACTCTCTCACATACACTCACGCAGATCCTCTCTCATGCACAGTCTGTCTCTCAAGCATCTCTCTCTCTCCCCCACCCCCATCTCTCATACACATGCACACTCACACTCACTTTCACACAGACAAATCCAAGAGCTCATGGGGTGAATTTGTACTTGCACATACATTGTATTTTGTTCAAGAATAACACAATTTATAGACAGTCAGTCAATGTGGAGTTTTATACATTCCTACTTTAGAAATAAAACCAGTCTGACTCCAAACTAAAATAAACAGATCCTAAACAAGGCCAAGTAGCATCTTAGGAGCAGAAAAGCTGAAATTTCGGACCTAGACCCTTCATCAGAAAATGGGGAGGAGGAGAGGGTTTTGAAATAAATAGGGAGAGAGGGAGAGGCGATTGAAGATGGATAGAGGAGAAGATCGGTGGAGAGGAGACAGACGAGTTAAAGAGGTGGGGATGGAGCCAGTAGAGGTCAGTGTAGGTGGGGAGATAGGGAGGGGATAGGTCAGTCTGGGGAGGATGGACAGGTCAAGGGGGTGGAATGAGGTTAGTCGATAGGAAATGGGGGTGCGGCTTGAGGTGGGAGGAGGGGATAGGTGAGAGGAAGAACAGGTTAGGGAGGCGGGTTTTGGGACGCAGTAGTGGAGGGGAGATTTTGAAGCTTGTGAAATCCACATTGATACCACTGGGCTGTAAGGTTCCCCAGCGGAATATGAGTTGCTGCTCCTGCAACTTTCGGGTGGCATCGTTGTGGCATTGCAGGAGACCCAGGATGGACATGTTGTCTACGGAATGGGAGGGGGAGTTGAAATGGTTTGTGACTGGGAGGTGCAGTTGTTTATTGCGAACTGAGCGTAGGTGTTCTGCAAAGCTGTTCCCCAAGCCTCCGCTTGGTTTCCCTGATGTACAGGAGGCCACAACGGGTACAGCGGATGCAGTATACCACATTGGCAGATGTGCAGGTGAACATATGCTTGATGTGGAAAGTCTTCTTGGGGCCTGGGATGGGGGTGAGGGAGGAGGTATGGGGGCAATTGTAGCACTTTCTGCAGTTGCAGGGGAAGGTGCCAGGTATGGTCGGGTTGGAGGGGAGTGTGGAGCGGACAAGGGAGTCATGGAGACAGTGGTCCACCGGAAAGCAGACAAGGGTGGGGATGGAAAATTGTCTTTGGTGGTGGGGTCGGATTGCAGATGGCGGAAGCGTCGGAGGATGATGCGTTTGATCCGGAGATTGGTGAGGTGGTATGTGAGGACGAGGGGGATTCTCTTTTGGCAGTTATTGCGGGGATGGGGTGTGAGGGATGAGTCACGGGAAATGCAGGAGACACGATCGAGGGCGTTCTCGGCCGCTGCAGGGGAGAAGCAGTGGTTCTTGAAAAAAAGGACATCCGAGATGTACAGGAATGGAATGCCTCATCCTAGGAGAGATGCGGGGGAGGCGAAGGAATTGGAAATAGGGGATGGAATTTTTGCAGGAAGGCGGATGGGAGGAGGTGTATTCTAGGAAGCTGTGGGAGTCGGTGGGCTTGAAATGGATATCGGTTTCTCGGTGGTTGCCTCAGATGGAGCTTTTGTGCTCCTAAGATGCTGCTTGGCTTGCTGTGTTCATCCAGCTCCACGCTTTGTTATCTCAGATTCTCCAGTATCTGCAGTTCCCATTATCTGAGATTCTAAATAACCTAACGTTCATTGCCTGACCTAAAATGTCACTTCTCCTTTACACTGATGAAAACTTTAGTTCTCCCAGGACCATGACTTGGAAGGGAATTTGGCAATTTACATACACATGTTAATAAATTAAAACCTACTAACTGATTAAAGATAACAAGGTGTAGAGTTGGACGAACATAGCAGGCCAAGCAGCATCAGAGGAGCAGGAAAGCTAAAGGGTCTGGGCCCGAAACATCAGCTTTCCTGCTCCTCTGATGCTGCTTGGCCTGCTGTGTTCATCCAGCTCCACACCTTGTTATCTCAGATTCTCCAGCATCTACAGTTCCTGCTATCTCTAACTGATTGAGGACTTATCAGTATCTCAGTTTTGTTTAGTACATCCCCGTCAATGGGGAGAACCTTTGATATAAGGCAAAAAAAGACTTTTTACATAGCCAGTGGACCAGATTAGGTCAGGTCTGCCACAAGTGTGCTGGAGTTTGGATCAATGGAGACATTCACGAGGGCCTGAATAACTGTTTAAACAGGGAGGGGTAGGGTCAAAAGCAGAAGTTTGGCAATCAAGTTAAAATGCCCAAAGAGCCAGGGCAGATAAAATGGGGTGAATAATCTCCTTCTGCACATAATTGCTAACAGAAACAGAAATTGCCGGATAAGCTCAGCAGGTCCGGCAGATTCTGTGGATGAACATCAGGGTTAATGTTTCCGGTCGAGAAATTAGAAATAGGCATCCACCAACGTCCAAACCCCATGAAAGAATAAAACAAAACAATCTCTTTCGGCTGCGTCATACGTCCCGTTTCAAAGGGGGAGGAGAATATTTACTTCGCCCATGCGTCGCTTGTTCACACTTGCGCACCTCTTAATGACTCGGCTGTCGGAGCTTTGGAAAGAGATCTAGCGTGTACGCATGCGGGTGTGGGGACGTCCAAAAAAAGGACCTTAATGGCGCACGCGCTTGAATCCCGTGTCTTTCAATCAGCGGCACGTGATCTTTAGGTCCGCTCGTACGCTACGCATGCGCAGATGGTTCACGGAGGCCATCTTTAATGGCGGGCAGCGTGCCGGAGTCTTTTATTGTTTGATTTAGCATCCTTACACTACGTTCTGACAGTGTTCAATTCCTTCATTTGTTAGGGGTCAAGATAGACTTGACGTTGAGGTATTCCAATAGTGCATTCTCCTGCAGGTAACTGAACATAGATATCTATCGGAAAGTAGATGAACGGTCAATCGGTGTTTTTTTACTAAAAACTTCGATTGTGCGATTTTGGTATAATATGAGCGATCTTGGCAGTAGGCAGACTGAACTGGGTGCTAATGTTGGCCGGTATAGGGAAAAGCAAAGGTGAGTGTTGAATGGGTTTTGCCGTGGGTGGATCTGTGTGCCAGCTGGTCTGGGCTTACCTTTTAAACTCTCTAGCTACAAAGCTCAGCGTTGGGGCCGCCTGGAAAGAAGCTGTTGAAATGTCAAAAAAAAGCACTGACTTTCCAAGAACAAAACCAATCGGAGTCAAATGTCCTACTTTAAAACTTCGAATATTAATTTAACTAAGCAGATATTTATAGCAATAAAACCAAGCCAGCAAGAAACTGAAACGCAAACAAAACGTGCAGGAGAAACTCAGCAGCTCTGGTAGCAAGTGTAGAAAAAGCAGAGATAGTTTTAGAGTCCAGTGACTTTTTGTCAGGGGCAAGAGATAACATCCTTTAGCCCGAAATATTCCAACCTCTGTTGAAAGATTTTAGATTTAGTATTTGAACAGATTCTTAATAAGTAGCTTTGGAAGCATTTGTCATTAGTGGTTCTTAGAAAAAGCAAGGCATATTAAAACCAACATCTTTGGACATAATGCACTTATGTTGAGAATTTAATTGTCTAACTATGTTTTACTCTAAAGTACTTCTGTTGCTGTTAAATAACTTGAGTTTATTGGCAAGAATGCACTGAGAATTGAGGGACTTTTTTTCTCAATGGAAAGAGATGTTTGTCTCAAACCTCTGGCTTTAAAATGTTTAAAAAATCAAATCATCAAAAGAGAATGCAAAAGAATGTGTACCAACTAATGCTTATTTACAGTTTTGTTCCAAAAATTAGGAAGGTTTTAACAAAGTAAAATATTTGCCACAAGTGAACATTTATTCACTTTTTTCTTTGACTGAATGTAGTCTGTAAAGATTTTTTTTAGGGTGGGTGGGCATACTGGGTAAAGATCTGGTATTCTTGGTAGAAAATAAGAATAGAGATACAACTAAAATGAAACTTGCTTTGAAAATATTTTAAAACAAACATCCTCAGAAGAGCCAGTAGATTGAAAGGTTAGCACTACTGCCTCTTTGTGCCAGTGCCAGTGATCTGTGTTAGCTACCACCTTCTGGTGACGGCGTGTGGAGTTTGCACAATCTCCCCATGTCTGTGTGGGTTTTGACCAGTTGGTCAGGTTTCCTCCCACAGTCTGAAGATGTGCAAGCTAGGTGGATTGGTCATGCTAAATTGCCTATAGTATTTAGGGGTGTAGATGGGTTAAACATAGGAAATGCAGAGTTACTGGGCCTGTGTGGGATGCTCTTTTGGAGGGTCAGTCTGGACTCATTGGGCTGAGTGGCCTGTTTACACTTTAGTGATTCTGTGGAAGCTCACCTAAGCATCAAAAACATTTGGTAAACATTTTTTTTTCTTTTGAAATTACATGCTGGAAGAGGATCATGTGTCGATGCAGCCCATTGCTGTACTGTTCTGATTAGATTCTCATTGTCAGATGTTTGAGATGTTTTGTAATCCAGTCTGGTCAGATATTATAACACAGCTCTGGAGTAGGTTGGACTGGCTCAAGTAGTAACAATGCCTTTGGTACCAGAAGAACCCCTTTGTCAGGTCTTTTGCAGTCTAGTTTGCAACAATTAGGTGTTGTATAATTCTTCATTTGATGTGGCCTCCTCTGTTATTCTGTTTTTCTTGTCCACTTTTCTTCTAATGTTTAAACTAGACTGAGTTATGCATACTGTTTGCCTCGTCTGCTGTGAACTCCTTAATTTTGAGGAGCACAAATTTCAGAATATTTTCAGTGTTTGTCTGTATAATAAAACTGTGCACAGTGTGGTAAATTGCTGTACTTTGACATTAGTTTGATTTTCTTGATTTGCCGCTGGCATTGTTTCATAGACAATGTCTAAACCCTTAAACTCGTATAATAAACCTAAAGGAAATTATCTGGTCTGTATTCACCTGTCTGGTGGAGAATAATTTAAATGCAACATTAATTTTAGTAGCATCATTTGTGGATATGACTGGTATGTCTTGTCCATTTCAATTGTTTTTCAGAAAGTCATGTTAACTCATCTTGTTGAACAAAATCTATTTGGCTCTCTGGGCTATTTTTGAGTCTGCAGGAAGACTGATTTTCTTTCCCCCCTCTAAAGGATGTTTGTGAACGAGATGGATTTTTAACCAATGTTTTTTTTTTTTGTTGGTAGATGAGCCAGCATTTGCTGTCAGCCTGCTCAATGGCAGGCTGACAATGTTGAGCTGCCTTTTTGAACTACTGTAGTCCATTTGTAGACAGCTGCGTTCATAAAGCTGTTGGGGAGGGAGTTCCAATATTTTAACCAGTGATGCTGAAGGAGCAGCAATATATTTCCAAGTCCTGATGATGATGAGTGGCTTGGAGTGGATCTTGCAGCTGGTGGTGTACCTATGTATCTATTATCCTCATCTTTATAGATGAATGTGCTTGTGGATTTGGAAGTTATTGACTAAGCAGCGTTAGTGAGTTGTTGCTGTGCATCTTGTAGCTGGTGCACACTGCTGCTACTGAGTATTGGTAATAGATGGGGTGAATGTTTGTGGGTATAGTGTTAAATCAAGTGGATAGCGATGTCCTGAATGGTATCAAACTTCTTCGTCTTGTTGGAGCTGCATGTGTCCAGGTCATGAGGAGTATTCAGTCATGTGTGGCTTGTAGATGGTCAGAAGGTGAGTTATTTGCTACTGGGTAATGAGCCTCTGATATGCTCTTCAAGCTATTTATGTCTTGCCTAGTTCACTTTCTGGTATGTGGTAACCCTAGTATTTTGATAGTGAGGGATTCAGTGATGTTACTACCATTGAAAGTAAAGGACTGATGGTTAGATTTTCTTGGAGATGGTCATAGCCTGGCAGTATGTATGGTGTAATTGTTACTTGACACTTGTCAGCCCAGGCCTGGATTTTGTCAGATCTTGTGGCAATTGGACATGGACTGCTTCAGTATCTGAAGTGCAATGGTGGTGAATGTTTGATTTGTAAGCAAGTATCCCTACTTATCCTTTGTGTCTTGGACCCAACAATACTCGGCTATGTTGAGGAACTCGTGGGCTGATCTTCACCAGCCATGGCTATCTCGGCAGTTACTAAGTATGATTACAATGAGCAGAGATTTTTCCTTATTTCTCATTGACGCCACGTTTGCTAAGGTGCCTTGATGACACTGGACAAGGGCAGTCATTCCCACTTCGCTCTTTCAGTTCATCTCTTCTATCCACGTTTGAACTAAGGTTGTAATGAGCTCAGAAGTTGTCTCTTTGGCAGAACTGAAACTCTGTGAGCTGGTTATTGTTCAGCAAGTGCTGCTTGAAAATACTGATGGCATCTTCCCTCACTTTCCTGATACTTTGTTCAACTTACTGTCAGTTGATAATTGACCAGGTTGGATTTGTTCTGCATTTTGTATACAGGAATACCTGGGCAATTTTCTAGCTTGTCGGTAGAGGCCAGTTTTTGTAGCTAAAACAGCTTGGTTTGGGTGCAGAAAGTTTGGGAGCCCACGTCTTCTCTGTTGTTATTAGGATCTTTGCAGTATCCAGTGCCTTCTGTTAATGCTTTTTTATCATGTGGAGTGAATTAATTTGGTTGAAGGGGCATCTGTGATGGCTAGAGATGTCAGGATGGGGACACAAAGGTTCGTCCTGTCACTGCATCTGACTGAACATGGCCGCAAATGCTTTAGCCTTGTCTCTCACTGTGCTGGGTGCTACACCATTTAACAGTTGAGACATTAGTGGACCCACCTTCCTTACTAAGTTGTTTTAATAGCTCGCTTGACAAATGGATATGGCAGAACTGCAGTACTTGGATTGTCTTCATTGGTTGTTGGAGCTGTTTAGCCCTGTCTGTCACTTGCTCCTTATCCGGTTTGGCATTCAAATAGTCATGTCATGTTCTGGGCTGCTTCAATTGATATGCCACTTTTTGGAATGCCTGGGCCGGGGGCTGCTCCTTTTTGAATCAGGGTTTATCTCCTGGTCTAGTTATGGTTGTGTGTGGACTGTGCTAGACCAGAAGGTTGCAGATTATGGCTGAGTACAATTCTGTTGCCGGTGGCCTGTAACTTTTCGTGGGTGCCCAGTTGTAAGTTGCTAGATCTGTTTAGCAGAGCGATAGTGCCCCACAACACACAGGTTGTGCTCACTGAGGCGAAGAGACTCTGCTGATCACTGTGCAGTCCCTCCTAGAGATAATATTACTGATAGTGTGGTGGGCTGATATCTGCAACAGGCAAACTAAAGAAGATGAGGTCGAATATGCATTTCCGTCTTTCTTTCACCACCTGCCCAGTGATCAAGTCGAGCAGCTACATCCTTGAGGATTCAACCAACCTGCTCAGCATCGGTTATGGACTTTGAAGACCTCCAGGCAGAGTACAGCCTGTGTCCTTAGCATCTCACTGCTTTCTGCAAGTATGTTCAACATGGAGGAACATTTGATTCATCAGCTGAAGAGGGTGGTATGTGATGATCAGGTAGTTTCCTCACCAATGTGTGACCCATGCTATGAGGCTAACAAAGATCTGAAGTCAACATAGAGAATGTCAAAGACAACTCTGTCCCGACTTATACCTCTGTGATACCACCACCACCTAGGTTTGTCTCTGCATACTTGGCGACAGTGCAGATACTTCCTTGAACACCGTAAGCACGGTGATGTCAGGCTCTTGCATGTCTAGTCAGTTTTCATAATTTTGGTATTAGCTTTATGTGTTAGTAAACCGGATTTAGCAAGTCAACATGTCTATGTTTCCAATCTTTATGTGGGTCACTGCTTAGCGGTTTTATACAACTAACAGTGCCATGAAATTAGCCTTCAAGAGAACAAGACTTCCTTGGGGTGGGGCATTGGAGTGGATTGTTAGGCTATTTTAGAGGGCAAGTAAGATTCAATGAGGTGAGGATGGCAGACTTCCTTCTTTTGTAGGAGTTAGTGAAGCAAATGGGTTACAACAACAGTAACTGTGATTTAGACTTATTTTCAGATCACTTACTTCAAATTCACCATTTGTGTTGGGATTCAAAGTGCATTACTGGGCTCTTGAATTACCAGTCCGGTGACAATACCATTACATCATCGGTTCCCTTCAAATCTGGTTTCATGTATTTGGTTTCATTGGATTCAAATTTTCCCAACAATCCTGGATTAACTTTATCAAGTACGTTTTTGTATATGCTGCTTTCTTTTATACAGGTATGCAATAAAGGCTGGAATCTGACCAGCCTCTGCTGTTAATTCAGTAAATTTATAATTAAGATAAATTGGGATTGCTGCATATGATTATATGTTTTGAAAAAGATGTTGTTTAATCACAAAGTAGAACTTCTTCCCATGTAATTAAAACTGTTTACTTAAAACACCTTAAACCTTGTGTGAAGAATTTTGTTTAGGATTTCAGTGGGTTGTTAAAAGTGAGATTTTTGTTTTTAACTTCCCCAGTGCCCCACCCCAAAGGAACTCTTGATTTCTTGAAGGCTAACTTTTTGCCATTACTGGAAATTCAAACTATCTGTGTAATAAATTGTCAAATCATTAAATCAATTTTGTGCTAGACAGTCTCCTCATACAAAGTAGTAATAATTTGTATTTTTTTTATAGTTTCAAATTGCTTTATCACAAAGTCAGATTTCAGCAGAATCTGTTTTCCTATATCATTAAATAATTCCTGTTTTATTTGGAAACATAGACTTCATGTAGGTTTAGTGGATCAGTGGCATTCTTTTTATGATACTTTTGTAATATGACTGGAAACCTGTGCCATACACTAGGTAAATTTACAATACACCATCCAACCTGGGACTGACATTATGGTTCATATTGCAGTGGGTTCGAACTGAAGTTACATTGGCTTGGTTCCAGCTGGCTGACTCTCTCAAATTAGTCACAGGGAGAGCAGTATAAATGCTTAAATATGGATGTGAACTTTTTCTCTCTACTTTTTTTTTCTCTTTGGGTTCTTGCTTGGGTTCAACCTCTTTTTTTGCAATGTCTTCAGCTCCTGCACAGCAAGGTCAAAAGTTGGGATGTGTACAGATGATTACACTATATCCAACACCATTTGACTCTTCAGTTACTGAAGGAAGCCATGCAGCAAGACCTCGGTAATATCCAGGTTTGGCGTGACAAGCGGCAAATAACATTTAGTGGCCACACATGCATGACAATGACTTTAAAACTTTAAGATTTATAGCTCTGGTTGTGGATGAGGTTGTAGACTTGTTTGCCTTGCTGGTGTTTGGTTGCAGACGTTTCATTGTCCTGCTAGGTAATATCAACAGTGCATCTGAAGTGCCTTTGGTGAAACATTGGTGTTCTATCCTGCTTGTTAGTTATATAACCTTGATTTGCTGGAGTAGTTGACATCACTTATGGTTTTTTTTGGTAGTTTGTATATTGGGTCCAGTTAAATGTATTGATGGAGTTCCGGTTGGTATGCTAGGCCTCCAGGAATTCCCTGGCATGTCTGTTTGGCAGGTACTATTATGAACGTGTTGCCCCACTTGAATTAGTGTCCTCCTTTGCCAGTGTGTGTTGAGACCAGCGTGAATTGGTTGTGTCTCTTTGTGACTAGTTGGTGTTTGTGTATCTCTTGATGTCCTGATGCAGCTCTGTTTATGGATGTTGACGTGGTTGTTGGCGTCTTTCGGTATATGCTAGCCTGGCGTTCCCTTAATTTTTGTTCTCCC
Source organism: Stegostoma tigrinum (assembly GCF_030684315.1). Lineage (NCBI taxonomy): Eukaryota > Metazoa > Chordata > Chondrichthyes > Orectolobiformes > Stegostomatidae > Stegostoma > Stegostoma tigrinum. Next base: position 66,180,716 of record NC_081360.1, on the reverse strand, counting down.
ATTCCCTCTAGGAAGGATAGTTGTTTATTGTTCTCTTGTGAATTTTATTCTAATGAGGATGTTGTTGATGTCAGTGGGTTTCTTCTAGTCATGTGCATTTTGATTATCACAAAGGTGTCATCTACATAGTGGACCCAGAGATTTTGGGTTGTAAAGTGAGGAGCTCCATTTGTTTCAACGATGGTAATGCAAAGGCAGCAGAAACATGGGAAAAGAATCACCTGCAAGACCCCCCCCCCCCCCCCTCTGATCCCCCTCGCCATCCAGATTTGGATGAATTTTTGTTCTTTTGTGTCATTGCTTCAAAATCCTGGAGCTCTGTTCCTAACAGAGATTGTGGCTCTTCCAACAGCTGTTGTACTGCAGTGGTTCAAGAAGGTAGTTCACCATCTTCTCCAAGGTAATTTTAAGGATGGGCAATAAAGGCTGGTGCAGTTGGCAGTAACAACATCCTGTGAATATTGTAAAATTTTAATATTGACTAACGTGTGGATCGAGAAGGAGAGTTGGTTAATCCAGAAATTTCATGGACTAGGCTGGAGGAATTACCTGGTTTCCTGCTGCTTTTTTATTCAGTTTTTCGTTCATGGAAAACATTTTTGCATCTTGTTTTCTTGTCCAGTCTTGTCCTACCTACATCTGTGTATATTTAGTTTGTTTACAGTATTCATCCATCTGACATAGTGGTTGGAAACTCCATGCTATCTCTTACTAACAAAATATATTTTTGTGCAGTTTAGATGTGGAAGCAACAGTAAGAATAGAATGTAATGGGAAAGGGAATGGATGACAGGGCATTTTCTAATCAAACTGGATCTACATACAATATGTTGTTTCATACGGATATGGTTAAAATCAGCATTTGTTTCTTGCCCCTAATGAGAGTAAACCAGTTGTGGTGTATGTGGATTTCAGCAAGGCGTTTGATAAGGTTCCCCACAACAGGCCATTGTACAACATGCGGAAGAATGGAATTGTGGGAGATATAGCAGTTTGGATCGGAAATTGGCTTTCTGAAAGAAGACAAAGGGTAGTAGTTGATGGGAAATGTTCATCCTGGAGACCAGTTACTAGTGGTGTACCGCAAGGGTCGGTGTTGGGTCCACTGCTGTTTGTCATTTTTATAAATGACCTGGATGAGGGCGTAGAAGGATGGGTTAGTAAATTTGCAGATGACACTAAGGTCAGTGGAGTTGTGGATAGTGACGAAGGATGCTGTAGGTTGCAGAGAGACGTAGATAAGATGCAGAGCTGGGCTGAGAGGTGGCAAATGGAGTTTAATGCGGACAAGTGTGAGGTGATGCACTTTGATAGGAGTAACCGGAAGGCAAAGTACAGGGCTAATGGTAAGATTCTTAGTAGTGTAGATGAGCAGAGAGATCTGTGTCCATGTACACAGATCCTTGAAAGTTGCCACCCAGGTTGACAGGGCTGTTAAGGCATACAGTGTTTTAGCTTTTATTAATAGAGGGATCGAGTTCCGGAACCAAGAGGTTGTGGTGAAGCTGTACAAAACTCTGGTGTGGCCACGCTTGGAGTATTGTATACAGTTCTGGTCACCCCATTATAAGAAGGATGTGGAAGCTTTGGAAAGGGTGCAGAGGAGATTTACTAGGATGTTGCCTGGTATGGAGGGAGGGTCTTACGAGGAAAGGCGAAGGGACTTGAGGCTGTTTTCATTAGAGAGAAGAAGGTTGAGAGGTGACTTAATTGAAACATATAAAATAATCAGAAGGTTAGATAGGGTGGATAGGGAGAGCCTTTCTCCTAGGATGGTGACGGCGAGCACGAGGGGGCATAGCTTTAAATTGAGGGGTGAAAGATATCGGACAGATGTCAGAGGTAGTTTCTTTACTCGGAGAGTAGTAAGGGAATGGAATGCTTTGCCTGCAACGGTAGTAGATTCGCCAACTTCAGGTACAGTTAAGTCATCATTGGATAAGCATATGGACGTACATGGAATAGTGTAGGTTAGATGGGCTTGAGATTGGTATGACAGGTCAGCACAACATCGAGGGCCGAAGGGCCTGTACTGTGCTGTTATGTTCTATGTTCTAATTTCCCTTTTAAAGTTCAGCTGTTTCAGAGGGCCATTTGAGAGTTGACCACGTTTACGGATCTGGAGTTGCATCTAGGCCAGACCAAGTAGGGAACAAAGGATTCCTTCTTTTGACGAATGGTTTTGTTGTCAATAATTTCAGATTTGGCAACTTAATTTACACTTTGCTAGATGCCTATTTGAACCCATATCCTGAGAACATTTAGCTCAGGCTTTGGGATTAATAATCCAGTGACACACCTTTTTTTTAAATTCGAGGATGTGGTCTTCCCAGTAGAATCTCCTCCTTGTGTGATTTTTTTTTTGCCAGTGGAAATTGTCTTTCTGTAATGTGCTTTTGCAGTTCAGAAGAGTTTGATTGAGAATAGATCCAACATGAGTGGTAAGGGCGTGGAATGCCCTGCCTGCCAATGTCGTTAACTCAGCCACATTAGAACATAGAACATAGAACAGTACAGCACAGAACAGGCCCTTCAGCCCACGATGTTGTGCCGACCATTGATCCTCATGGATGCACCCTCAAATTTCTGTGACCATATGCATGTCCAGCAGTCTCTTAAATGACCCCAATGACCTTGCTTCCACAACTGCTGCTGGCAACGCATTCCATGCTCTCACAACTCTCTGCGTAAAGAACCTGCCTCTGACATCCCCTCTATACTTTCCACCAACCAGCTTAAAACTATGACCCCTCGTGCTAGCCATTTCTGCCCTGGGAAATAGTCTCTGGCTATCGACTCTATCTATGCCTCTCATTATCTTGTATACCTCAATTAGGTCCCCTCTCCTCCTCCTTTTCTCCAATGAAAAGAGACCGAGCTCAGTCAACCTCTCTTCATAAGATAAGCCCTCCAGTCCAGGCAGCATCCTGGTAAACCTCCTCTGAACCCTCTCCAAAGCATCCACATCTTTCCTATAATAGGGCGCCCAGAACTGGACGCAGTATTCCAAGTGCGGTCTAACCAAAGTTTTATAGAGCTGCAACAAGATCTCACGACTCTTAAACTCAATCCCCCTGTTAATGAAAGCCAAAACACCATATGCTTTCTTAACAACCCTGTCCACTTGGGTGGCCATTTTAAGGGATCTATGTATCTGCACACCAAGATCCCTCTGTTCCTCCACACTGCCAAGAATCCTATCCTTAATCCTGTACTCAGCTTTCAAATTCGACCTTCCAAAATGCATCACCTCGCATTTATCCAGGTTGAACTCCATCTGCCACCTCTCAGCCCATCTCTGCATCCTGTCAATGTCCCGCTGCAGCCTACAACAGCCCTCTACACTGTCAACGACACCTCCGACCTTTGTGTCGTCTGCAAACTTGCTGACCCATCCTTCAATTCCCTCGTCCAAGTCATTAATAAAAATTACAAACAGTAGAGGCCCAAGGACAGAGCCCTGTGGAACCCCACTCACCACTGACTTCCAGGCAGAATATTTTCCTTCTACTACCACACGCTGTCTTCTGTTGGCCAGCCAATTCTGTATCCAAGCAGCTAAGTTCCCCTGTATCCCATTCCTCCTGACCTTCTGAATGAGCCTTCCATGGGGAACCTTATCAAATGCCTTACTGAAGTCCATATACACCACATCCACAGCTCGACCCTCATCAACCTTACTAGTCACATCCTCAAAAAACTCGATAAGGTTTGTAAGGCATGACCTACCCCTCACAAAGCCGGGGACATTTTAAACAGTCCTTGGATAACCATATGGATAATGATGGGATAGTGTAGGGGGATGGGCTTAGATTAGTTCACAAGTCGGCGCAACGTCGAGGGCCGAAGGGCCTGTTCTACGCTGTAATGTTCCATGAAGATAAACCCTGAAACAATTTCTCCAAATTTCCTACTCTTCAAACTTTCTTTTTATCTTCTCATGTCTTCGTTTTTCAAGATTTTTAGTTTTTTTTGTTTTTCAATCATTTTATTTGTTGTTACCCTTTTTTATTGCATTTTTACTAGGGGGACAATGTCCTCAAAAACTCATCTGTGTAAGTGAGTTAAAGTTGATTCACAAATCTGAAAGTATGACACAGCCTCTCGCTGGTCAGGAAGCATGATTATAATAGTTTCTTGGTTGTTATTAGACTGTTAGTTCCAAGTTTTCATTGAATTTGAATTCAATTATCTGCCTTGGCAAGGTTTGAACCCTGCTCCCCAGAACATTACCTTGGTCTCTAGATTAATAGGCTGGTGATTAATACCACTAGGCTGTCATCTCCCCTCTGTTTCTGCCATTGTTGTTTCCATTTCCTGGATTGATGCCAGATTGACCGTTTACTCTGTTTTTTTTAGTGACTTTGTAGTGTTTGATACCATTTTGAGTGGTTTGCCATGCCATTTTGGTGTTGATCATGATTATTCTAACTCAGGATATGGCATACTTGAATGATTGTGATGTGTAATACATCATAATCAACATGGACACATAAAATAGACTATAAGATCGCGATGTATTACACCACAATTTTATAGTCTGTTTTGTGTGTCCATGTTAATATTGGCTATCTTCCAATTTAAACTCCTCGGCTATTACATTGGAGATTAAAAAAATTACACCAGTGTTTTTAGTTGGTACTTGCAGAAACAAAACAATGATCCAACCCAGAATCCTTTTTGCCTAACCTTAAAAATGAAGTCCTCCATGTCCATTTGGAATATGAGAGAGTGTTGTAGGTCTTGTTACCAACCCGCTCACAAGTGCTGTATATTTACTAATACTATGTTATCGTTCGTTCGTCCGTCCGTCCGTCCGTCCATCCATCGCACTGTTTATTGTGCTATGTTTTTTCAGTCAGTCATGAACTTTTTAGTACATTTTGATTACTACAAGATAGACTAAGTCAGTACATCCCTGCCAACACATTACTGTTTTTTTACACCTTCAATGCTTGCAGCATTGAGCGTAAGGAATGTGTAGACCAGATTCTATATCAAAGGCCATCCCTGAATAGGTGTTAGCGTTGTTCTGAATAGGTTACAATACTATCATATCTCCATGACTCACCCAAAACTATGGAATGTTTCTAATATTAATCAGCACCTTAGCAACCATCCCTTAGGACTTGAATAGGTTGCAGAATGTCAAGTTTCCTCCACTTTAGCATATATCAGTTAAATGCATACTAAATAAGGCCACTATCCCCTTTAAAAAAAGTTTCTATTGAAATGGCGCTTCTGTGAAACTACATGAACGAATGTGTAAGAATGATCAAAACCAGTAATAGTAAACAAAATTTCACCAGCCAGCTGTGGTAATCAGTTTAGTTTTCTCTATCCTTTTTTTAATGAGTACATGTGTAATTTCTCACTTACTTAGATTATATGGGGTCTATTTTTACTAACACTTACTAATTTTAAGGGCTAACACCTCTTGATTTATGTAAGATGACTGGGCAGATGTTCTAATCCTGTCAAGAGTAACAGCCAGCATTTAGCAAATGTTTAAATCTCCTTTCCTAGTGCAGATATCACGCAAATGCTTCTGTACAATAGATACAATTATTTAACAGGGTAGTGCTAGAATTTTAATGTAAGAACTGTATATAGAGGCTACTGTAAGCACTGTACTTTGGATTCCATCATTGCCTTGACCTGTGCTATTGCGGATACTTAAAGTGGCTAGTTTTTGCCACCCCCCCCCCCCCCCCCTCAGTTGTTTGAACTCGTCCTGCAAAAACTGTACTGGCTAACCTTTTGCTCAGTATCACCTCTTGCTGTGCTTGATATGGCTGCAAATGAGGAATGATACTAGGGTTTTTGAAAACTTTATTGAGCAATATTTGCAGGCAGTAGCAATTATCTATACAAAAGGATGAAAATGCATGGACTAAACTTCCTCATGCCCTTGCTTGCACTCTTGTTCATTTTTTTTCCTCCCCACCTACCCCGGTCTTTGAGCTCTGCCTTTTGACATTAATCTCTTAAACTGCTGACTGTCCAGCTTTACATCCATTTAGAACATAGAACAACACAGCACAGAACAGGCCCTTCGGCCCTCAATGTTGCGCCGACCTGTGAACTAATCTCCCCCTCCCCCTACACTATCCCATCATTATCCATATATTTATCCAAGGACTGTTTAAATGCCCCTAATGTGGCTCAGTTCACTACATTGGCAGGCAGGGCGTTCCACACCCTTACCACTCTCTGCGTAAAGAACCTGCCTCTGAAATCTGTCTTAAATCGATCACCCCTCAATTTGTAGCTATGCCCCCTTGTACAAGCTCAAGTCGTCATCCTCAGGACAAGACTCTCACTGTCCACCCTATCTAATCCTCTGATCATCTTGTATGTCTCTATTAAATCCCCTCTTAGCCTCCTTCTCTCCAATGTGAACAGACCCAAGTCCCTCAGCCTTTCTTCATAAGGCCTTCACTCCAGGCCAGGCAACATCCTGGTAAATCTCCTCTGCACCTTTTCCAATGCTTCCACATCCTTCCTGTAATGGGGCGACCAGAACTGCACGCAGTATTCCAAATGAAGCCGCACTGGTGTTTTCTACAGTTGCAGCATGACGTCACGGCTCCGGAACTCAATTCCTCATCCAATAAAACCTAACACACCGTAAGCCTTCTTAACAGCACTATCAACCTGGGTGGCAACTTTCAGGGATCTATGTACATGGACCCCAAGATCCCTCTGCACATCCACACTACCAAAAATCTTTCCATTGACCCAGTATTCTGCCTTCCTATTATTCCTCCCAAAGTGAATCACCTCACATTTCTCTGCATTGAACTCCATTTGCCACCTTTCAGCCCAATTCTGCAGTTTATCCAAGTCTCCCTGCAACATTCTTCCACACTGTCCACCATTCCACCATTCCACCAACTTCAGTGTCATCTGCAAACTTACTAACCCACCCATCCATCCAAGTCGTTTATAAAAATGACAAACAGCAGTGGTCCCAAAACAGAGGTACATCACTAGTGACCTGACTCCAGGCTGAATATTTTCCATCAACTACCACTTGTTGCCTTCTTACAGAAAGCCAGTTTCTAATCCAAACTGCTAAATCTCCCTCAATCCCATGCCTCTGTATTTTCTCCAATAGCCGACCATGTTGAACCTTATCAAAGGCTTTACTGTACGTACACCATCTCAACTGCCCTTCCCTCATCCACATGCTTGGCCACCTTCTCAAAAAACTCAATGAGGTTTGTGAGACACAACCTGCCCTTGACGAATCTATATTGACTATCTCCAATCAAATTGTTGCTTGCTAGATGATTATAAATCCTATCTCTTCTAATCCTTTCCAAAATTTTTCCTACAACAGACGTAAGGCTCACAGGTCTATAATTACCTGGGTCATCTCTACTGCCCTTCTTGAACAAGGGCATAACACTTGCAATCCTCCAGCCCTCTGGTACTAAACCTGTAGACAATGAGGACTCAAAGATCAAGGCCAAAGGCTCCGCCACCTCTTCCCTAGCTTCCCAGACAATCCTCAGAAAAATCCCATCTGGCCCGCGGATTTATCTACCTTCACACCTTCTAGAGTTGATAACACCTCCTCCTTACTAACCTCATTCACCCACCACAGAACCCAGTTCTTAGGAAGGGTTATTTGGCCTGATACATTAACTTTGATTTCTTTCTACAGATGCTGCTAAACCTGCTGAGCTTTTCAAGCAATTTGTTTTTATCATGGTTGGCGCATTCATTCTTGTGGTGTGGGCATCACTGAAAAGCTAATTTGTTGCCCATTCCTAATTGTCATTTGAATTGAGTGGTGTCCTTGGTGAGGTTGTGATACAATGGGTTGGAAGTCATATAGGCTAGACTGGATATGAACTGCAGATTTCCTTCTTAAAAGCACATCAGTAACTGGATGGATTTTTTTTGTGATAATTGATATAGACATCATTACTAGTTTTCAATTCCAGATATTTAATATTGAATTTAAATTCTTCCAGTTATTATGGATGGAGTTGAGTCATGTTCTTCAATCATTAGTGTGGGCCATTAGATCACCAGTCTAGTGATGTTACTCTTCCATGATCTCACCATTCTTATCCATGCTTCCCCACTGTTTAGCTGAGTGGGAATGCAATTTGCTGGCTCCATTATTTTCTGTATAATTATAGGCAATGAATCATTTGAAGTGGCTTTTCTACCTTTCTCACGTACATTTCCGTTTTTAGAATATTCTGCTCTTTTTGCATCCATATGCGGCTTCTCAACAACATCATCTGAAATCGGTGTTGAGTTGTCAGCAGTCAAAATTATCCCTACCTCACTGATATCTTCCTCCATCTGCATTGGCTTCAGATTAAGTGAAGATTGTATTTTTAAAAATTCCCATCCTTGTTTACAGATTCCTCCATGACCTTGCCCCCTCCCTGTCTCTCTAACGTTCACTAGTCTACAACTGTCAGTTATCTGCTCTTACCTAATTATGGTTCTAACTTTGGCTGTGCTTTTCAGCTGCCTAACCTTTGGTCCAGATATTCTTCCCTCAAGATGCTGTTTTAGGACTTATGACTAAGCCATTTGTCCAATTGTTTATTTGTGTATTGCTGTCTCACTTTTCTTTATGCTCCTGTTTTTATTACTTTGTACAATATAGAAATAAGTAAACAATATTAATATTGTGCAGTTTTATTTCTAAATAAATAGATCATGGAAGACAAAAGCTGCTTATTGAAGAAAATGGAGATCAGTGTATCAGAAGCGGAAAAAAGAACAGGAAAGAATGCGGTAAACATGCAGGAGACTTATACAGTATACCTCATTGAAACAAGGTATGTGCATATGCATTGTAGCTAATTCATTTTACTTGGCTCCACAGTAGTGGCCACTGCCTTTGTAGTTTACATATTTTTTGAATACACAAACAGCACTTTTTGACTTCAGACTTCAGTAGCAGACATTTTAGTAGTTCTTCCTATGTAACTGTAAAGTGATTTGTCCCTGTCTTGATAAACATGTCATTGCAAAAATTCTGATTTAATTCTGTTGCAGTTCCTTTTCTTACAATTCCTATGCAGTGAAATGTTAACTTTTTTTTTGCTAAGTGAGCTGCTGAGCGATCTCTTGTGCCAGATCAATGTTATGCCCAGACATGGCGTGCACTCATGTTGATTTATTTGAGATTAAAGTGTAATTGAAACTTGGGTTTTTAAAACAAAACCCATGTCATTCTAAAGTTGTTAACTCAGTATTTGTCCAGGCCATAAAGTCACATGTGATTTAAATCATAATCACATTTGGCCAAGGCAAAAAAAAACAAGTGACATAGTTTTTTTTGGTACAGTGCAATGGTAGTCTCTCTTCATGCAGGAAATTACTGGTGCCTAAATTGTTTCTACCTAAATTTTCAAATTGGTGAAACTTAGTAAGCGACTGGAATAATAGAGCATTCTAAGTAATGCCAACATGATGGTTGTATGATTTTGATTACTTTAAACACTGCCTAATTCTAATTCTAATTTTTTTTTGTTTTGGTTTTGGTTTACTTTCCTGCTGTGTTAACTGATGTTGTAGCCATTGTATTTGTGGGAAGCCCGGTTGAGTTTCTGATCAGTGGTAACTCCAAGGATGTTGATCGAGGATTCAGTGGTAATGCCATTAAATGTCAAGCGGTGGTAGTTAGATTATGTGACTTATTGGAGATGCACATTGCCTGGCATTTGTGGCATGGATGTTACTTGCCACTTGTCAGCCAAACCTGGATATTATTCAGATTTTGTTGCATTTGGACATTGGCTGCTTCAGTATCTGAGGAGTAGCAAATGCTGCTGAACATTCTGCGATCATCAGCAAAGATCCTCACTTCTGGCCTTTTTTGGAAGGAAGATCATGGAAGAAACAGCTGAAAATGGTTGAGCCTAGAACACCTCTCTGCTGATGTTCTTCAGAGTAGCCCTGGGGCTGAGAAGACTGACCTCCAACAACCACTACCACCATCTTGCATGCCAGGTATGACTCTACTTGGGAAGTTTGTCCTTGGATACATATTGATTCCAATTTTGCTTCTGGCATTTTTTTTCGTCCATTTTCGAAAAAGGCTGGAATGAACTCTGGCTGAGTGGGTGTCACTAAACAACAGGTTATTGCTGAGCAGGTGATGCTAGACAGTGTTGTTAATGACATCTTGTGTCACTTTACTGATAATTGGCTGGGATAACAAGGTGTGGAGCTGGATGAACACAGCAGGCCATGCAGCATCTTAAGAGCACAAAAGCTGACGTTTTGTGCCTAGACCCTTCATCAGAAAGTCTAGACCTGAAACGTCAGCTTTTGTGCTCCTAAGATGCTGTTTGGCCTGCTGTGTTCATCCAGCTCCACACTTTTTTTTTTTTTTCTCGGATTCTCCAGCATCTGTAGTTCCCATTATCTCTGATAATTGGCTAGGTTAGATTTATCCTACTTTTGCATACAGAGCATACCTGAGTAACTTTCCACATCATAGAGTGGATGCCAGTATTGTAACTGGAAGAGTTTGGCTTGGAGAGTAGCAAGTTCTAGCCTTCACTGTGATTATTGAAATGTTGTAAGGGCCCGCAGCCTTTGAACTATCCAGTGTTGTGTCTCCAATCATTTCTAGATATCGTGTGGAGTGGACCAAATTGGCTGAAGACTGGTATCTGTGATGCTAGGGACCAGAAAAGGAGTTAGACGTGGATCATTGACATTCCTGGTTGAAGATTGTTGCAAATGCTTCAGCCTTATCTCTTGCACTAATGTGTTGAGCTCCCCCGTCATTTGTGGATGGGGATATTTTGTGGAGCTGTCTCCATTGAGTTATTCATTGTCCTCCACCACTCATGACTTAATGTGGCAGAACTGCAGAGCTTAGATCTGATTTCATTGGTTATGGGATTGCTTAGCTCTGTCGCTTGTTTATGCTGTTCTGCCGTGCAAGTAGAACTGATTTTTAGCTTCCCTGGTTGACACCTCGTTTTTACATATGCTTGGTGCTGCTCCTGCAAATGCCAATCTGCACTTTCCATTGAGCAGGGTTGGCCCCTGGCTTGATGATGGTTGAGTGCTTGGCCCTGAGGTTGCAGATTCTGCTGTTGATGAAGGACAGTATTTTTCTGCAGCTGATGGATTGGCAAGGATGAGGCCCGGTATGATGTGTTTTTTTTTCTCCCCTCCTGTTTTTGGGTCTGTGGCAAGCGGTGAGGAAACAGTCCGATAGCTGTGGCCTTTAGGACCCAACCACCCTGATCATTAGAGCTGCTACTGAGCCACTCTTGGTGAACACAATCTTCCATTCAGTATGTTTTACACCCTTGCCACTCTGCATTCTGTAAGCTTTATTCAAAGGAGGAATATTGATTCATCAGCCGAGGGAAGACAGTACATGATTTAAAAAGCAGGAAGTTTCCTTGCCTCCTTTTTAACCTGAAGCCATGAGACTTTGTGGTGTCCAGAGTCAATGTTGCAGACGCCCAGAGCAACTCCCTCTGATTGTTGTCACCTCTGGGTCAGTCCTTCTAGTGGATCAGCACATATCCAGCGATTGTGATGGTGTCTGGAATTTTGTAAGCTGTGATACGGAGTATGGCCAAGTCATGCTGTTCCTTGAGGCAGGCTATGAAACAGCTTTCCCAATTTTTTAGCACTAGCCCCCAGATGTTAGTGCAGAGAACTTTGCAGCATCGACAGGCTTGTTTCTGCTGTTTAATTTCCTGGTGCCTGTGTCAGGTGGTCTGCCTTGCTTAATTTCTTTGATCATTCGTAATGATACAATTCAGTGGCTTGACAAGATACTTCAGAGGATGGTTGAGTCCTCTATATTGCTGTTGATCTGGAGTCATTTAGTCCAAACCAGTTAACTGATGGCAGATTCCCTTCCCTGAAGTGAGTCACAGGCATCTTCTGACGTTCAGTAATGCTTTCACGGTTGTCAGTACACTCTCTCCTAATTCTAATGGTTTTATTGTTTTCAAATTCCACCATCTCCCACTGATAGATTTGAACCTGGGTTCCCAGAACATTAGCTGAGTTGCTTGAATTAATAGCCTTGCAATAATACTACTAGGCCATTGCCTCTCCCTTTTCTTGGAAATATTAGTTACAATAATGTGCAACTCGTTGAAGGCGACTCTACCATTACTGTCAAATGTCAATTTGACCATGGATGCATTTTTTAGTTTTTATTAATTGCATGGAATGTGTCACTGGCGAGGCTAGCACTTAGTGCCCATCCCTAATAACTTTGGCAAAGGTGGAGCTGAGCTGCCTCCTTCAATCACTGTAACACTTCTGCCATGGGGATAGCCACAGTGCAGTTCAGAAGGGAGATTGAGGACTTTCCCCAAGTGATTGTCTTGACTTGCTCCATCAATGTGTGGTTGGAGGGAGAGCTTGCAGATTGTGGTGTTCCCATTGCATTTGTTGCCCTTGTCCTTCTAAGGTGGGTTTGGAATATGCTGTTAAGAGGCTGGAGTTGGTGCATGATACTGCTGCTACAGCCAACGTATGATGGTGATAAAGTGAATGAATGTTGAAGTTGGTAGAAGGGATGCCAATCAAGTTGGCTGCTTTGTCTTGTCTGAGCTGATTTTGTTTTTGGAGCTGCATCCATTCAGCTAAGCAGAGTATTCCATCACCATCTCTTACTAGTTTCGTTTAGATTTTGGAGAGGCTTTGAGTTGTGGAGAGCTGAAAACTTGTTTCAGAATTCCTACCCTGAGATTACTTATCTAATCTATTTCAACTTCTGGTCACTGCAACACAGGATATTAATCGATACGGTAATGCATTACCGAAGAGTTGTTACCTGACACTTGTGGCATAAATGTTATTGATCACTTTGTCAGCTCAAGCCTGGATGTTGTCTGAGTCGTGCTGTATTTGGACACAAACTGCTTCCATATCAGAGTTGTCATGAGGGGTGCTAAACATTGTGCAATCATCAGTGAATATGCCCACTTCTGTAGTGGAAGGAGTGCCATTGAAGCAGCTGAAGATGGTTGGCCCTAGGACACTAAGCTGAGGAGCCCTGTGATGCCGTGAACTGCCCAACACCACAACCATCTTTATGCTCAATATGACTCCTGTTGGGAGTTTCTCCCTGATGCCCACTAACCACAGATTTGCTAAGACTCCTTGATGCCTGTTTGGTCAGAAGTTGCATTGATGTCCAGGTCAGTTACTCTCATCTCTGTCTCAGCTCTCTTGTCTATGTTTGGACCACTGCTTTAATAAGCTCAGGAACTCCAACATAAGTATCTGCAAACTACTCACTTCTGAGCAAATGCTGCTTGATTGTGGTGTCTTTTTAAGTGTGTGTAAATGTGGCATGAATATATTTGTTTATATTGTACTATTTCTAACTTTGATATAGAAATGATTAAAGATGCAATTTTGGGTTTGTTTTGGTGTTTATTGATGAACAAACTTGTAGTTCACATCCAAAGCCCGTTCAGTATTGGGGGACACCTGGAGAAAGGATTCTGTTCAAGATAAATAGGCTCCATCTTAGGTCAGCAGGAACCAATGTTAACTTTTCCATCTGAGTAAATATGGGCAGTGCTTAAAATAATATAACAGATGAGTGCTCAGATAACAAATTAGAGACTAGGATTAAAGTGCTCTAAAGACTGGGGAAAACAAGTAGAAATCAAGACTAACAACAACAGGTTGGACTATGATGGGCAAAAATGAAACACTGGTACTTTTGGTATGTAAATATGTGAGGGCCTGTGGATTTTAAATGCATTGTATGGAGCTCTGTTATGAAGGCTGATCTAGTTGAAAAATACTTTTGGAACCTGCTAATGCTAGCTGTTATTTAAGATAGATAAAATGGGAATAATGTAGGGAGCATGGTGCCAACATTGACTAATTCCTTTTCCTGTGCTACAGAGACTTATGAAATTGAAGGGTTAAATTTAGAATTAGTGAAGAATAGGGGAGCCTACTCTGCTATTTGTATATGTGCATTTGGCCACCAAGTCGAGGGAAGGAGGTGAAGCAAGTTTTCAGCAACATTTTTAGATTTTCCAGAACTACGGCATGATGAAGGATAATTGAAATTATCTGGGAATGGTAACAGGCTGGGAAATGTTCTCTGAAATATCCCCAGTCAACTTCTTTTTAAAATCAGTATGATTCCAAGGCAGTGAGGAAGGGAATGTTGTGGGGTCCTGGCTCTGGTAATGATGGTTGTTTAGCATGTTTCAGGGTGTCTGTTTGGTGACTAGTGATTTATTAAATTGCTCAAAAAAGAAATGGTTCTAATATATTTTGACAGATTTTCTCAAGGGCAACATAAGGCAAATCCTGATAAGCTCCTGATGTGGTACTGCTCCCTTTCCATTGGGGGTTTGGCATGGATCCTATTGCATGCAGCAGTTGTATGCAGTTGTCTCCCAGGCTGCCTTGGAGGGTACTGAAAACAACAAATGCTGGAGATCAGTGGGTCAGATAACATCCACGGAGAGGGAGCATGCTAATATTTTTGAGTCGAGATGACTTTGGAGCTGAAGTGAAGTGTGGAAGGGTCAGCACTTATGCTATAGGTTGGGGTGGGGTTGAGAGGTAGGCTCCTAGTCTAGTGCGTTTAGGGTGCTGATGGAGAAAATTTATAGTTCAGATTTAGTGATCGGAATGTGAGAATGGTAGTTTAATGGTATGCCTCCTGGCACTCCATGACAGTCCCTGCTGGCATGGGGTGTGGGTGCGGGGTTGGGGTGGTGGTGCAGAGATCAGAGAAGAAATGATAATGAGCAAAAAGGCAGGAAATTGGAGCTGGTTCACAATTTGAAAGTGTTGAACTCTTAGTCAAGAAGGCTGTGAGGTGCCTAGTCTGAAGATGACATTCCTCCCAGTTTGCTCTGTGATTCACTAGAACACTGTAGCATGCCAAGGACCAAAATTTATTTATTTATTTATTTTGGGCATGTGAGTACGACGCTATGTTAAAATGACTGGCTATTGGAAGGTCAGGATCTTGCTTGCTTACAGATCAAAGGTATTCCTCAAAGCAGTCACCCAGTCTGCATTTCTCCAAAATAGATTGGGCTGTATTGGGTTCCCTGCGTACAGTACACAAACCTGGAGATACAGGTGAATTGCTCTTTCTTCTGGACACACTGTTTCGGTCCTTGGATGGCAAGCAGAGTTTCCCTTGTCTTCAGTTTTCATCCCTCCAGCCTCCACATTCAAAGGACCGTTTGTCTCCATTTTTAGATAATTCCAACAGGACACTACCACCAAACACACCTTCCCCTCACACTCCCTTGTCTGCATTTTGCAGGGATTGTTCCCTCCAGGGCACCTTCGTCCATTCCACAACGACCAAAACCACCCACCCTCTCCACTGCACCTTCCCATGTAATGCAGAAGTTGCAACATCTACCCCCTCACCATCCAAGGGCCTAAATTTTTGTAAGATTT
Organism: Stegostoma tigrinum; assembly: GCF_030684315.1. NCBI lineage: Eukaryota > Metazoa > Chordata > Chondrichthyes > Orectolobiformes > Stegostomatidae > Stegostoma > Stegostoma tigrinum. Next base: position 66,165,293 of record NC_081360.1, on the reverse strand, counting down.
GTTAGTCTCCCTTTGTATAGTACTCTTAAACCTAACCAGATTAAATTTACAGAACTGGGGAAGCAGCAGGGAGAGAACAAAATGTAATCCCAAGTCGTCTTTAGGCACAAAATATGAAAATAGTGGTAATAGGAAAAGGGCTGACTGGGGACCAGAAAGGGGATTTACACATGGCAGCATGACTGAGGTATTAAATGAACCCTTCACATTTGTCTTTGCCATGAAAAAGAATCTACATGGGCAATCGAGTCAGGAGGAAATTCGATCACAATAAGTGTTCAAAATTACTAGGGAGTTGAAATTGGATAGTGATATTTAAAGCTGATATTTCTGTACCAATCAACAAAAATCTCACTACAATCCCATAGCACAATGGACCGCTGTGGTTGGTTTACTAGCAGAGTTGGTTTGTTAGTTTGTAGATGTTTCATTCCCCTGCTGGGTTACATCAATGCAGCCTCTGAAGTACTATTGTTTTCCTGGTCTGGTATTTAAACTCCGGGGTCTGTTGGATTTGAACACCTAATTTTCCAGTTTTCCTCTGCAATTTGTGTGTGTGTGTGTGTTTTTTCTTGGTGCGGCTGTTGATGGCCGCGTTCGCCACCAAGACGGCCTCGAGGAATCCCCTTGCTTGTCTCTGGCCTGCCCTAGGATCCTGGTGCTGTCCCCATTGAACTGGTAGTTCTTTGTTTATCCATGTGAATGGAGATGAGTGAGCATTGGTTGTCTTTGTTGCCAATTGGTGTGCATGTACTTTTTGTGGCAATTTTTTTTTTCTGTTTGTACAAATGTAATGTCTGTTGCAATCCTTGCATGGAATTGTGTATATTATGTTGGTTCTGTGTGTATGTATAGGGTAAAGGATCTTTGGTTAGAATTAGCATTTGAGCGACCACCACTTTCTACATTTTAAAAACTGAAAAAAAAGTGGATGCTGTGAATCAGGAACAAAAACAGAAGCTGCTAGAATAGGTCAGCAGGTCTGGCAGCCTCTGAAGGAAAAACAGTTAACATTTTGGGACTAGTGACAGAATGTAGATGTTCCGCAAAGCGGTCACCCAGTGTATGTTTCATTTTCCCCAATGTAGACGGGACTACATTTTGTGAGCAATGAATGCAGTAGACCTAGATTCTTGCAACAAAAATCCTGAACTACCTGTTGCCTGCCAATTGAACATACCACTGTTCCCTGTCAACATCCATCTCTGGCTTGCTGCATTATTCCAGTGAAGCTCAACATAAGCTGGAAGAACAACACCTCATTTTCTGCTTGGGGATCCTTCAGCCCTCTGGACTGAATATAGAGTTCAACAATTTTATGGTCTAAACTCTCCCCTGTCCCATCCCCATACCCCCCACACCAGGCCTTGTTACCATACAGCCTACCATTGTGTCACTTGTTGTTAATTGTGACTGTTAGTGACTAACAACTATTCACCCACCCAGCTTGATCGTTATCAAATCAATCTGTCCAACTGCCCTTCTCTCTCAGGCTCTTTCTTATTGTTTACGCCCTGCCCCACCCCTGCTCCCTTTTCTACAAATCAACTGACGCTTTCCCAGCCACCTTAAGTTCTGAGGAAGGGTCACTGGACTTGAAACGTTAACTTTTTTTCTTCACAGATGCAAACAGACCTGTTTTGAGCTTTTCCAGCACTTTGCTTTTGTCACCAGTTGCTACAGATAGCCATTATGACCCACAATGGAGTTCACTAGGTCCCATGTTATGCAGTTACAGCATATTGCCTGGCCCTGCATCTTTTTATTTACTTAGTTCTTTGTTCACTTTTTAAAAAAAAATCCTTTTTTTAAGTTTGTAACCTGTAAGTATTTTTCACATTTAACTTCAATCTGAAAGTAGTCTGTAATAGTTGTTTATAGCTATCAGCAACCACTGAACTTGGTGTTTACCTGTGATTTTACTGTCTTGTGTTGAATGCCTGACCCTGGGGTGGTTCTTATCCTGAGATAATGGGAACTGCAGATGCTGGAGATTCCAAGATAATAAAATGTGAGACTGGATGAACACAGGCCAAGCAGCATCTCAGGAGCACAAAAGCTGACGTTTCGGGCCTAGACCCTTCATCAGAGAGTCTGATGAAGGGTCTAGGCCCGAAACGTCAGCTTTTGTGCTCCTGAGATGCTGCTTGGCCTGCTGTGTTCATCCAGCCTCACATTTTATTATCTTGGTTCTTATCCTGTTCTCTTTTCAAAAATCGACTTACAAACTCTGAGCCAAAAACAAAGCAAAAAGCAACCCTTCCCTTCTGCAACGAATTCCCACGCTACCTCTACATTCCACAAACGTTATGCTCACTTGGACAGTGTTTTAGTCGGGATATGATATTTCCATGACCATGTGAGGCTTGCTTCACTGGAAATATCTTCAGACTCTGGCCCAGGCAGCATTCTGGTTAATCTCCATGTACCTCCTCTAGTGCAATTATAACTGCTCCAGGTGTGGTCTAACAGTTCCAGCATAATCTCCCTGCCTTTGAATTTTGTGTCTCAACTAGTAAATTGTTTTCTTTGACCTACCGACCCTGCTACCCTCCAGGATCTGTGGCCATGTGCACCAAGGTCCTCTGACTCTCAGGAATGGTACAGCCCTGGAAAGTACTTTGTGGAATCCCAAACTATATTAACCTTCCCACTGTGCACTCTGTTACATTCTTTTTTGGGTTGCATTCCACTTGCAGTTCTTCTGCACAGCTGGTCAGTTGTTGATATCCTGATACAGTTTACAGCTACTGTCCTTACTTTGTTTCCACCTTACCCATTTTTTGATCCATGCACGCAATTGCATCCCTTGCCTTAAGTTGAAAATAATACAGACCGCAAACAATAAGGGTCCCAGTACTCAGCCTTGTGGGACATACGAAACAGATTTACAGTCACGCAACCATTACTCTGCCATCACCCTCTTTTTGTTTCCTGCCTCCCAACCACTCTTAGGTTCTAATATGCCATTTTGCCTGCAATCTGATGGGCTTTTACTTTCTGGAACAGTTGACATGAGAAACCTTACCAAAGCCTTGTTAAAATCCACGTAGACCACATAAGATGCATTTTGTTTGACAGCATCCTTGATGTTTGTTTGATACTTTGCTCACAAGTTTATTTAACATTGTAAGAGCAGCTGCAATGAAAAGGGTATTAGCAGCATGGACACAAAATCAGCTGAATGATAGGAAACCAAATGTGATGGTTAATATTTTTGAGATGAAGGGAAGTGTAGCTCCCTGTGGTTGATATTGGTTCCCCCTGCCAATATTTGTGTAAAATACACCTTTGTTGTTGTTGGTAATATTTGGTCATGTTCTAATATGTGACTTAAAATGTGGTCAGCTGGACTCTTCTATCAGGATAATGTCTGTGTAAAGTTAGTTTTCATTGCAGCTTACAGAATATCTTCTAAATTCTGTTTTGCTCTATGCATTTAATACTGGGAGGCATTGTACATGCACCAACTGCTGCAAAAGTGGTTGTGATTTGCCTGCCTTCCTTACAGTTCTGCACTAAAAAAGAACTGTCAGAATGGAAGCATGGCTTCCAAAGAAATTTCCGGTGAGATGTGGAGCTCCCTTCCATCCTTTCTGTTGAAGGGTAGGGCCATAGTGGCTGCATGTTTGATTGCCTCTCCTCAGAAAATTTAGCCCTTCAGCTTCCCAAGCAAGTCCTGATGTGCAACTGCACCCTACCCTCTTACAATGACTGACTATCTGGTCCTGAGCCTATATTAGTAGTATGAACGTTTTACTAATTCTTAATCTGACAGTCACCTGAAAGCTAATTTTATGCTGAAGGAGGCTAAATTATCTTGCAGAATTATAATTTCAAACAGACATTGATTATAAACATTTTTAAGGCTTGTAATCTTTGAATATTGGGCATACAAATTGGACTCTTTAATGTTAGATGTTAAATCTTTTGTATTCAACTGTAATTGGTTTTTTTTCTTTGACTGACTGGACTGAAGCAGTTTGAGAGAAAATACCTAAAAGATTTCAATATTTGGTTTAAGTTTTAGAAAATCACGTGTTGAATCTCCTTTTGTGTTACTTTTAATAAGTAGAATAATGTTAAAGATGTTATACCATGTGAGTAAATGTCTTCAATTCTAATTCTGTACCGTTTCCCAAGCATTTTAGTAAACATCCAGGGTGAAATGTCTTGACTTTTTGCTGAGCTTTTTCTTGAAGTCCTAATTTCTAATTTTCCTGTTCCTAGATCAACATAGCTCACATCCGTAGCAATTGTGTGTTATGTGAACACGTTAAAGAAAACCTAGCTTCTGCAGTAGGCTAAAATACATTTTAAAAACTGGACTTTGTATTTTCAGCCTGTAACAGACAAGAACCAATTTCCTTTTTCTGAACCAAAGTGTTTGGAAATCCAGAGGTAGAGGGTTTTTGACAAATCCTTTGTTTTTATTTTGTGTAAATTTAGATTTAAATATTTATGGAAATGATTTGACATAGGCAAATGAGCTATGTTGAACGGTCACATCCATTGGATTAAATTTGAAGTTGAGGAAAAAAGAATTCATAGCTGCAGAATGTGAAGTTATTCAACTTTGGTGATTTAGATTAGATTCCCTACAGTGTGGAAACGGGCCCTTTTGGCCCAACAAGTCCACACTGCCCTTTGCAGCATCCCACCCAGACCCATCCCCCTATAACCCATGCACCCCTGAACGCTATGGGCAATTTGGCATGGCCGATCCAACTAGCCTGCACATCTTTCGACTGTGGGAGGAAACCAGAGCACCCGGAGGAAACCCATGCAGACATGGGGAGAGTGCGAGAACTTTTTTTATTAGAGTTCATAGAAACAGGCCTAGTTTCCTTTTCGTCTACTTAACGCATCATCTGTTTTGTTATACTCTTGCACCATAACCTGTCTTTATTTTGATGTCAATTTTCATCTGAAGTAGACCCTGTCTTTAACAGTTACTTGGAATACTCCTGTATAGGATGGGCGGGGGAAGAGGAGAGTCCTTCTAACTTTTCTGCTTTCATTTATTTGGCTGTAACTCTGGTTTTCTAGTTCATCACTCTCTTACTTGTACAAAAGTCTCCTGAATTGACTTGAGTTTCCCTTAATCAATTGGAAGGAAGGGATTGCAAATAGGAATTTTTGCAGTATGTGGGATCTGGACGTTACTGGCTAGGCCCGCATTTATTGCCCTCCCTAAATGCCCAAGGACAGTTAAGAGTTGACCACGGTGTTGTGGGTTTGGAGTCACATGCAGGCCATGTGAGGTAAGGAAGGCTGTAGGGTGAAAAAAAAATCAAGGATTGAGAAAAGGGCAAGAAAGAGAGGTGAGGAATGTCAAATCAGCCATGATCTTATTGAATGGCAGAACAGGCTCAAGGGACCGAATGTTGTTCTTATTTCTTATGGTCTTACAACCTTTAGATCTTTTAAGCTCCACTCTCTTTTTAAGTTAGACCTTGCTCATAACTGGACAATATTATGCAATTTGCCAAATGGTTTACTGTTAGCTAAATCATACAAATGACAGTTACAGCATAACTACCAGTCAACTGCTTTCACTGTATTCTACTGGTCATTTCTGCCATCAGTTCTAGAAAACAGAACGACAGGAAAAGAATACCACTAACTGTAAGGCCCAAAATGGAAAAAAAACATACAGGGAGGAGATGGTCCAGTCTAGTCTATTGCTAAACTATTATTCCAAAGACTCAGGTAATGTCCTGGGAACCTAGGTCCCAATCCCATTTGGCTGATGGTGGGATCTGAAATCAGAACAAGAAACACCTGGAATTACGCCAGTCATTCAATAACTAACTTATGGCTCACTAATGTCCATTAGGGAACAAAACTGCCTTCCTTACCTCACCTGGCCTGCATGTGACTCCAAACCCACAACACCGTGGTCAACTCTTAACTGTCCTTGGGCATTTAGGGAGGGTAATAAATGCGGGCCTAGCCAGTAATGCCCAGATCCCACATACTGCAAAAATTCCTATTTGCAATCCCTTCCTTCCATTTGATTAAGGGAAACTCAAGTCAATTCAGGAGACTTTTGTACAAGTAAGAGTGATGAACTAGAAAACCAGAGTTACAGCCAAATAAATGAAAGCAGAAAAGTTAGAAGGACTCTCCTCTTCCCCCACCCATCCTATACAGGAGTATTCCAAGTAACTATTAAAGACAGGGTCTACTTCAGATGAAAATTGACATCAAAATAAAGACAGGTTATGGTGCAAGAGTATAACAAAACAGATGATGCATTAAGTAGACGAAAAGGAAACTAGGTCTCTTTCTATGAACTCTTAAAAAAAAAAGTTCTCGCACTCTCCCCGTGTCTGCATGAGTTTCCTCCGGGTGCTCTGGTTTCCTCCCACAGAAAAAAAGTGTAGGGTGAAAGATCAACACTCAAATCCCACATACTACAAAAATTCCTATTTGCAATCCCTTCCTTCCAATTGATTAAGAGAAACTCGAGTCAGTTCAGGAGATTTTTGTACAGGTAAAAGAGATGAACTCGAAAACCAGAGTTACAGCGAAATAAATGAAAGCAAAAAAGTTAGAAGGACTTTCAAGATCACCCTGGCTTTAAATACACACATTCTGCCCCCACAGCTCTCTGTTGCGTGGTGTTCCAAAGACATTTGATACTTAGAAGAAATTCCTCCTCGTTGGAGTCTTAAATTGGGACCCCTTTATTCTGAGATTATGCCCTCTATTCCTAGACTCTCCACATTTATTCTGTTGAGCTTCTGAACAATCCTATATATTTCAATGAGATCACTGATCATTCTTAAACTCCAGTGAGTTAAGTCCCAACATATTGAACACTTTTTTTGCCGCTCAGACAATCCCTGAATACCAAAGATCATACTAGTGAGCCTTCTCTGAATTTGTTCCAATGAAATATCTGTCCTTAAGGGGACCAGAACTGCTCTCAGTACTCCAGATGTAGTCTCGTCTGTACCTTGTACAGTTGCAATGAGACTCCCATTGTTGTATACTCAAACTCCTTGAAATAAGGGCCAACATTCCAATTGGCCTTCCTGATTACTTGCTGCACCTGTTTGTGAGCTTTGTGTTTCATGCACAATTACCCAAAACATTTTTGCATGCTTTTGTTGCGTTTCCTATTGCCTCTGATTTAATTTCAAAATGAAATGCTAACCAGCTCTGAGAATAATGTCTGATTCACTTCCTATTGTATGTATTTAATGCCCAGCTGTTAAATTAATTTAATTCACCACATTTTCCAGCATCTCCTAGGAATATGGTGGCCGTATATACTTACAAATATGTGCCACATTTCCTCTTTGCAGCAATTTGACTTTTGCCCTACCTTCTCTTCCCTTGTGGCACCCAGCTGGAAAAATATTGGTATAAAATGACAATATTTCAAGAGTTATCATTTTACAATGCTTTAATTTCCTGTGCATTTGTCACCTTCACAGTATTGCTACAGAAACTGAGGATTTGTGTAAGTGTTCTTATTAGCAAGAGGCCCCAATTTACTTATGTTCATTTGCTGAAATTTGGAAATAATTTCTTGCTTTGTTACCAACTTACTTTTTATTTCTACACTGAACTGGTGCAAAGCTCAGTGCAAGGTTATGAAAAGTGTTTGACTTAATAAATATTTAACCACTGGTGTCCAGATCTGTTGCTTGATGGAGTTAATTTATTTTGCATTAAAAAGATGTGTGTAGTACGTGTGGATATGATCTCAAATGCTAGAGGTATAGAGTTTCTTTAAAGTACATCTGGCCTGTACACCTAAGAATTTATCTATATTATTCACTTGTAATCGGAGGGGCAGCTTTAGAACTTATGATTCTTGTATTCTCTTGGCACTTGTTTGCAAATCAGTGTCAAATATTTCAATAAGGGGCTAGAAAAGACAGATCAGAATTACATTTTTTTACATATATCTTCTTCTGAAGGGCCCCTACCCAAAACATCAGCTTTCCTGTTCCTCTGCCTCCCCTGCTACGTTCCTCCAGCTCCGTGCATTGTCATCTCAGAATTTACAGCTGCTTTTACTGTGTATGAAACTAAATTGCAGAGAAGATCCATTACATGATCAGATCATTGAAAATAAAATCTGTTAAATGGTCCTACATTAAGAATTTATCCATTGAAGAGTCAATGTTGGCCCTTATTTCAAGGGGTTTGAGTATAAAACAGTGGGAGTCTCATTGCAACTGTACAAGGTATGGATGAGACTACATCTGGAGCACTGAGCAGTTCTTAGTGCTATGTAATGAGCCAGAGTTTATAAAAGGCCTTAAAGTAAGGGAACACTTAGGAGGCAGCGATCATAATATGGTAGAATTCAGTCTGCAGTTTGAAAAAGAGAAGGCAAAATCGGATGTAATGGTATTACAGTGAAATAAAGGTAATTACAGGGGTGTGAGAGGAATTGATGAAAATCAACTGGAAGCAGACCCTAGCAGGGAAGACAGTAGACCAACAATGGCAGGAGTTTCTGGGTGCAATTGAGGACACAGTACAGAGGTTCATCCCAAAGAAAAGATTATCCAGGGTGGGATTAGACAGCCGTGGCTGACAAAGGAAGTCAGGAAATATATCAAAGAAAAAGAGACAGCCAAGAGCACTGGGAAATCAGAAGATTGGGAAGGCTACAAAAACAAACAGAGGATAACAGAGAGCAGTAAGGAAGGAGAGGATCAAATATGAAGGTAGGCTAGCTAGTAATAATAGAAATGATAGTAAAAGCTTCTTTCAATACGAAACAAACGAGAGGCAAAAGTAGATATTGGGCCCTTCCAAGTTGATGCTGGAAGGCTAGTGATGAGAGATAAGGAAATAACTGAAGAACTTAAGTACTTTGTGTCAGTCTTCACAGTGGAAGACATTAGTATGCCAACACTTACGGAGAGCCAGGGGGCAGAGTTGAGTATGGTAGGCATTACAAAAGAGCGAGTGCTAGAAAAGCTTAAAGGTCTAAAAATTGATAAATCTCCTGGCCCCGATGGGTTACGTCCTAGAGTTCTAAGGGAGGCGGCTGAGGAAATAGCGGAGGCTTTGGTCGTGACCTTTCAAAAGTCACTGGAGTCAGGGAAAGTCCCAGATGATTGGAAAATTTGCTGTTGAAACCCCCTTGTTTAATTAAGGATCAAGGCAAAAGATGGAAAATTATAGGCCAATTAGCCTAACCTCGGTAGTTGGTAAAATTCTAGAATCCATTGTCAAGGATGAGATTTCTAAATTCCTGGAAGTGCAGGGTCAGATTAGAACAAGTCAGCATGGATTTAGTAAGGGGAGGTCGTGCCTGACAAACTTGTTAGAATTCTTCGAAGCGGTAACAAGTATGTTAGACCAGGGAAACCCAGTGGATGTCATCTATCTAGGCTTCCAAAAGGCCTTTGATAAGGTGCCTCATGGGAGGCTGCTGAGCAAGGTGAGGGCCAATGGTGTTCGAGGTGAGCTACTAGCTTGGATTGAGGATTGGCTGTCTGACAGAAGGCAGTGACTTGGGATAAAAGGCTCCTTTTCGGAATGGCAACGAGTGGCGTCCCCCAGGGTTCTGTGGGGCCACAGCTGTTCACTTTATATATAAATGATCTGGATGAAGGGACTGGGGGCATTCTGGCGAAGTTTGCCGATGATATGAAGGTAGGTGGACAGGCAGGTAGTACTGAGGAGGTGGGGAAGCTGCAGAAAGATTTAGACAGTTTAGGAGAATGGTCCAGGAAATGGCTGATGAAATTCAATGTGAGTAAATGTGAGGTTTTGCACTTTGGAAAAAAGAATGGAGGCATGGACTATTTTCTAAATGGTGAGAAAATTTGCAAAGCAGAAGTGCAAAGGGATCTGGGAGTGTTGGTCCAGGATTCTCTAAAGGTTAACTTGCAGGTAGAGTCTGTAATTAAGAAAGTGAGTGTAATGTTGTCGTTTATCTCAAGAGGGTTGGAATATAAAAGCAGCGATGTGCTTCTGAGGCATTATAAGGCTGTAGTTAGGCCCCATTTAGAATACTGTGTCCAATTTTGGGCCCCACACCTCAGGAAGGACATACTAGCCCTGGAACGTGTCCAGCGGAGATTCACACGGATGATCCCTGGAATGGTAGGTCTAACGGATGATGAACGGCTAAGGATTATATTCATTTGAGTTTAGAAAATTGAGGGGAGATCTAATAGAAACTTACAAGATAATGTATGGTTTAGAAGGGGTGAACACTAGGAAGTTGTTTCCGTTAGGCGGGGAGACTAAGACCAGTGGGCACAGCCTTAAAATTAGAGAGGGGGTAAATTTAAAACTGAAATGAAACAACATTTCTTCAGCCAGAGAGTGGTGGGCTTGTGGAATTCATTGCCACGGAGTGCAGTGGAGGCCGGGACGTTGGATGCCTTCAAGGCAGAGATCGACAAATTCTTGATCTCAGAAGGAATCAAGGGCAACAGGGAGTGTGCAGGGAAGTGGTGTTGAAATGCCCATCAGCCATGATTTAAATGGCAGAGTGGACTTGATGGACTGAATGGCCTCACTTCACTCCTATGGTCTTATGGAATGTTTCGAGACCTGGGGAATAGAAATAAATTTTGAACATCTTTGTCATCAAACCTGTTGACGATCAATTATTAAACTATCTATGCCTCTGTTATGCCCTACACGATGACATTTTATTTTCTGCAATAATCTTTGATGTGGCACCTTATCCACAGCATGTTAATTCAAATAGCTCTAATTAATTGCTAAGCATGATTTATCTTTCACAAGACTTTGTTTATACTGGTTATACAACCAATTGACCACAGGATTAGATAGGGTGGACAGTGAGAGTCTTTTTCCGAGGATGATGACTTCACCTTGTACAAGGGGGCATAGCTACAAATTGAGGGGTGATAGATTTAAGACAGATGTCAGAGGCAGGTTCTTTACTCAGAGAGTGTTAAGGGCGTGGAACGCCCCGCCTGCCAATGTAGTTAACTCAGCCACATTAGGGGCATTTAAACAGTCCTTGGATAAGCATATGGATAATGATGGATAGTGTAGGGGGAGGGGCTTAGATTAGTTCACAGGTCGGGGCAACATTGAGGGCCGAAGGGCCTGTTCTGCGCTGTATTGTTGTATGTATCTCAGTTTGTCGACTACTGTTATTGAAAGTATTTTGACAGTTAATCTTTTCGTAGCCCTACAGTATAGAAGCAGGCCCTTTAACCCCTCCTGTCAGTGGTGACCAACTTTTCACTAATCCCACTTGCGTACACTTGATCCATAACCTACTATGCCCACGGTATTAAGTAATTACCCAGATGCTGCTTAAACGTTACATGAGTAGCTGCTTCAATCAGTGTGTTTCATAATTCTACTACCATCTGACTCCCTTTCCTGTCACCTTAAACTTTATGCCATCTGGTCTTACACATCTGCCATGGGGAACACGTTCTCGCAATCTGTTTTATTTATGCATGTTATAATTTTGTATACCTCAGTTAGATCCCACTCCTCAGCTTCCTCTGCTCTAAGGAAACAAACCCAGCCTATCCAGTATCTCCTCATAGCTGACTTTTCATCACCGGCAACATCCTGGTGACTCCCCTCTGCATCCCCACTGCTTCAGCCATGTCCTCCTTAAAGTAAATTCAAGACTTGGATATTGAGCAATACAGCTGAAATAGTTGAAATTAAAATTTTTTAATAAATCAAGTAATATACCACTGCAATGTGTTTTCCAGCTGATAGCTCTGTCTCAGTCTGATTTAGTGTCTAGAAACTGCTGAAGGATATTTTAGCAAGATTTTTCCCCCTTTTTGGAATTCATGGCATATGTATGCACTGCTTCATTTAGATTCACTTTAACATTGGTGTGAAATTATTTCCTTCCCCTGGATGAATGGGAAAGTAGATAGGATGTTGTTCACTTAAAGATTGATGTTAAATGATAGGCTTATTTGGTTACATGTTTTATACTCTTAGCCTATTTAAAGTGTCTCTGATAATTAACTTTTAAAACATGAGAATAAATTTTACTTGTTACGTAGCTGGGGGATGGTGGGCTGCTGGAAGAAATAGAATTTATTAATTTAACCAAAAAGTTAGTGATCTGACTTTTCTGTTTAATTTTTTGTGTATAGGTCACATGATTCTCAAAATGAAGAGGAGAGTTCTGTGCCAGAATCACTCTGGAGACGCTACAGTGAATTTGAATTGTTGAGAAATTATTTAGTTGTTACATATCCTTGTATAGTAGTACCACCTCTACCTGAAAAAAGAGTGAGTCATTTTTATTTTGGCACCACCTATATCCCCAAATGCACGACAAATTCAGTAATTCTCTGTGATAATCAAATATCTAAGTAATCCTTCAAAATAGAGCTACCTTTTTGAACTCTTGATATCCTGCACAGTGCAGGAGGATATGCAAGGCTTCTACTGAACGAAGAATCCATAACCATTTTTTTGCTTCTCTACCTGGCTTTCCCAAATAAGGTGGCGTATCCGTCCATCTCTTTTCTAGAGAGCCCGAGATCTACTGAGAATACTACATTGAGAATGCTGAAGGAGATCAGATGCATTACCGTACATTGCTGTTCTTTTAATAAAGAACATTGCTGAAAGCTTTTCTCACCAATTCACACTTTATTAATATAGATTTTAGTATGAACTAGTTTGAAATTCCAATATAATGGAGTCATTCTAAAGCAGCCCTTAGAGGAAAGAAAAGTTACACCTCTGAGCACTGGATATCTATTCTTTGCACTTGACTGTAGATTTCCAGGGTAAATTTCAGATGAGGAAAACCAATTAGCATATGTAGAAAACTGTACGATCATTGAATACCCCCCTTTTTTTTTTTGGAGTATTGTATATCAGTCCACCATGTTGGACTTGCTCAGCCTGCCTTGAATATGTGGTAATCCTGCCTGTAAGATTTCAATTCGTCAAACCTTTTTTAAAAAACGCATGCAGCCTGCCTTACCCCAGAGAAATCACCAAACACTCAACTAAAAGTATTTGCAACATTATTATTGAATAAAAAGCTACATGAGTAACCTGCCTTCTGTTTATTCCTGCAGGCAGAATTTGTTTGGCACAAATTATCAGCTGATAACATGGATCCTGATTTTGTTGAACGACGAAGGATTGGTCTTGAAAACTTTCTGTTGCGTGTTGCTTCACATCCTACTCTCTCTTGTGATCCAATTTTCTATTTATTTTTAACTCAGGTATTGGAATTTTCATTTTTCTTGCTAATGTTAGCAAGTTTCATACTTTTTCATTGCCAAAGCCACCCATTCACGTTTGGCATTGTTCATGTGATTAGTATGGCCACAGAAAAGTGAGAAAGGAAAACTGTATTTTTAAAAATCTGACTTTGTGACATATGCAAGCTAGATGTAAGAAAATATTTATTGTTGAGCAAAGGCCAAGTCCTTTTTCTGTGTTTCTATGCTGCTCTTAAGATGATTTCAAATTTTAGTGAATGCAGTGAAGTCCATAGATCGCATCCAGTGCTTTGCCCTCATCAATCGTCTTTGTTACTACTTCAGAAAATTCAATCAAGTTAGTATGACATGACTTCCCACACACCAAAGCCATGTTGACAATCCCTAATCAGTCCTCCTTTTCCAGATACATGTAAATCCTTTTCCTCAAGATCCCCTCCAAAAACTTGCCCACCGCCGATGAGAGGCTCAAGGGTTTATAGTTCCCTGGCTTTTCCTTATCACTTTTTCTTAAAATAACGGCACTACTTTAGCCAACCTCCAGTCTTCTGGCACTTCACCTGTGGCTATTGACAGTCATATCACAGCAAGCGGACTAGCAGTAGCTTCCCACAGAGTTCTAGGGTACACCTGATCAGGTCTTGGGGTTTTATCCACCTTCAGGCATTTTAAGATGTCCAGCACCACTATCACTGTAATATGGACATGTTTCAAGATATTGCCGTCCATTGTCCCATGTTTAATATCTTCCATATTCTTCTCTACAGCAAACACTGATGCAGAATAGTGTAATATCTCTCTCATCCCCTGCTGTTCCACAGATAGGTTGCCTTGCAGATCTTTAAGGGGCCCCCGTTCTCTCCCTAGTAACCCTTTTGTCCTTAATTCAATTGGATTTTGTAGATATTCTCCTATTTGCCAAGGTAATCTTATGTCCCCTTGGGAAGTCATACTGTGACTGTATGGGACATTGGTTTGGCTACTTTGAGACTACTGCGTGCAATTCTCATCTCCCTGCTATAGGAAGGATGTTGTGTAACTTGAAAGAGTTCAGATTTGCAATATTGTTGGCAGGGTTGGAGGGGTTTGTATTCTAAGGAGAGCCTGAATAAGCTGGAGTTATTTTCCATGGAGCATCAGAGGCCGTAGGGTGTCCTTAAAGAGGGTTAGAATCCTGAGGGGCTTGGATAGGGTAAATAGGCGATAAGATCTTTTTTCAGGGTGGCTGAGCCCAAAACTAGAGGGCATAGGTTTAAGGTGAGAGGGGAAAGATTTAAAATGGATCCAAGGGACAACTTATTCATGTAGAGGTGTGTATGGAATGTGGTGGAAGCCGGTACAATTACAACATTTTAAAAAGCCCCTGGATGGGTATATGAATAGGTAGGGTTTAGAGGGATATGGGCCAAATGCTGGCAAATGGGACTAGATTTATCTAGGATATCTGGTTGGCATGCTGGAGTTGGACTGAAGGGGCTGTTTACATGCTGTAAATCTGACCAAATGACAGGTGCTTCCTTTCAACATTGACAAGTTGTGATAAAATTAATTTGAGCTGCAGGCTTTGGGGTCAAAACTTTCTTGTTGGTCAGCTGACTTCTTTGGATATAGAACATAGAACATAGAACAGTACAGCACAGAACAGGCCCTTCAGCCCACAATGTTGTGCCGACCATTGATCCTCATGAACAATTCCATGTTGCTGCCAGGGTATTTTTACTTTCTTTGCTATGACTTCCCCTTTCACGCACATGTGAGCACCCCCTCCCATATGTGCACGCATGAGTTAAAGTTTTAACAGGTAATGGCTAGTTGGTCATCAATATTTTTGCCTCCACAAACTGCGTAAAATATAACTTGTGGATTCTGCTGTACCCTTTCTCAATTTGCTGCTGCAAAGCTCTGGAAGGCCTTTGCTGCTGGAACAATAAAATTTTTTTTTGTTTGCTGGCTCAAAGCCACTTCCTTTTTTTTTTCTATTTTGATCAGTTTTTGACAGAATGGCATCTGTGACTTGACGTCTTGATGCATTTTGCTGGTCTGTTCCTCATGGTTGAAAAAGCCACCTTTAGCAATGAACCTCAGAATCCGTACTAGAAGTGTGTCGGTACAAAAAAAGTGACCGTGTGCCCTGTTACCTGATGGTGTTTCATTATAGTATCCGCACTCTGAGGTAATCTAAATCGTTATGCTGCCATGACCTCCTCGCAACCCAGTTCTCTTCCTTCCCTTTTTTTAGTTTTCTTTCAATCTGAGAGCCTTAATAAACCTGAAAGGTAAATGTTATTGGATATCTTTCCACTTATGTAAGATCAAAAATTACATCATTTACATGATTTGTGAATTGCAAGCAGTACAATTTTTAAAGGAAGGTGGGCCAAACAAATGGGTGCAATATTATGCAGTCATAAGCTTGCAAAATCATTCTACAACTCCCCTATATTTAAAAAAAACTCTGAATATACTAAGCTGGTTGGTAGCCATCACCATTTATGTAAATGACACATTTTGAATGACTTGCTGGAAAACTGCATCAGAAGCCAGTTTTTCACTGTTTACTGCTTAATTTTATTAGGAAAATGGCTGGAAAGAAGCAGCAAATGAATCAGGGTTCCAGGCTAAGGTAAAATGACTTGTATTCATTTATACACTTAAATTTTGAAATGTGTGGTGTACTAATGTAAAATTACTTTGAAGTAATGTAGGTGTCTCTTTGCATCTTTCAAAGTCCTGCCCAAGCAGATATTGTTTTGGGGTGTCAGTTGAAAACGCTTCTGGAAGGAATTAACTTTAAATTGGACTTGACAGTGTCGTGCTGAGTGGTATAAATTGTTTCCACCCCTCTTTTTGTGACTTCCAAGTAAGCATTTTGAGCTATTTTTGACCGAAAGAAAATATACTTTTATCAATGAACCAATTGACTGCCCTTCTTGAACCCATCTCTAACCATCTAATTTGATACTTCTGAACCTTGTGATGTTTTTGCATCAGACTTGGTTGATTCAGTTGAGCTATCATGTTTGGTGCAATGTGTTTTCACTTTTTTTTCCCAAAATTGACATGCTTAGCTACTTAATTGTGAGCTATCTTTTAGGACTTTTTAAATCTATCAACTTTTCACTTTCAGTTTTGATTCTGGTAGCACGAATTCATTTATTTTAGGACTTGCTCGTATGAGCTGATTTTATCTTTTTATACAGTACTGAAAAAATTTTTGTTTTTCCAATAAATGAGGCATTTAAATAAGGATCTTGTTAGACGCTTTCAGGTGGACATAATTGATCCTGAGTCAAAAGGGAGCAGCTCTAACCAGCTCATCACTAAAATGTATCAAGTAACTTGTCACATTACAACATAGCGAGATCATGATAACAGTATTTGACTGCTTCCATAAGCAATATTTCCTTTTGTAATTCATGAGCCCTAGAGTTGAGGGTTGTCAGGTCAGCAATGACCTCATTAAATAGCAGAGCAGACTCTGGGCCGTATGGTGTAATTTTGCTCTTGTGTTTTATAATCTTAAAATCAGAAGCAAAAAGAGAATTGCACTGCAGAAATTCTTTGTTTATTTGCTGCCTTTTATGGAGGCTGGAGAACTGAAAAATGCCCTTTTTTTTTAATTCCAGTCAGTTTGTGTACATTAAGTATTTAGAGCGCAGAAGCGATCCTTATCTCTTTCCAATGTGATGAAGGCTTGTGGTGCTGCATTGCAGAAAACTGGATTGCCAAAATGGAAAAACTTTGTTAACAGAATTATGTCCAAAAATCAATTCAGAACTGTTGAAGATTTTTTCCTTGAGATTGGCTGCTCCGGGGCCCAAAACTGTACCCAGTTGTCTTTCAACCACATTTTACTTGTACAGCTGAGCAAATTGGGCACAAATATGCTCTTAAGTAATGTTTCCTGAGACCATCATTGAGTCCGAGTTTTGAGCGCTTTAAAGATTTGTCCTCTTAGCATGATGCAGTCAATGTGTGTGCTGCATTTGTACTTAGAGGAATGCAGAGAGTACAGCTTACTTGTTTTATGCCACAAATGCTTATTTTAAAATTCTCATTTGCAATCAATTTAGCCATAGTAACTTCAAACTATGATGTATTTGCTTAACGTTTTTGTGGGGACTCTGATCTTTGTCATTTGTCTTCAAAAGTACAAATTCTATTCTGTTTGCCTTAGATGCACTGCATCAATTAAACCTGAATCCACAAGGACTGAAGGGATTGTTTTAAAGTATTCAACCTCTTTGAGATTTCTTTTTTGAGCAGTGCTTACTGTTTTTTTTAATATCAGGTTTTGGTGTGCTGGTACTTAAGTTCAAAACTATGGCTCAACAAATAGAATGAGTGAATTTCCTGAATCATCTGGCAAGATCCAGGAAAAGAAACTCAAGTTCTGTTTGAACTGGGTAAAAACTGGTCGACCACTATTTAGGCCATTCAGCACTTCGATCTTAATTTGAATGACTTGTCTCTTCTTTATGTGGAGTTTATAAAGGTTACTTATCTGACCCTGACTTGGCAAGTTAATCAATTGCACTCCCTCAGTTTGATTAAACATCTTTTGGTAATATTAAGACTGGCTTCTTATGTGTAAAGCCTCTACTTGCATTGTATGGAAGTAAAGTTTGTAGATTTTCCTGTGATTTGTTATTCCTTGGATGTAACTTCTGTTGTGAATACTTAGTTTGTGCTTCAAGTGGATTTATAATATACTATTTAGTTTCCGAATATATCCGTAATTTTAAGAAGTAAAATTAGTGTACAAAATGGGATAAATGCAATTAAGGCACTTTGAAGTCTATTATACTTTGATAGGTTGGGGTCATAATGTTAAAAGGTTAATGGGCGAAGTAGTTGCTGAGGCTAAGTTTGCAGGTGCAACAGGCAGTAAAGAAGGCAAATGCAATTTTTGCAATCATTTCTGAGAGGTTTTGAGTACAAGAGTAAGAATGTGTAGTTGTAGGGCCTTGGTGAGACCTCACTGGAATATTGTGTGCAATTTTTTGGCCTCTTCTGAGGGAGTGCAGTGAAGATTTACCAGGCTGATTGAAGGTCTGAAGCATGAAGCGAGATTAACTGACTCAGTTGGGATTGTTTTCACTAGAGTTCATACAAATGGTTGAGGGAGTCAGGGTGGGGGGGAACGCGGCAGAAATCTCAGACTTTTTAAAAGTCTCTAACAGGACTGAACTGGGTAGATGCAGGGAGGATGTTCCTGCAGGTGGGTATGCCCAGACCCCGGGGTGACAGTATGAGGATTTGGGGTAGACAATTTTAAGACTGAGATGAGGAGACACTTCTTCATGCAAAGAGCAGTGAGCATGTGGAATTCACTACCACAGGAAGTATTTGATGCCAGAACATTGAATGTATTCAAGTGGTGACTAGATATAGCATTTGGGGCAAATGGGATCAAAGGTTTTTGGGAGAACGGATGATCAACCATGTTGATTAAGAATGATGGAGCAGGCTGAAAGGGCCAGATAGCTGCGTCCTACTCATCTCTTTCTTTAAAACATTAGGTGAACTTACTTAGCTGAAGAACTGAGAGATGAAATAGATACACTTAGTTGAAGAGAAGTGCAGTCCTGTGAAGTTTATGTCCTGGGAGTTGGAGCTGTATTATTTTACAAGCGTGCAGTGAACCTTGAAGATATAAAATTGATTTTATCCATCGAGTAAAGAACAAAGTTTTAATGAGTGATTAAATAAAGGTCAGTTTTGAAGTTTGTCCAGAGTAGGCATCAAGGTGATAGCTGGAGTTTGGGAAGGTTTCTTTAGTTTGAAGTATTTAGTTGCAATTTAGGGGGAGGGAGGAGATATGTAACCAGAACAAGGGACTGATGTTTCCTCAATCAAGAAAAGGTATATAACAGTGTACAGAGGCTTTTGGTGGAGTGGGGGAGGAAAAGAATTGATAAGAATTCTTGGACGAACTAGTAGTGCACTGGAGTGCCATGTGACTTCGTCCCCTTAGCCAGTAATTGACCCATTACCCTCTTAAGCCCTTCCTAATCATGTACTCATCTTGATGCCTTTTTAAATATTGTCATTATACCAGCCTCCACCATTTCCTCCGGCAACTCATCCCTTACATGCACCACCCTCTGCATGGAAAAAGCTGCCCCTTGGGTCCTTTTTTTAAATCTTTCATGCAAAACCAATGCCCTCTAGTTTTGATCACTCCTACACTGGGGGTGGAAAAGACCTCAGCTGTTACCATATCAGTGCTATCATGATCTGAAAAACTTCAAAGTTCACCTCAAACTCCAAGCCCAGCAACATCCTTGTAAATCTTTTTATGCAACCTCTCCAGTTTCAGTAACATTCTTCCTACAGAATGTGACCAGAATTTTGTGGTATTCTAAAAGTCACCTGATCTGTGTCCTGTACAGCTGCAACATGACATCCAATCGCCTATACTCTTCACCCCCCCCCCCCACCCTCCCTATTTATTTCAGAACCCTCTCCCCATCCCCCTTTTTCTGACGAAGGGTCTAGGCCTGAAACGTCAGCTTTTGTGCTCCTCTGATGCTGCTTAGCCTGTTGTGTTAATCCAGCTCGACCCCTTGTTATCTCAGATTCTCCAGCATCTGCAGTTCCCATTATTTCCTATACTGTATCGTACTGACCAATGAAAGCAAACATGCCACCTTCACCACCGTCTACCTGCAACTCCAGTTCTAAGGAACTGTGCACCTGACCCCTAGGTCTCTTTGTTCGGCACTACTCCCCTAGGACCTACCGTTAACTATATGTGTTGCCCTGGTTGGCCTTATCAAAATGCGCCACCTCAATGCTGAAAGATTTCTGGTTCGGAATCAGCCCGCTCATTCAAGTAAAGATCCATGGTAGAAACTGTGGGTCATGACCAATACTCCCTTTTCCATTGCACAGACTTCACAGTTCCGTATGCAGCAGAAACTTCCAAAACTTAAGTTGTTTAAATACAGCACATTATTCATTGTGATTGGACTTTTATTGATTTGGGAGTGTCAGTATTAGGAAAAGGTTCTGATAATGAAACTGGGGAACATGCAAGAGCAGGGGACTTCATAAAAGCAGAAGGATCTGGGAAGGGTGAAACTCTGGTTTGTTTTGCCAGATTCCCATTTGGTGATCTGCTTTCTGTGATGATTGGCTAAGTAGTGCGTCATGACAATATTTTTGAAATACAGGCATAAACTTGCATTGGGCTAATAAAATTGTTCGGGCATTGCCAGTACTAACTTTTGATCTTTTTATAAGAGTGGTGTTTCTATCAGATGTATTTTTCTGTTTATTTCTTGATTGTTCTCATAGGGTAATGGAAAATAGAAACAACTTTCCTTTGAACTACACTAGATTTTGTTGCTTCACTATCCATTGAACTCTAGTGTAAAAAAAAATTTCATCAAAACTTGAATAAAAATTTGTGTTGCAAATGTAGCATTGTTTTAACTTGGTCTAGTACTTTAAATTTTAAATGTGGCTCTGCAGCAAATTGTTATTCTTGGCAGTGCCCACAGAAGCACTTAATATTGCAATTTGAGTTTTTTAAACTCTGATCCTTTTATATGGTGTAACCCCTGATTTGGTTGCTGATCGGTTGTAATTCCATGTCTGATCAAAATAGCCCCACTAAGACTACAAAACCAGTATGGTCTTGTAACTTCAGCCTGTGTTAAAGGTTTAAAAACATCCAAGAGGTGAAAAACTCAGTATTCTGAGCTGCCCTTGTCTTTTCCGCCTAATGGAATTTAAGAGAAACTAATTTCCTCACTATAATCATCGTGGAAGGACTATTTGCAAATATTTAAATCTAACTAATTTTTTATTTTTAAATAGGCAGATTCCAGATTAAAAGCTCTCAATGCAACTTTCAGAGTCAAGAATCCAGACAAGTAAGTTTGGGTTTTTTGTTTTCCTTTTACCACATTTGTTTTAAACCTTTTGTAACAGCTTTGTTTACTTACCCCCTCCTGCGTGATCTATGAACACCTTTTTTTTGTGGGTTTTTTGTCTGTTTTACCACACTTCTTTCCTTTAACTTGGTGCTCTAGATACTGTTTTTTGTATCATTGTGAATTGATATGCATGCTAGAGATTTAGCTGAGAATTTTCAGATGAGCTACTGAATGCTATCTGTACAAGTTGTTTTGTGATAACCAGTCAAACTAATCCAGTTGGTTAACATGGCTTTATAAGTGAGTCATTATGCACGTGAAATTTCCATTTATACATTTTGCATGTATGATGAATAATGCTTTTTTTAAGAAAAAGGTTCAGATAGCATCATTTGGTGATAGCCTCTGTGCAGAGAAATTCCACTATGATGTAGTTGTGAATTGTCTGGCCCAATTTTTGTCTGCAGTCTCTGAACTATTTATCAAATTGTGGAGAATAGCACCAAGAATCTGTTGAAAGGGTAATCAAGTTGTGCCACAACTTGCATGTATCCCTGCAATTTTTTAATTTCAAATGTATTTATTTATATGAATTTGGTTATGATTTTGGTGATAAATAGTCATTTCAGACTCTTTATATCCCAGTTGTTGACCATTCAGCCATTGGAACCACTTTCTGTAAACATTTTCATGATGATAATCACTGTTCAAGCTATTCTGGAAGGCTTTCTAATTTAGTGTGTAAACTATGGTTTTATGGGTGGCACTCTTCTCTCTGAGTGAGACGACTGTTGGGTTTAAGCCCTTCTGTCTGGACACAAGGGTGCATTGTCCAGGTTGGTACTTCAGTACAATATTGAGATTAAATAGTTACATCTATTTCCTCAGTTGAAATGTTAAATCCCATGACTGAGGAAGAGAAATTTTCCCCTGTCCAAGTCCATATTTAAACCTTAACCAATATCAATGAAATAAATTATCTGTTTACCTCATTGTGCCCAACAAACTTTGAGGCAGTGCATTACTTTACTATATTACAACACTGTCTGTGCTGAAAGTACATTTAAAAAGTTGCATAGGAGAGGCAATTTGATCTAACATGTCTATGCCTATTCCCTGCAAGAGCAACTGGATTAGCCGCAAACCCTGACTGGAGGACTACGGGGTTGGGGGGGTGATGGGGGAAGACACTTATTTTTGAGAGAATTAATCAATTCACTTTTTCAGAACTGGAATTAAATTTGCCTTCACCACACCCTCCTGCAATGTATTTCAGATCCTCAACCTTGATGGAATTTCTTCCAAGTTACTACTTTTGTATATGGCTCTCTTGCCAATCTTACAAATTGGTATCCTCCTGATTCTCAATTCTTCAGTCAATAGGAACTTGCCCCCACCTGTTTTCTCTGGGCTCCTAATGATTTTGAGAACTTTGTCAAGCCTTGTCTGAATAATACTTGTATGGAGAACAGTCCCGGTTTCTCTGACCTATCCACATAATTGAAGTCTTTCTCATCTCAAAGCTTTGGCAGAGATCTGTAGCTCGGGTTGTGGTGAGGTTGTTGGCTTGTTTTCGTTCAGATCTTTCATCATGATATTTGACATCATCAGTGAAACCTCCAAATGAAGCAGTGTTATTCTAATCTACTAGAGATGAAATATCTGAACGAGAACAAGCCAGTTTGGTGAGCAACTCAACAACCTCTTTCTCATCTCCTCAAATTCTTGTGATTTCATTCTCCAAAGCTTTCACACGCAGTTCCTGAATACTACTGAGAATTTTGCACTGTATTTAGTTGAGCTGCAGCTACTGCTTTATATAGGGTCACCACACAAAATTGACTGCTTTTTTAAAAAAAATGTCTATTTGCCTATTTGTAAAACCTGGGATCCTATAAATCTTATGAAACATTTTCTTGCTATGCTGCTGGCAATGCCCTGAGAAAGCTGTCTTTAATGAAGAGCTTTGGCATCATGCACATGCAAGTCTTTGTACCATGAAAAGAAATTCGGAGCTAAATTGACCCCTCTTTATCTATTTTAATTTGTACCTTTTTATATTTACAGATAAATACAGTGGGGTTTATTGTTTTCACTTGCGTAACAATATTCTGCTTCCAGAAACAACATTCTTGATTACCACTAACTGGACTGACTTTGTAAAAATTGTACTTGCAAAAGCAGATCAGTGGCTGAGAGTTCTTTAGCGAGGAGCTAATTCTATGAAGTCTGTTAAGCATTGATACTGAACAAGTCAGAATTGTGATGGATTACTCACCACTTGTCTGGATGAGTGCAATTCCAGTAACACTTGATGTTCAAGACAAAAAAAGCCAGCATGCTTGGCGCCCCACTGACCGCACTAAACTTCGTTCGTGTGCTGCAGCAATTTTCCATCACATCTTCCAAACCTGTGGTGTTCGCTACCTAGAAGGATGAAGAGACAGCGTGCAAACACCCCCCCCCCCCCCCCAAACTGTCTTGAAGACAGTTAAGATTATGTATTACGTCAGTCCATGTAGCTGAAATCCCAAGATTGAATCTAAACATTAAAAATCAGAACTTGGACGGTTGTGGTCAATGATCTGACCAGAACCTTGTACAGTTTGCTTTTAGTTACATCAGATTTGCATTCCACCATTGTAACTGTCTCTTCTGCTTCTGATCACTATTTTGTATTGGATGGACATTTTGGGAATGAAGTCAGCTAAAGTTTCTCTTCCAGCTTTATCTTTAGTAATCACAAAACTACTCCAGGAGTACATGTGTCAGCTGTGTATAGCATTTTAAGAACCTGAAATTTGGGAGCAGTAGTAAATCATTTGTCCTGTCATGCCTAACTTGCTGTTCAGTCTTGCCGTTCAATAAAATCATAGCTGGCCTGTTTACGGTCTCCCTTAAACTTTGCCTGCATCCTGTAAACCCTCAACACTGTCTCTGGAAGTTCATGTATTTCTTTTGTCGCTATGTATGGGAATATAGACATATTGTCTTATTGTTCTGTTCACCATTTGTAATCAGCTCCAGGAAAAGCTTCCAATTAAATGCTTTGCCCCTTTCCACTTCCCAGTGTAAGGTTTTGCTGTCTTCAGCTAGTTAATGTTTTGGTATCCTGTTTGGTAGTAATTAACATATGGCTTCAACAGCATTTAATGTTTAGCCAGTTAAATTAAAGTAACTATTTCACAGAACTGAGTAAATGTATTACCCGCTTGTTTAGGTATTGTCCTTGTATTTGGTCTTATAGAAAGCCAACTGAGTTCCTCAAGGGCTTATTCTCTATCAAGTGTTATCCATTTCACAAAGTGTTTGATAGAAAACTTAGCTTTTTTTTGGAACAGTTTGTTGCTATTATAAAATACAATTTGAGTATTTTAATCTTAGTTCGTTTTTAAATCTTAATCTGTTCACAGGAGGTTTACGGAGCTGAAACATTATGGCGATGAGCTGCAGTCCATCATATCTCACCTCCTGCGAGTTAGAGCAGTATGTAATTTGAGATTATACCTTTTGTCAGAGTGGTTATACTTTGTATTTTAACTTGTAAAGTTATATGTTGGCAAGCTAGGACAGCTAGGCCTACTGTTGCTGTCAGTGTCTTTCACTGTTCAGCTATGTTCTACTGGAGAGCAATCAGGATCAGCAATCCTCATGCCCACGCTGACAATTAACAACTTCTCAGTCATTACATTATCATGGTTCAGAACTGGAGCAATTTCCTTGTTCCTATAGCAGCCTCTTGGCTCAGGAATTAATAGATTTCAGTTTCACTTTTTTTCTAAATTTATTTTTGCTCCAAACTTGCAGTTGCCTAAATGTGTGGTGATCTGCTTTTAGTGGTACCTTTTTTGTTTAATTTCCAAAATGCTTACTATAATTGCAGAGGGTAGCAGATCGTCTGTATGGTGTATACAAAGTACATGGAAATTATGGAAGAGTTTTCAGGTAATTTTTTTTTTGCTTTCAGTATTCTCACGGGCTTCACCACTTGGTACAAAATGATGGAAAGGAGTTGTTACTAAGTTAGAGGAGTGAAATGTCATGTATAATTTTCCCTAATGCTGAACAGCATACGTTATTTTTAAAGAAATTATTAGAATGAGGGTAGTTTCTTGACAGACATGTTTAGATTAGATTTCCTACAGTGTGGAAACAGGCCTTTCGGCCCAACGAGTCCACACCGCCCCTTGCAGCATCCCACCCAGGCCCATCTCCCTATAACCCACACATCCCTGAGCACTATGGGCAATCTAGCATGGCCAGTCCACCTAGCCTGCACATCTTTGGACTGTGGGAGGAAACCGGAGCACCTGGAGGAAACCCACGCAGACACAAAGTCACATGAGGCTGGAATTGAACCCGGGTCCCTGGCACGGTGAGGCTGCAGTGCTAACCACCGTGCTGCCCCATAAATCATTTGATAGTGTATTAGAATATGAAGTTTTTAGTATAAATTTTCATTTTGAACAGTATATAGATGGCCTATTTATTAGAAATATTTGTATGGTGTCTTTAAGTACATCATGAATTATATAACACTACTTTTTTTTCTTTGAACAGTGAATGGAGTGCTATAGAGAAGGAAATGGGGGATGGGCTGCAGAGTGCTGGTCACCACATGGATGTGTATGTATCTTAAATGGTCCTATTAATGTATTGTTTTTGATATCATACTGTCATATTGATTTTAAACTAAATGCTTGAAGTTTTTTTGGGGAGATCTGGAAGCAAAATAATACTGACATTTTATAAACAGATCAAAATTCAGTTTAAAAAATACGCAGGAATTAAAGTAGCTAAATATAAACCTCGAGAGTTTCCAGTGTTATAATTGCAGGAACATTTTGGCATTGTTCCCATTTCCCTTTTGAAACCTATGCCAAAAACCATGCAATAACAAAAAGCTGCTGTAATGCACGCTTGATGAGTTCCATTTGCTTAATAGAATGATATTATGAGGGCCTTTTAGATTTTTTTTTGTGACTGAAAAGGAAATGGTGACACTGAGCTATTGATGCCCTGCTTACTTGAACAATTATTGAGCTGCGCACGTTAGTTTGGTGAATTAAATAGTTGTGGTTGTAAGCATTTTTAGTAATAGTTTCCAGGAAAATGCAAGTGTCCAATGACGATTGTTGGACTTTCTTTGAAATGTGTGTCATTTTAACTGTTTAAGATTTGGAACACCCAGTTAGTCGTACTACATTTATGTAGGTTGCATTTATTGTCATGGTAAAACAAAAATCTGATGAAACAATCACAATAAAATCTTATTGCATGTCAAACTCAAAACTTTTCTTCATTGTTAAAGATATGCAGCATCTATTGATGACATTCTAGAAGAAGAGGAGCACTATGCTGATCAGTTAAAGGAATATCTCTTCTTTGCAGAAGCTGTTCGGTATGTATAGTGTACTTGTTTGAATCCAAAGTAATGTGAGGAGGTAGGCTAATCAAGGTAATTGTTTTTTGCCTATATTATAATCCCTATTAGTGGAGAAAGAGGCCATTCGGCCCATCAAATCTGCACCAACCCTCAGAGCATCCCACCCAGATCCCAGCCCCCTACCTACTCCCCACGTTTGCCATGGTTAATCCACCTAGCCTGCACATCTTTGGTGGTAGGAAACCAGAGCACCCAGTGGAAGTCCACACAGACAAGGGGAGAATGTGCAAACTCCACACAGTCACGCAAGGCTGGAATCAAAGCTGAGTCCCTGGCACTGAGGCAGTGGTGTGTACCACTGTGCTGTCCTTGGAAGCCTAGTAATGCAGTATGCATGGAACAGTGATATTGTAAGTGTGTCCTAATGTAATTTGCTCAGACTTTAGGTTTCTGTTTTTATCAATACCTTTAGCATTTAGTCTCACTATGCTATGCACAACAATTGGCCATGTATGAAGCTGCTTTCTATAAATGTTCAAGTTACTTTAGTGGCTAACTGAAGTTGTTGCAGTACGTATTGGGAGCAATTGGGTTAAAACATTTTTTTTAATGTTTGAAGCAATACTAACCAAGATCAATTCTCCACAACGCAAATGATACCCATGTTACAGTCATTCACAACCATGGAATCAATTATTATTAAAATCCAATCTGTCCCCACTAAAGCAGTTCAAAAAGGCCTGCTTTACATTATGGAAATTGAGGATGTCCAATAAACACTAATTTTTCATTGCATTTTGAGAATTTAGAGACAAAGGCATTGTGATGTTGTTACTCGGTTAGTGATCAAGATCCAAGTAATGTTCTGAAGAACCAGATTTGAGTTCCCACCATGACATTTGAAGTTTTCTTGACACGTTTAAAATGTTGCTTTTTAAATCCTCCTTGGCAGTCCCTCAGGGTCGAGGCTGACTTGCTTCCACCCCTGGCTGGGTGGCTTCTGCAGTGGCTGAACAGGTGTAATCCTAGATCTACACATTCTGCCACAGATAGATCAGATGATGTTTGCGCGGACTGTTCTACATTCTTTGTCTCGTTTAACCTCCAGATGCTTCTCAGTAATTTAAATTAGTTGGTGCCTTCACACATGCTCCTCCATTTTATGCATTCTAGGACTCAAGTCACTGGGGTTGTTGCATTTATTTACGGATGCTTTCAGGGTATCTTTGTAACATATGGCCTTCTAGTGCCGCTTACCATTCTGAACGTCACAGTAAAAGCTTTGTTTAGGGAATCTTGCATCAAATGCCTGATATCTGGCCCACCTATTTCAGTTGGTCATTTTGTGATTTAGTGCCTTGATGGTGAGGCAAGGTCCTCATTAGTATGCTTACCCAGTCAGTGGATTTGCAGATCTTCGTGAGGACAGCACAGGTGATAACTCTTCAAGGATTTGAGGTTTCATGATCATTAAACGGTTGCTTTTTTTGTCAGAATAATTATCTAATAACTCTGAAACAATTGGCAATTGTTGTAACCTATCTGACATCCTGTAGGGTAGGAAATCTGCTGCAGTGGAGGGGAGTATGGTGGTGATGGAAGGGTGTGTGTGGTGGCAGAATCGAGGAAGGAAGAGTCTCTGGTAATTGGGTGGGGAGAGGGAGGCATATTTAGCATCGAAGAACACCCCCAGCATCCTTAGTTTATTGATCTTCAGCTGCTTCTTTAATGACCTTTGTTCTGCCATTAGGTTAGTGGTGGGGATGTTACTCCTCTGAAACTTGAAGCCATCTATGTCCAACAGCTGCAAAGCTGACCAATACCCAGGCTCAGGCTGACAGCGACTAGAAACAATGACCATTGTGATGGAATGTGTGGTTTATTTTATTTTAGTTAGTGGTATATGTGTTGGGCAGTTTGTGAAAAGGTAGTTAGGCTAGTGTTTCAGGTACCATGACTTTAAAGCCAGTATATGTCAGAGGCACATGACTGAAATAACCCTTGAAGTATTAATGGAAGTGTTTCTGTGGGGATTTAGAACCACAGGGAAAAAAAAAATTTCATCATTAGCTGGAGTTGAATCATTAAGATGAGCAAGCTTTTTTTAAAATTTAGTTCAACTGCTTTTGGGTTTAGTTTGAAAGGGACCAGACTGAAGTCAGGTGCCAGTATAGTTTCTTCTACAAAAGGACACTCTTCAGAGCAACTAGAAAAATAGCTTACGTCAGTTAAGATTGCAGTTGAGAGAAATTTTCAGACCAGAAATGTTCAAACTTTTCGGCTTACTAAGAGCTGAGAAAAATCCAAGATCTTAGTTGTGACCTCAGCACGTAGGGACGAGAGCTGAAGAAACTGTTAAATTAGACCTACAGATTTTTTGGGATGGAACATTTTCTCTGAATTTTGATTACCTATAAAATGATCGGAGTGGGGAGTGGATGAGTTATTTTGACACATCTTCAAATTACTCTCACATTCAAAACTCTTGATTTTTTTTTTTGAGTAATAACGAACTGAGTTTATATTTCAGTGGAAGGCCACCACATTAAATTCTTTAAGACATATTAACGTATTAAGCTGAATTTCCTTCTGGGATCTGACTTGTAGTAACGGCTGGGTCATGACATCTCTCTACAATCAGAATCTAATTGTCACCTGTTAACCTTGATGATATCATCACTGAATTCTGTGCTATCAATATCTCGAGCATTTCCACTGACAAGAAACTGAACTGGACTAACCAAGTAATTACTGTGTCTGTGAGAGCATATCGGAGTCTAGGAATCTGTGCACTGAACTGTCCTGACTCCCTAAATGTGATGAATGATAGAATGTTGTCCATTTGCATGGATGAGTGCAGCTCCAACATCACTAGAAGCTTAACATCATCCAGAAGAAAGCAGCCTGCTTGATCAATACTATGCCCCCACAAGCATTAAGTCTTTCCACCACCAATGCTCAGTAGTAGCAGTGTGTACTGTCTGTAAGATGCGCTGTAGAAATTAGTGATAGCTCCTTAGGTAGCACCTTTCAAGCCCTTGACCACAATGATCTAGAAGGGCAAGGCAGGAAAACCACCATGTGCGAGTTTCCTTCCAAACCAATCACCATCCTGACTTGGAAATGTATCAGTGTGCTTTCAGTGTAGCTGGGTCAAAATCCTGGAACTCCTTCCCTAAAAGCACTGTTAAGTGTGCCTAAACTGAATGCGTTGCAGCAGTACAAGATGGTAGCTCACCACTATCTCCCAAGAGCAACTGAGGATGATTTAATAGCCAGTGACACCCACATCTCACGAATGAACCAAAAAAAACTAATCTGAAACTCAGTTAAAAAGACAGACAGTAGTAATTTCTAGGCCTGAAACGTCAGCTTTAGTGCTCCTGAGATGCTGCTTGGCCTGCTGTGTTCATCTAGCTTCACACTGTTATCTTGGACAGTAGTAATGTTTTTTTTCTTGAAGGCATTCATCTGTAATGATTTACAGCACCCAGATATCTAATCCCATCAAGGGAAATGGGGCAAGTGTGGGGAAAATGACATTGAACCAGATAATCTAGAATGGTGAAGCAAGCTCAATATGTTTAAATAGCATAATCAGCTGCAACTGTTGGGGCAGCAGCTGTGGTTGTAATGTGGAATAGGGAACAGCACCTCCAGTCTGCATGTTTGAGTATGTTTTTTAAAAAAAACCTGCTTTTGTAGTGTCCAGCAGCATGGTCAAACAACAGTTAAATTTGCAGTTAGTGTTAATGATGTGCATAGGCAATGTTATTTCCCTCTCTCGAGGGCAGTTCATTTTGTATATGTATTTAATTGATTTAATGCCCAACTTTGTGAGGATTTGACTGTTTACCGTTACAATTGGTGTAAGGTGTACATCTGTTTTTGGAATGTACATGTTAGGACAATTTGGCACTTGTTCTTTTTGCTTGTAAAACAGCAAGTGTTATCTGATTCTTAGTTCAGAGTCTTAGAAGTCCAATTTCATGATACACTGATATCAGCGCAGAGCTAGTTTGTGAAATTGACAAGCTGTCAAAAGTTTCTTGTACATAGATTTTTTGATTAAATCTGATACAAAATTCACAACTTCTAGGTGCATAAAGAAGGTAAATGATAAGTAAATTTCAAGTGAAAAACATCTTAAAATAGGGAGTTTTATGAAGTTAATAACTTTATATGCGCTTTAGTACTTAGTCTAATAATCCCACTTTGTATTTTAGTAATTCTTCTGATTTGCATAACTGCATGCCTTCACACATGCGGAGCATTTTATTTTGGTAAAGGTTTAAGTGTCAGTCCTCAAACAAATGGCTCATGATATTCTTATGAATCCTGATGTGCAGATAGTAACTGTTGAAATGACACTGTATAAGTTTGGCTCAGGATTATCTGGCTGAGAAATAATAAAACTGTGGCTGGTAATTGTGGTAGATGGTTTGAACCTTGGAAAAGAAATCTGAAGAGTTAGAAATCTGTTATAAAGCCAGATTAGCAATTGAACAGTTTTTTAAAAAAGCTTAAAATTCCAAGCAACAATTGGAAAGTCTGACTACTTATGTCTCAAGCTCATTGGACATTGTCGTGCATATGAACAATTTGGCCCACTTTAGTCAGGCGATGAGTTCGAAAGTTTCCACTATTAAATTCCAATTTAAGTATAAATATGGGAGCTATCCCAATGTAAATCCAAAGATCTTTTTCCAGGAATTAAATTGTGAAAACTTGCTAAATTAGGATATTAACGAAATGTTAATGTTCTTGGTATTATTACGCATTTCTTCTTTTGATTCCAGGTCTGTATGTAGAAAGCACGAACTGCAACAGTATGATTTGGAGATGGCTACTTTAGATCTAACATCAAAGAAACAACAAAGAGAGGAGCTCGCTACAGGGGTGTGCCTTTTTCCTCAATTGCCTTATTAATACAATATGTCAGCTTTCAATTCTTTAAATATACTTAAATACATGTAGAGATTCAATTTGCACGGAGGAGTGCAAATTTCAAATACTGCATCAAGATGCAGTTGGTGATGGCACTGTGCCAAACTACTGGGTTCTGTGTTGGTGAATCGTTCTCTCAGTCTTCAAGTTTTCAGTATTGGCACTCCCTGACTTATGAATGTCTGTACTTAGGAATACATTCCCATTTTAACAACCTGACAAATGGATGTTTCCTGTGTTGAGACTGGTGTTTTTTTTAATGTTGTCCTGCATTGTGTTATAACTGGTGTACAAGTCAACTTGCTAACAGACTCAAATGATGCCTATATACATTTCCAGGAGATGTGCGGAATTTATTTAGGTATTTGTAGAGTTCTTGGGTAATAAACCCAGCTCAGCTAGCTTAATGTTTTTATGACAATACAAAAATAATAACTGGTTAGTGGCTTCCCAGTATTTTGGGTTAATTTGGATGAGCATCATTGTTTCCTTTCTCCTTTCTCTGCTTGGCCATGGTCAGGTTTTTTGGGAATAATTGCATGTTATTATTTCATACTTTTTGTAATTGTACTGAAATTTGAATTACGAATGCTTTGACACAATAAACCCACTGCTTTGTTCTTTTTAAACTTTTTTCCATTCAAGCCAACAGTTCACACAAAATGAACAACTCATGGACTCCCCGGTCAAATACAGATTTTGCACTTGTAATGTGCGTGTGGGGGAGGAGGTCTATATTTCGGTGCCATGTACACAAAGCATATTAAGTTGGGTTTTTTCCTGAACAGGTTTGGTCTTACATAGTTCCTATGGACTTTAAAATAATCAGTTTAAGACCGTAAGACATAGGAGTGGAAGTGAGGCCATTCGGCCCATCGAGTCCACTCCACCATTTAAATCATGGCTGATGGGCATTTCAACTCCACTTCCCTGCACTCTCCCTGTAGCCCTTGATTCCTTCTGAGATCAAGAATTTGTCGATCTCTGCCTTGAAGGCTTCCAACGTCCCGGCCTCTGCTGCACTCCGTGGCAGTGAATTCCACAAGCCCACCACTCTCTGGCTGAAGAAATGTTGTCTCATTTCAGTTTTAAATTTACCCCCTCTCTAATTTTAAGGCTGTGCCCACTGGTCTTAGTCTCCCCGCCTAACGGAAACCACTTCCTAGCGTCCACCCCTTCTAAACTATACATTATCTTGTAAGTTTCTATTAGATCTCCCCTCAACCTTCTCAGCGCTAGTGAGTACAATCCCAGTATCCTTACCGTTCATCATCCGTTAAACCTACCATTCCAGGGATCATCCGTGTGAATCTCCGCTGGACACGTTCCAGGGCTAGTATGTCCTTCCTGAGGTGTGGGGCCCAAAATTGGACACAGTATTCTAAATGGGGCCTAACTAGAGCCTTATAACGCCTCAGAAGCACATCGCTGCTTTTATATTCCAACCCTCTTGAGATAAACGACAACATTACATTCACTTTCTTAATTACAGACTCTACCTGCAAGTTAACCTTTAGAGAATCCTGGACCAACACTCGCAGATCCCTTTGCACTTCTGCTTTGCAAATTTTCTCACCGTTTAGAAAATAGTCCATGCCTCTTTTTTTTCCAAAAAGTGCAAAACCTCACATTTACTCACATTGAATTTCATCAGCCATTTCCTGGACCACTCTCCTAAACTGTCGATCTTTCTGCAGCTTCCCCACCTCCTCAGTACTACCTGCCTGTCCACCTATCTTTGTATCATCGGCAAACTTCGCCAGAATGCCCCCAGCCCCTTCATCCATATCATTAATATATAAGGTGAACAGCTGTGGCCCCAACACTGAACCCTGCGGGACACCACTCGTCACTGGTTGCCATTCTGAAAAAGAGCCTTTTATCCCAAGTCACTGCCTTCTGTCAGACAGCCAAGCCTCAGTCCAAGCCAGTAGCTCACCTTGAACACCATGGGCCCTCAACATGCTCAGCAGCCTCCCGTGAGGCACTGTATCAAAGGCCTTTTGGAAGTCTAGATAGATAACATCAACTGGGTTTCCCTGGTCTAACATACTTGTTACCTCTTCAAAGAATTCTAACAGGTTTGTCAGGCACGACCTCCCCTTACTAAAACCATGGTGACTTGTTTTAATCTGACCCTGCACTTCCAGGAATTTACTCAATGAAAGACAAACAATTAGTGCATATTTGAAACAAATTGGCCATGATTAGGACTTAAAGTTGGCTGTAATCAGTTGAAGAAACTTTAAAAATTGTAATGTTTTTCTCAGCCTTTTGAAAACAATGTTCTTGTCTCATGCATAAAAGGGTTCATTCTAGTTTTGAGTTTAGTTTTGATCAAGTAGTGAGATTATACAGTTATCATGCTGGGGAAAAGTTCTTCAATTTATTTCTCATTTTATCTTTTGGTTTGTAATCTTGAACCCTTTTTACTTTTTGTGGTAGGCCCTTAATTCAGATATTTGTTTCAGTTATAGTTTTTGCTTGCACCTTTTTGAGTCTATCAGTTGATACCATCAATATGATTTGAATTACTTCGGTCCAGATTTTGATCACTGAGGGGAGTGTGTCTGATTTTCTGACCACTTTCTGTTATAAGATGGGGATGTTGAATATTCCAGTGCTAGCTTCAGTAGGGATGCAATGCCAGTAGTCAGAGGCAAAATGGCAAGCATATTTTCAACTAAGTTATCCTCCCTCTTTCTTTTATGAACTGAAGGCACATCCTTTTTAAGATCTGTCTTTGATTCATTGATTGATTTACACTATCTCATGTCCCACAGTGCACATCCATCCCATATTGGCTGTGTTCATTCTGTCCTCCTTTTTATTCTCCTCATCCTGAAAGTGCTCAGCCTTGTTCTCACCCCCTTGACATGTTCAGCTGCCCACTGACCTCCAATGTGCATCTGTGGATTCCAGCAATGAGTTGGGGTCAGGGGTGGGACCAGGTGCAGAAGGCAGTGAGCACACATGAGGTGGGAGAGGAAATGAATATTGTTTGGGGTATAGATTGAGATGAATGTTGTGGCTGTAATTGTGCTCTTACGCTAACTGAATTACTTATTCATGCTGCTCAGGCTACCATGAACAGTTCTTAAGCAAATCTGTGTCAAATCTAGGTTTAAAAAGTATGTATTTGGCAGACACTCTAAGGTTCTAGATCCAATTGTTGGAGGGAATTGTGCAGCAACCCAGGAGAAGTACAACTGGCAAATACAAATCTAAACTATCCACATGAGTACTGTATGTAATTGGTTTGTCTGATGTTCCTGAGGCTCCTAGTTTGAATAATTTGTAGTAATTCCTAGTACATTATTCCTGCCTACAAATTCAGACCTTGTTTATTCCAACTTCACTCTGTCATTAACGCATGTGCACAACTTTTGAAAAATGCAGTGGCATTGGCCACCTTAACTGGTATTAAACTTTTTCAGCCTGTTCCTTTTTAGCCTTCGGTGTTAAAACAGTGAACGTTGAGTTGTCAAAAGCAGGCTGGAAAATAAACAATAACTAGTCAGTGACAGAGCTCTAAGTAGATATTCAAAATGCTCAGCACAAAGGCCTTCCTTTATGGAAGATTTGGCAAGAACAATGAGTGCTTAAGGTGTTGAAGAGTATCCAATCAAAAACCAAGCCATACAAAGCAGCTAAAACAATTCATAGGCCTGAGGATTTGGACGTTCTCTTAAATGCAGGATGCTAAAGCAAATAAAGTGGGAGAAAATTGATTTATGAAAGTAAATTTTGAAGAAATATTAGAAGAAACAGCAGAAGCTTCTATGGATATATACAAAGAAATGCAGTAGCTAAAGTAAGCATGGAACAACTGGGAATTAATAACATTGGACAGGATAATGGTATGTGATTTAACCAATATGTTGTGTCCTTCAGTGGAACACTCTTTTCCTATAAGCATTCCAAAGATAACAAGCAAAGTCTTTTTTATAGGAGGAAAAACCTCATAATGCTGTCTATCAAGAGACATAATATTTGACAAAACTAACAGGATTGAAGGCAGAAAAGTCGAGTCATTTGATGGCCTGAATCTGAGGAATTTAAAGGGGGTGGTTGCAAAGATAATGGAGATATTGTATAAAATATTCCAGGACTCACTGAATTCTTGAAGGTTCCAGTGGGTTAGAAAACTGCTTTTGTGACGCTCCTTTTCAAGATGGGAGGAGACCAAGCAAGGTTGTGGAGGTCACTTTATCCCAACAACAGATGTCACGCTATGGTAGAGTAGATCATTATGGAGGAATAGTGGCACATTAATGAAATCAAACAGTCTCCAAAAATTTGCACCATAGAAATTTAGGAGTTCTTATGCAATGTTAGCTTGCAGATGCGGCAGGTAATTAAGAACGAAAATTGTGTGTTCTCCTTACTGCTAAGAGCGTAGAGTTTAAAACAGAAGCCTTCTTACAAGGTGTTGGTAAGGCTGGTACTGGAATGCTGTGTAAAATTTTGGTCCCTATCTATTAGAAAAGATCTGTGGATTTGGAGGCTGTTTTAAAGAGATTCACTTGGCTGACTCCTGTGATGAATGATAGAATCCCTACAGTGTGGAAACAGGCCCAACAAGTCCACACTGAACTTCGGGGCATCCCAACCAGAGCATTCCTCTAACTTACCCAATTTACACATCACTGCACACTATAGGCAATTTAGCATGGCCAATCCACATTGCCTGGACACATATGGACTGTGGGAGGAAACCGTAGCACCCAGAGGGAAATCCCTGCAGACGCAGGAAGAATGTGCAATCTCCACACAGAAG
Source organism: Stegostoma tigrinum (assembly GCF_030684315.1). NCBI lineage: Eukaryota > Metazoa > Chordata > Chondrichthyes > Orectolobiformes > Stegostomatidae > Stegostoma > Stegostoma tigrinum. The sequence goes on along the minus strand of NC_081360.1, from coordinate 66,129,104 downwards.
GTCGCCTGAGGGTGTAATTGAACCTGGGTCCCTGGTGCTTTTGAGGCAGCACTGCTAACCACTGAACTGTCATGCCACCCAAGGGGCGGTTGACTTATCAAAATAAACTTAAAAATAAGCTAAGCCTTTAATCATTGGAGTTTAGAAGCTTGGGTATAATCCTCTTCAAGAATCGGAGTCATACAGCATGAAACAGACCCATCAGTCTATGCTGAACATAATTCCAAACTAAACTAATCTCACCTGCCTGCTCCTGGCCCATATCCCTTCAAACTTTTCCTATTCATCCAAATGTCTTTTAAACATTGAGGAAGTGCTGGATGTGGGTGAAATTACATTGTTCATTCCACAGGCTAGCTGCCCTCTGTGAATTAAAAATAAAAATCGCCTTTTTTAAAAATATCCCCCCTCACCTTCTTAAAAAATCTGCTCCCTAGTCTTTAGATCCTAGGGAAAAGAAAACTACCATTATCACTCTCTATACCTCATTATAATAGAAACGTCTGTCAGGTTGTGCCCCAATCTCCTATACTCACGGTTTGAAGTCCGAGCCTATCCAACCTTTCTTCATAACTCAAGCCTGCTATATCTGGCAACATCCTGGTAAATCTCTTCTGAACCCTTTCAAGCTTGATTAAAATCTTTTTTCAAAACATACAAGATTCTGAGAGGTCTTGACAGAATTGTGGAGGTTTAGATCAAAAAAGTATTTGGAGAAGGTAGCTTATCCATCAAATCACTCAATATTTTGAATCTGGGATGAGCTGACGCAAAAGATGAATTGAGGCCTTGGGCACATCGACCATGATATAATTGACTGGGCAACATCGAAGTGGTAAATTGCTACTCATGTTCTTTGCATACCGTTTTCTTTCATCACTTAGTTCAGTCACTCTTTGGAATTTGTACAAATGCTACTCCCAATCATCAATTCCTTTTTCTTTGGGCAAGCGTGTTCATGACTTTTATACATCACTCAAATTGTGAAATTATCCATTGAAGTGGTCTCAATCTTTCTGTGGAAATCCCTATCTAATGTCAGGTCTTTTTGTAGGCTTCATTGCAGAACGTTTTTCAACCTTGTATGGTTTCTGTACTGCTTCAGGATGCTAAATAGCTAAGTTGTTTTTGTGTATGCTGGATTCAATTGTCATATGAATTCTTTCTGATCTCTCAATGGACAAATATTAGCCTCATTTTGCATAACTTGTTTTTAACAGTATTTACTCCTCACCTGGTTAATGACCACAATGGGAAATATGTCTTTATGGATATATCTAATTTGTTACATTTAGAATGATAGCACCAATCTTTATTCTTTTTATCTTCTTACAGACTGTAAGAACATTCTCCCTGAAAGGTATGACAAGCAAACTTTTTGGGCAGGAAACACCGGAACAGAGAGAAGCTAAGCTAAACATGTTGGAGGAGCAAATTACTGAGGGAGAGGAGCTTGTGAAGGCCAAAAATCTTGAATGCGAGTAAGACCAGCAGTACAACTTGTATGTTCTACTACTAAACAAATCTTGATGACGAAAAGTATTGTCGCATTGACGCATTGATTTTTTGCAGACTTTAGTTACTAATTTTGGGTCTATACTTTTTTAAAAATCGTTTAGAAATTCTACTAGATTTGATAGGCTTTTAGTTTTGAAAGGGGTCATTTTCAAGTATTGCAATTTGGAGTCCTTACTTTTAAGTTTTTAGACTATTCGGAGTGCCACGGTTGTTGTAGATTTTAAATTGCTCAGAAGTCTTGAGTACAGAATCTATACCACTTGTGTATTTTGATAGGTTTAACATGCAAATATAATCTGTACTGGTTTAAAGTGGTTAAGGAATGACCCATTCAATATTTATCAAAATATTGACTATTAATTTCTCACCAATCTGTGTTTAAAATGAGACTTTGAACAAACAAAATATAAACAAACTGAACCATTCTGCTTATGGGAACATTATTTGGGGATGTGAAATTACCCCAAGTAAATAGATAAACCATTGACCAGGAAATTTCATTTGAAAGGTTTAGCCATACACTGCAGAAAATGCCCGTTCCCACCCCATACTGTTTGGTACTCTGTCCAAATTAATCTTTGGAGTATACTTTGTTTTCAGTTTTTTTTGAAGTTTTTAGACTCGTGTTAAGTGACAGGATGGTGCTATCTCTGGAGGATATCTGGAGACGTGCATATAAATCATTTGAACGCAGAAGGGCAGGTTGAGCAATTGATTTTAAAAGCATAGGAGTCCTAGGTTCATTATACATGGAGTAGCAACACAAGGAAGTAATGACGCCCTTTTGTTTTTAAAAAGTGATTTGATCTTCACTACAATATTGTCTAATTCTAGACACCACTCGCCTGCAAGAATGTAAAAGCATTAAAGAAAGTGTAGAAAGGATTGATTTCCCCACTTTCACTTAGGAACTTAAAATGAGGAAGCTGGGATATTTCCTTTTTAGCAAAGGTAGTTTGAAATGGTATTTTTAGGGCATTGTTCAAAATCATCATGGGCTTCGGACAATGTAACTAGAAGGGAAACTGTTTCCTTGGCAGAGGGGACAAGAACCAGAGGAAACGGATCGAAGGCGAAATGATTAAGTACTGTTTTATGCAGTGAGTAGACTGAATCTGGAAAGTTGCCTGAGGCTTGGAGGTAAATCAAATGGTGGCTTTAAAAAGGGAATTTCATCAGCAACTGAAGGAGAACAAAAGTTGTATGTTATGAGGTTGGGTGTGGGGCTAGTTGAATTGTTGTTGCACAGAGCTGTGATGGACACTACAGGGTGCTGGTAACATTCTATGGATTCAAATCTGTTTGGAAAAAAAAGTCCCTACCCCTCATAGTGCAATTGCTTATTCATCATTGCATAACACTGATTTCATTCTAAGTAAATGTGGTGTGCTTTTGGAAATTTGAGGTATTTCATAACATCAAAAATACAAACCTACCAGCCTTTGCACGCACCCAGAATCTGGGTTTTGCACAACTGAATGTCTGTTTGCATTTTAACAATCAAACAATATTTTGTGTTTCTGATTGGCACGGCTCGCAGTACCAGGGACCCGGGTTTGATTCCAAACTTGGGTGACTGTCTGTGTGGAGTTTACATGTTCTCCCTGTGCCTGTGTGGGTTTCCTCCTGGGTGTTCCGGTTTCCTCCCACAGTCCAAAGATGTGTGGGGTAGGTGAGTTGACCATGCTAAATTGCCCAGTATTCAGGGATGGATAGATTTAGGATGGTTATAGGGGATGGGTCTGGGTGGGATGCTCTGAGGATTGGTGTGGACTTGAGCTAAAGGGCCTGTTCTGTCACTGTAGGGATTGAGTTCTATTTTGAGCTCCAAAATATTGTAGTAGCTCTTTCACACGATTGCTACTTTGTGAAGATGCTTTCACTTCAAAGTCCCTCTGTTCAGCTATATAATGTTCTTTTTAAGGTGAACACCTCTTTTTCTTGACAACTCTTGTGAAATATCTTAACCCCAATTTACCCCCTTGCCTGCTGATACCAAGGAGTGCAATTTCTTGTCAAAGTTGTTTTTCTTAAAAAAAAAACAAAAATTCTACTTGCTTTGTGGTGGAGTCTGTTTGCCACATTCAATTTTGGGTATTGTTTTGTGTACAGCATCCACTTAGGATAAAAGCTAACCTGCTAGAACTGTTGTCTCCTAGGCAAGGATGGCAGATTCCCTTTGCAAAAGGACATTATTGAGCTTATGGCTTTTTGAGAAAATTGCTAATAGTTTGGTTGTCACCTTTTTACTGAAATTAGCTTTTCAACTTCAGACTTAATAGCTTTTAAATTCCACTGCTGTCATGATGGGACTTAAACTCATGTCCCCAGAAGATTATCCTGGGCTTCTGGTTTACTATTTCAGTGACATTACTGCTGTACCATTGTCTGCCTGGTTTTTCTTGGAGCTTCATGAATTTGAACAAGTTAGAGGTATAAGTGCCATTTACTGATACTTGCTTTCCTCTGGTGTGGGAGTTCTGTGTGCCTGCACCAACTTGCCCTTGTACTTTTTCATGATGGATGTTTCTCGGGCTTAATTCACTCTTGTTAACTTTTTTAGAACTTCAAGGTGGATTCCAGTTCTGAGTTCCTTTTTAAATATAGGCTTGTATTATGTTCACATTTTGTTTTTGATCTCAAATTTTAGAGATTTCATGAAGGATGCCTGGGCAGACATTGAGCGCTTTAAGGAACAGAAGAACAATGACCTGAAAGAGGCTCTTATCAGTTATGCAGTAATGCAGATAAGCATGTGCAAAAAGGTGGGTTGTTATTAATGCAACTGCCTATTTTTAAAACCACCGTGGATGGAATGACGAGTGAGGAGAAAGTAGAATCTCATACACAAATCTTCAAGATCATCTGCATGTTTAGGTATTGAAAGTATTTTGCCACAATTTTTAATTGCAAAAGTTCTGCTTTGAGGCTATACTCAACTGAAACTTGACCTTTGCAGTTGAGTTTCAAATCACTCTGAATATGTTCAGTCGAACCAAGCTAAACTTATTTTCAGTTTTGAAAATGAACAGTTCAGTGCTGTGGTTTAGAATTGATTTTAGGAGTCCATATCCTCTGTTCTAGTTACAAAAATGTTAAACTCCAATGCATTTCAGCGATTTGTCCCTGTTATGATTATATTCTAAGATGATGGCTGTCATACTAGATGAATGTGAGGTACTCTCTTCCCAAGTCTCTTTTATATTCTTCACCACTTGAAATGAAACATGCTTTCACCTTTCCTGTCATCTGTTTTCTCTTTGCCCTCTTGCCCTCTCGCCCCATCAACTCTATTGTTATACTGACTATGAAATCTCACCAGGAAGCTGGAGCCTATAATTTCTTTAGTTGGCACCAATCCATCTTTTTTAAAAGAAGTTGTCTCTGTTTTGATTTGTTTGTATTGAAATGCTTCCAAATTGGTCTAACTGGTGGTGAGTGATTGCATTTGTTCTAACTTATCAGATTTCTGAAAGCAAATAAACACCACAAGTCACGAATGTTTGTACAAATTTGCTGAGTCGATTCTTAATTTTTTGGGAAATATACAATTTGTAGGGGTTAATATAATTTCTTTTGGTGCATGCTCAAGTGCACAAACTTGAAATGGTACTTCAGTAAATAGTCAGGCCATAATTTCTGCCTTCCTTGAAACTTTTGATTATATTTGGATTGTGACTAAACCCATTAAACAAGTTTTCGGTTGAATTGCTATTATTTATGGTGTCTCTCAGTTGAGATTCTTGCCACCAACAAATTCTAAGACTTGGGCACTTGAATCCTTCATGTTTTGACTACTTGGAGGGAAATTCAGTAACATCTTTTTCTTTTTTTGGTCGTGTTAATGCTTATTAACTGTAGTCAGCTTATGATTGAACTGAACTCCTTTTGTTAATGGATACTTATTGTTAACTTGGTCTGTTTTTGGAACTTTTCCCCAGGGCAGGATTGACTGCCACGAGGGGTCATAGTTTTAAGGTGTTAGGAGGAAGGTATAGAGGAGATGTCAGAGGGAGGTTCTTCACCCAGAGAGTTGTGACCGCATGGAATAGTTTACCAGAGGTAGTCGTGGAAGCAGAGTCATTAGTGACATTTAAGTGACTGCTGGACATGCACATGGACAGCAGTGAATTGAGGGGAATGTAGGCTAGGTTATTTTATTTTTGTATTAGGATTATTCCACGGCACAACATCGTGGGCCGAAGGGCCTGTACTGTACTTTTCTATGTTCTAAATGCACTTTTCAAATTTAACGGTGTTTCCTTTCATTAGACCAGCCTTTTAATTTCCCTAATAATGAGGACAATTTCCAGCACTTTGAGCATTGTGTTTAGGCATATGGCGTGGTTGGAGTTGTTGCTTATGTATCCATAAATTATGTTAATGGATTAATCAAATCTGAAGGGCCCTGTATAATAAATTGGTATGATTTTTCTTTCAGGAGAGTGAATAAAATAGTGTGAATTTATTTTAATGATTTTAAGATGTAGAACCCAATGCAGTGTGCCTTTTAGGAATCGAATCAAATCACGACCTGCAGTAATTTAACTTGTGTTGTTATAGGCTGCCATCTTTTTTCTTTTTCCTTTTCAAAAGATCTGGATAACTTAACTGTGCGTTTGAAGACTATTCTAGTGCTTTACTAGGAGACTAAATGGCTTGACTTTTCACAATAGAATATCGAATAGATATCATTGAGTAAAATAAATGGAAACTGGTTATTATGGTTTAGCTGTGCCGATCTCTTAAAGCACAAAATTTCAGATTATTATTTTAGACCATTTGCTTCTTGCCTACTTTTAGAAAGAAATTTCTATGACCTATACTCCAGTGTAAAAACAGCATTTATGATCAGCATTAATGAGTTCTGAGAATGGCCTGGGAGCAGCTTGAGTTCAGCCCTTTTGACTGTTTTAAATGTAGCATGTATGTTGAGTGACGCTGAAAATGACACGTCATGTTCTCAGTGGAGGCAAGGGTTTGTTTTTGGTCACTATTTTGGAAATTGAACGTTCCTTTTGATCTCCTCCTCTCTCCCCATCCTGCCACCCGCACCCTGGCTGGGAAATCTAGAAACATTGAAACGTAGAAAAATAGAAACAGGGTTGGCCATTCAGCCTTGTTTGAGCCTGCTCCTCCATTCATTATCATGATCAATCATCCAACTAACTAGTCTATTCTCACTTTTCCCCTATATCCTTTCTTCCCTTTAGCCCTAAATTCTTATAACTAACCTGTTGAATTCAGCTGCTTTCTGTAGTAACAAATTCCACAAGCTCGCTGTTATGTTGGTGAAGAGATTTCTCCTTATCTCATCTTATTCATAAATTATTTATCCTGTATTGTTCCAAGCTGACTTGTCTTGTGCTCTCATTTATACAATCCTAAATGCTCCCCTACCCTGCCCTGCCCATTTCAGATCATCCATCTTCCTGGCTTTGCTCAGTCTATAGCTCAAATTTGTCTACACTCGTACTGCATTCGCCATGTGTTTGCTTACTCTCACTCGGTTTGTCTGAATCACACTCGAGCATTTCTGCGTGCTCCTTGCAGCTCACAATTGCTTTTCTAAATGGCAGTCAATGACAAAGGATCAGATTATTCTTACGTTGTTTCCTGTCTGTCAACCAGTTTTTTAACCCCTCAATACTCTAACCGCGATCCCCTGTGTCTTAACTTTACACGCTAATCTCTTGGTGTTGGAACTATTTGGAAAGCCTTCTGAAAGTTCAAATAAACCATATCCAGTGGCTGTCCCTCATGTAACTCTACAAGTTTACATTCTCTAAGAATTCTAGCAGACTTGTTAAGCATGACTTCCGTTTCATAGGTTCATGCTGACTCGACCCAATCCTGTCACAATTTTCGAAGTGCTCAGTTGTTGAGTCTTTCACAATGGATTCTAGCATTTCCCTACTACTGAACTCTGGCTGACCACTTTATAATTTTGTGTTTTTACTTGCAACCCTTCGTAAACAGGATTTATGTTAGCTATCCTCCATTCTGTTCAAGCCCCACTCGTGCGTTTGGAATATCTGCTTTATACTCCAGTGAAGTGCTAAGACAGGTCTTGTGTTTAGGCTCATATATTAAGCCTAGGCCCCATCTGTTTGCTTGGATGGAAAACATCCCACAACCCTACTTTTGGGGGGGGCGGAGGGAGAGCTTGGGAAGTATTCCCAGAATCCTGGCCAATATGTGCTCCAAATGTCAAACATTTTTAAGTTATCTGGTGGTTCATTGACTTGTGGGAGTCTCTATTCAAATTGCCTGCCTATTGGTTTCCTACACTAAAAGTACTTCAGTGGCTGCAAAATGCTTTGTCATGAAATGTTCATATATAAATGAGTCTTTAAACCCAATTTATTTATGAAAATGCATGTTTTTTCTTTTGTAGGGAATTCAAGTCTGGACCAATGCTAAGGAATGCTTTAGCAAGATGTAAACGTTTACATTCAATAAACCTGAACCTTGCATAATAGAAGCACAAGGAAAGCTAGAACTCAGAAATTATTTGAGCATATGGAATCCTTTTTACAGTGATTGTATATTTATCTTTCAATCCATTTGCTTGAACTGGCACAAAGAAACTTTTGTGAGAAAATGTCTTGCTAATAAAATTTTAAAAATCATGTTTCTCGGGATGTGGGGTTAAGGGAAAAGCAGGCAGAGAATTTCATTCTATTTCAGAAACTAATCCATGTGCTATGCTGGGTTTTTTCCTGTAAATTTGAAAGCCTTCAGATCACTTCCAGATGTGATTATATTCTGCCAATTTTTTGTGCAGTTTTGCATTGGCTTTCAACAAAGCTTATTTCCATAACACTCTTAATACAATGGACAACTGCTCATATGTAGATTTGTACAATGTCTTAATTTCATCTGTGTTCAAAATATCCTGTTTAATTAGTCTCAGTAGTAGGTTCCAGCTTTACTTGATTCTTCTGGCTGAACTACCAGCATTAAACAAATCAAATATAAACACTCAGAATGCTAGAATTTGGCTGAGATATAAAAGACATGATTTGCAACCAGCCAATCCTAATAAACGATTGGTCACACCAGAAGTTAACAATCTCTTATAACCATGCATGTTATCTAATCTTTTTATTGACATAAAATTTGAATAATTTCAATGATGGTTTTTATGGCCTGGACAATGTGTACAGTTACCAATCATGATTTGCAAGTGACAACGAAAGTCAATTTCTTTCACAGCCTCGTTTGAGAAACTCATGAATGTTGTTATCCGGTTTATCTGTAGCTTTGATATTCCAGCTTTTGAAAACTTGTAAATTTCAAAGTTTATGTTTTGACAGATGACTGCCATCCCTTAAAACTTCAATGAGTACCACGCACATCTAAATAAATGATTTAAAATAGCAACATTTAGTCTAAAACGTTACCATTTTGTAATTGTCTCTTGAAACTGTGTTTTAGTCATTATTAACGACTAATGGGATAACTTTCTTTCTCTAATTTCAGCACAAATGTTGAAGGGAAGTTGCTTTTTCTACTCATGGTGATTTTTTTCTATTCTAAAACTCAGCTGGGGAATGCTTATTCCCACTATAATTATGTTTTGTGTGGTAAGAAAAGCAAAGAATTCCCTTCAGCTTTCTTTATTTGTTCTTATTTGAGCAGTATTGAGCTGTGCTGGAACAACCATGCAGGTCATTTTAAAAATTCTGCTAACCAACCACCAGTTGAGTGGATGGCAAAAGGGAATAATTTGAACACTTATTAACACTACCTGTTTGAATGACCAAAAAGATGTGATTTTTCAAAAGATGAAGTGACTTAAGTCATTCCTTTAATACTTTCTGTTGCCTTTTGCAGTTTCAAAAATTTGCCTTTAAATGCCAAAACAGAATAAGTAACACTGAAATGAAGGTGCCTTAAATTTTCTGCCAATTTTGTGATTAATTGTCTGTATGTGTGTACTGCATGTTCTATTTGCTTTGATTCCAGCTTGGATTGTTCAAAAGGTTGCCTGAAAATTCATGTGTGGATAAAACCAGAAAATACATTGGAGTTTATAGAAGAATAAAGGGAATCCACAATCCTCCTGTGCCAAAAATGCTGAATGAATAAATATGCATTTAAAAAGCAAGTTTTATGCTTGTCGTTTCCATTTTTCTTGTTACTTCAGTTGTAAATTTGAACAACAAAGCATCTCAGTCCTCATCTTGATTGTGGGATTAGTGTAGATTTTTCACGAGACTAACAATGGGCAAAATAAATTAACTTTGTTAAAATTGTATCAGTGATAATGGGAACTGCAGATGCTGGAGAATCCAAGATAATAAAATGTGAGGCTGGATGAACACAGGCCCAGCAGCATCTCAGGAGCACAAAAGGTGATGTTCCGGGCCTAGACCTTTCATCAGAGAGGGGGATGGGGTGAGGGTTCTGGAATAAATAGGGAGAGAGGGGGAGGCGGACCGAAGATGGAAAGAAAAGAAGGTAGGTGGAGAGGACAGTATAGGTGGGAAGGTAGGGAGGGGATAGGTCAGGTCAGTCCAGGGAAGACGGACAGGTCAAGGATGTGGGATCAAGTTAGGTAGGAAATGGAGGTGCAGCTTGGGGTGGGACGAAGGGATGGGTGAGAGGAAGAACAAGTTAGGGAAGCAGAGACAGGTTGGACTGGTTTTGGGATGCAGCGGGTGGAGGGGAAGAGCTGGGCTGGTTGTGGGGGGAGGGGACGAACTGGGCTGGTTTTCGGATGCGGTGGGGGAAGGGGAGATTTTGAAGCTGGTGAAGTCCACATGGGAACCCTGCAGCCCAATGGTATCAAAGCGGAATATGAGTTGCTGTTCCTGCAACTTTCGGGTGGCAACATTGTGGCACTGCAGGAGGCCCATGATGGACATGTCATCTCAAGAATGGGAGGGGGAGTGGAAGTGGTTTGCGACTGGGAGGTGCAGTTGTTTATTGCAAACAGAGCGGAGGTGTTCTACAAAGCAGTCCCCAAGCCTCCGCTTGGTTTCCCCAATGTAGAGGTAGCCACACCGGGTACAGTGGATGCAGTATACCACATTAAGCAGAGGTTCACCTGCACATCTGCCAATGTGGTATACTGCATCCACTGTACCCAGTGTGGGTTCCTCTACATTGGGGAAACCAAGCGGAGGCTTGGGGACTGCTTTGGAGAACACCTCTGCTCTGTTTGCAATAAACAACTGCACCTCCCAGTCGCAAACCACTTCCACTCCCCCTCCCATTCTTGAGATGACATGTCCATCATGGGCCTCCTGCAGTGCCACAATGATGCCACCCGAAGGTTGCAGGAACAGCAACTCATATTCCGCTTTGATACCGTTGGGCGGCAGTGTTCCCATGTGGACTTCACCAGCTTCAAAATCTCCCCTTCCCTCACCGCATCCCAAAACCAGCCCAGCCCCCTGCACCACACAACCAGCCCAGCTCTCTCTCTCTTCCCCCCCCCCCCCCCCCCCCCCCCACCCACTGTATCCCAAAACCAGTCAAACCTGTATCTGCCTCCCTAACCTGTTCTTCCTCTTACGCATCCCTTCCACCCCAAGCCACACCTCCATCTCCTACCTACTAACCTCATCCCACATCCTTGACCTGTCTGTCTTCCCTGGACTGACCTATCCCCTCCCCACCTATACTCTCCTCTCTACCTATCATCTTTTCTCCCCATCTTCGGTCCACCTCCCCCTCTCTCCCTATTTATTCCAGAACCCTCATACCATCCCCCTCTCTGATGAAGGGTCTAGGCTCGAAATGTCAGCTTTTGTGCTGCTGGGCCTGCTGTGTTCATCCAGCTTCACATTTTGTTAACTTTGATAAATGAAATTTTTTTTATCGTTTCTTTTTCTCTCCACTCTCTCATAGTCATTGGCTCTAAAAGATAAGAATGGAAGGAGGTGACAAGACTTGATCTTGCTCAGCACCTTTTTATGTGTCCTGAGGAACAGGGTTGGTTATTTTTAAACATACCTAGCCCTTGCTTCTTACTGAGCTGTGCTTTTGTGTAGTGTGCATCAAAAAAGTAGTTAACTTTACATATAAAAGCAAGTTTATAAAACTGAACTAATACTCTGCCACTGTAGACATCCAAAACCTCTACCTCTTCTCCAGCTGAAAAGTGACAGTTAACTTAAATGTACTTGTGGGAGAGAGGGCTGGCTTTACAATTTAGATAATAGAATCCCTACACTGTGGAAACAGGCCCTTCAACCCGACAAGTCCACACTGACCCTTGGAGCATCCCACCCACCCCATTCCCCTATAACCCACATACCCCCGAACACTTTGGGCAATTTAGCATGGTCAATCTACCTACCCTACACATCTTTTGGACTGGGAGGAAACCCACGCAGCTACAGGGAGAACGTGCAAACTTCACACACAGTCGCCCGTGGCTGGAATCAAACCCAGGCCTCTGGTACGGAGGCTGCAGTGCTGCTCCAACAATGCCAACAACATGAATTCAATTATTGTACTGGCTAGGGTTAGCATGAACAGCTGCCCTCAAACTCGTCCCTCACCTGAGGTGTGCTGACCCTAAGGTTAAATCAATTGACTCTTTTCATGAGAAGGCGGCCCTCAGGTCCAGTAGGACTGTGGTGACTTTACCTACCAACCTTAACCCTTTAAACATTTCACAGAAATGCTACGTGAAAATCCAACAAATCCTTTTCCTAAAAGAAAAAAAGTTATAGACGTGAAGCAATTTGACATGTTTCTTGGTCCCCAATGATGTAATGGCAGTCTTGCAATTGCCCATTAACAATTGCGTACATGACTTAGTTGCCATTAGTTTTCAATTCTGATTTAATCTGAGTTTCCCTGTAGCACAGCCTCTGTTTCTAGACGAAGCAAAACGGCATGATAGTGCCCTTGTAGACGAAGGGGAGTTATTGCAGCACATGAGATGGTACTGAGGTACTGCTGTCTGTGTGGTTTGTATGTTCACTCCATATCTGTATGGATTTTCTCCAGCTGCTTTTGGTTTCTTCTCGCAGTCCAAAAATGTGCAGTTTAGATGGATTAGATATGCTAAATCACCCAGTGATGTGCAGGCCATAGGTTGGGAAGCTCTGCAGAGGGTCAGTGCAGACCTGATGAACAATATGGTTGCTATCTGCGCTCTATGGTTTCTGTGGTTCTATCATTTGCACAGGCAAGCTTTCATTACAATATGCAGATGGGTGCTGTTATGGCGAAGAAAACTTGATGCAAACCATGACTGGAAATAACATTTTGCACAGATAAATGGGAAAAGTAAGCAATATTTTATGACATACGGATCCCCCTTTGTGGGCATGCAAGGTAAGATATCTTCTGATAATGAGCAAGAGGCTAGGCAGTCAGTCAGGAGAAAAAACACGTAGTTCAGATATAATTTTTAATGTTGCATACTTCTTGGTCCCTTTTTAACTGTTTCCATTTACAAATTTCTGTATATTAATTTGCTCGAGTGAGCCTGCCCCTAAAATTGCAGTCATAGAAATTAGGAAAATTCAACCCACTGAGCCTACTCCTTCATTCAGTATGTTCATGCCTGTTCCCCTACCTCAATGCTGTTGTTTCGTTCTCACCCAATATCCATTGAATCCTCAATTTAAAATCCAAAAGAATTACGGATGCTATAAATCGTAAATCAGAAACAAGAATGGAAGTTGCTGGAAAACCTCACGAGGTCTGGTAGCATCTGTGAAAAGAAATTGGAGTTAACATTTCGCGTCCGTTCTGAGGAAAGGTCGCCAGACCCGAAGTGTTGGGTCTGATTTTTCTCCTAGACACTGCCAGACCTGCTGAGCTTTTCCAGCAAATTCTGATTTTGCTAATTGATTCCTTTTAGTGTTTAGAAATCTCGCTATCTACTTTTGTGAGCAGCTCTACTGAATATGTTTACAATGGGATCTCCTCTGCAACGAGGAGACAAAACGCAGATTGGTTGAGCGTTTTGTAGATGACTTGCATTCTCAGTTTTAAAAAAACAACCCAAGTTTCCAGTTACTTGCCACTTTAACACACCATTTTTTCTATGCCTATGTTTCTGTCTTAGGCCTGCTACAGTGCTTCAGTGAAACTCCGCACAAGCTAGAGGACCAACACCTTACAGCCCTCAGTACACAATATTCGAGTTTACCAATTTTGTGCATAAACACCTTCCTCCGTGTTGGTTATCCAGCCTGTGCCCCCAGGCCCTGCTCCGTGTGGGTTGCTCCCCACTTTTAACTATCATGTGTTTTGTTAACACCCATTAGTACTTATCTGTGCTAGATTATCATCAGCAATTCATTTCTTTGCTTTTCCCTCTCTCTACAGAGAAAGGAATTGCTGGTGGTACGCATGAACCTTCATTGCACATCCTCGATGGCATGTATATCCTTTCTTTGAGCCCAAAATGTCAGGTGTGGTCTCACCAAGACTCTGTACAGCTGTAGTAAGAGAGCATTACTACCCTACTTCTCCATTTGCAAGGAAGGAGAACAAGCTATTTGTTTTCCTAACTGCTGAGTCTGCATGCTTGTTTTCGGTGACGACTGTACAAGGACACCCCAGATCCTTTGTGTTAAACTTTCCCGATAAATCATCGTTCAAATAGTTGACTTTCTGATTTTCCTACCAAAAGCTACATAAATACAAGTTTTATTATTTTTTTGCCCCAGCTCTTATTCAAGAATTTCACTGATCACTTGGCAGAGGTAGTTTTCTCTGATCTCTGTTTTAGCTTGGTTTGTTAAAAAAAAATTAACTTAGCGATTTGTATTTGAAATGCTGCTGAATCACAAGTAAAAACATGTTCTTACCATATGATATTAACAGCAATTTCTGTGCCCTTGAGGAATGAAGTCAATTATAGGAGAACTTTTCCGTTCTTAAAAGCTAAGAAGATGATGCAATTAAGGAAGTTTTTGGATCTTTGGTTCTGATTGTGTCTGTCTAAAGTTTTACCATTATATATTCAGACTGACGGGCTTTGTGTATTTTCAGCATTTGTAGTTTCTTTTGTTATAATTGTGTGTTTAAATAGTTAATTAAATGTAAATTATAAGATTTTTCTCTCTCCCTCTGCTGTTCCTAAGATCTAAATCTGTTTAGGTTTCCTAGAATTCTTACCTAATGTTCATTTCCTCTGCAGTGTCCAGTTTAACCTTTTGCTCAGGAGCCAATTCCTTTTCAATATTGTTCACATTTACAGATTACTTGACATTGGAATTAGTAACTTTAAATACCCTTCTTATAACCTGTCACCTTTTCTAAACTGTACATCAACACCTACCTATTGTTGGGAGGCTGTACTGACCTAGATGACATTCGCAGATCCTTTTTCCTTTGCAACTTAAAAACAAATTAGGGGAGTAAGCTGGAAACTTATGATGTAGAAAGGTTTAAACTTGGTGTTTGTTTTTTTTAAAGTACCTACATTCTATGATTGAATTACATCTTGTATGATGCCCTACCCTTACATTATTGATAATTGTCTGTGTTTGCAAGCATCAATTACAATCTCCATTTTCTAATCAACCATTTCAGAGATGTTATTTATGATACCACCTTTGAAGCAGTTAAAGCTTGAACCCAGGCCTCTTGGCCTAGAGGTGAGGACATTACCACTACGCCATGAGCTGTCCTGTTCCTGTCTCTACAATTAAAAGCTAAAACATGACTAACGAGTATTCAGTTCATCACAATTTGAACTTTGGTCAGCCATTAAAATCTTATTTTGGCTGTCTGCATCTGGAATTATGAGAATCTTAACTATCATTTACAATCCTAATTATTGTTCAGCTTTAAGACACTCCAATTAACTTGCAACAACTCTGGCTAGCTATTCTTTCCAGCACCGAAGAGGATCTAGTGCAGTGCATGAAGAAGTATGATTTCAAAGTCTTTCTAGCAAACGTCTAAGTAACTGTGCATAAATGGAGAAGGTGGAATTCTCAAAATGCCAACAGACCAGGGTAGATTTTCTTATTGTTACAGTACCTGCCATTGCTTCCCTGAGGTATAGAAATATCATTTGCTATTTCAGTATGATCAAGCCTCTTTGGTTCTACCACTTGTGGGACTTGGGATCTTTGTCGTGCAGATGCTGGCTCTTTTTGAGCTCATGGGTATTAGTGTCAAGTTTACACTGCATTCTGTATGGATCTAAATAGGTTGGTATTTAGACATCTACTGGTGATCTGTCCCCTTGTCAATGAAGCCAGTCATCTCTCCTGTACTAATGGGGTTGTAAAGCTACTGAATAAATTTTACTGCTCTACTCCACCAGAGGAGTGTTCTCAAAATAGGCACTATAACTGCATGCTGCACAGTAACTCGTGTTTCAGTTTTTTCTAAAACAATCAAATAATTGCCTGGGGCTTAGAGTACAAGAGTAAAAGAAAATCCGTCAGCTGGCTTTTTATTTCTGGCAGGGTTTTAATGAGTGGGTCCAAACAGTGCAACCACTTGCACCAGACCTGATGGCTGCTATCGTTGGTCCTGTGGATGTACCTCCTGCTTTCGGTTTAATTCTTTGATTCGTCTCTTTATTATTTATTTTTCAGGTATTTCATCAGAGATTAAGGTATAAAAATGTACAAGCTTCCATGCAAAAATTTTCATATACTTTTTAGATGTTTTCTAAAGTTCAGAGTTTTTTGGCATTGCTCAAGAGCAGGTGAGATTTGAATCTGGGCCCCCCAACTCAGATAGAGACATTATGACTGCGCCATATGAACCTTTATGAAAAACTAGAATTTTAATTGGAATTAAGCTAAGCTGGACTTGCAAGTGGAATACAGTAATTACATTATGACGATACACCACACAGGAGACCATTTTGCCTAACTTACCTTCACTTGATCTTCAAACAAGCATCAGTGGCACCAAGTAATCTCCTGTTTTCTTTCCCAATAGCCTTACAAACTCTTTTTATGTCCAAATAATCATCCAATGCCCTATTGAATGCTTCCATTGAGCCTACCTCCACAGACTTCCAGGCAGTGCATTCCATAAACCATTTTTTCCCCCTTGCAAATCACCTTAAATCTATGCCCGAGAAAGTGGGAACTGCAGGTGCTGGAGAATCCAAGATGACAAATTGTGGAGCTGGATGAACACAGCAGACCAAGCAGCATCTCAGGAGCACAAAAGCTGATGTTTCGGGTCTAGACCCTTCATCAGAGAGGGGGATGGAGAGAGGGGGAGGCTGATCGAAGATGGAGAGAAAAGAAGATAGGTGGAGAGGAAGGGAGGGGATAGGTCAGTCCAGGGAAGTCGGACAGGTCAAGGATGTGGGATGAGGTTAGTAGGTAGGAAATGGAGGTGCGGCTTGGGGTGGGAGGAAGGGATGGGTGAGAGGAAGAACGGGATAGGGAGGCAGAGACAGGCTGGGCTGGTTGTGTGATGCAGTGGGGGGAGGGGACGAACTGGGCTGGTTTTGGGCCTCCTGCAGTGCCACAATGATGCCACCCGAAGGTTGCAGGAACAGCAACTCATATTCCGCTTGGGAACCCTGCAGCCTAATGGTATCAATGTGGACTTCACCAGCTTCAAAATCTCCCCTTCCCCCACCGCTTCCCAAAATCAGCCCAGTTCGTCCCCTCCCCCCACTGCATCACACAACCAGCCCAGCTCATCCCCTCCTCCCACTGCATCCCAAAACCAGCCCAACCTGTCTCTGCCTCCCTAACCTGTTCTTCCTCTCACCCATCCCTTCCTCCCACCTCAAGCTGCACCTCCATCTCCTACCTACTAACCTCATCCCACCTCCTTGACCTGTCCCCTCCCCACCTCCCCACCTATACTCTCCTCTCCACCTATCTTCTTTTCTCCATCTTTGGTCCGCCTCCTCCCTCTCCCTATTTATTCCAGAACCCTCACACCATCCCCCTCTCTGATGAAGGGTCTAGGCCCGAAACGTCAGCTTTTGTGCTCCTGAGATGCTGCTTGGCCTGCTGTGTTCATCCAGCTCCACACTTTCTTATCTTAAATCTCTGCCCTCTTGTTAGTTTTATGAGCAGGAAATCATCTCTGGATCCACTCTATGGAGTCCAAACACAATTTTGAAAACCTCAGTTAACTCTCAGCTGCCTTCTGTCCAAGGTGAACAGTCCCTGCTCCTAAAGTTTATCCTCATAAGTTAAGTTTCTTATTCTTTGAAACATTCTTGTAATTACTTCTCTGCTCTCTCCACTACTTCTGAACCCCAGGGGCATTGTGGAGATTAATGCTTCAGAAATGAGTCCAGGTTTTCTACTTTGGAAAGGTAACTTAAATTTGATTAATACATATAAAATAAAACACTAATACATTGGGTATCCTTCAGAGGACGAAATCTGCTATCATTACCCAGCTGGACTTGCAGATAATGCCAGGTTTGCAACAATGTGGTTGGCTGTTGCCTTCTGCAATGGTATAAAAAGCCAATATGAAACTGTGATTAAAAAAAAGCTGCCACAAAAGAAATCCAGGTGTTATTAGGCAGTAGTGCCCTCAAAATGGGAGCAGTAACCTTATTTTCTCTTAACACTGGAGATTTGGCTAGTTGTACCTACGCTTCGTGACTGAGCTGCTTGTTGAATTGCTACACTGTCGCCACCTAGAGGGCAAATAGGGAGGGGTATTAAATTCGGTCCTCACCAATGAACAGAGATAATGGGAACTGCAGATGCTGGAGATTCCAAGATAATAAAATGTGAGGCTGGATGAACACAGCAGGCCAAGCAGCATCTCAGGAGCACAAAAGCTGATGTGACGTAATACAGGTATTTCTCGTTCAACGTCGTAATTGTTTTCTTGTGTGACCTTGTGCTATAGAAAATTGGGTTATAGAGAAATCACCATAGAACAGCAGTAAGTTTGCGTTATCTGAATAGTGTCCACTATTCATCAATTGTTTTACAGCGAATTTGCGTTGTTGTAACACGCGTTATAGCAGAAATACCCAGTCAAATACGTAAAAACTGAAAGTACTGCGGATGCGGTGAATCGGGTCTAGTGACCCATTAACTCTGATTTTTCTTCGCAGATGCTGCTAGACTGGGCTGTTCTAGCAACTTCTGTTTTTGTTCACATAGCAAGGGGGAATTTTCAAAAAGTAAGGAAGGGATTTCCTTTCAGAAGCCATTTAATTGTGGAATTAACTCAATCAATCAGCATTAACACTTAATGTGTGTAATGATTGAAGGATTTTATGGTGTTTTTCAGCCTGCAGCTGCCCCCTTGTGTCAATTGGTGAAAAATCAGCAACCTTATCTTCAGTTTTTATTTTTCAGTGCAAAGCATCCCTGAACCCATTAGGCCCAAATCCACCTGTCCCCTGATCATTGCAGACCAAATATGTTATCTAACCTGCACTTACACACCTTTTACGGAAGTCTTGACATGCTGAACTCTGGGAAATCTCTGGGCAGTTTCAATTCCAATGGGTAATTCTCCTACTCCCTGTCAACCCACTTCAAAAGTTCTCAAACAGTTGCATTGCACCCACCTGAAAAGTTGTCAGGAAATGTGAGATTAGGAACTTAACTTCAACATCAGCAACAAGACCTGACTGCCCTTGGACCCATCTATCATCTCTCACATCTATCGGTTAGTCCACCTCATCCACTTGCCAACCTACCCACTGTACTAATTCACTCGTTCAACCTGTCTCTTATCATTCTGATGCAATGGTACCAATGTTACAATGTTATGCCACTTTACCATACGGCAGCTGGCGCCATTAAATGAAGGTGTGCAATGGTGGAGTATCCTGAAGGTTATTTCATTTCATATTTTTTGCACAGCTGGGCTTTGAAGACGCCGCAAGAAATACAGTCTAGGTAGGTAAATATACAGCACTGGCAGCCCTAATATCATTGTCATTCTGTGCATTATTAGACCAATGCAAGTGAAATTTTGCCAATAAAGAAATTTTAATGTAATATTCCCTGCCTCGATGCAGGTACTACTTTGAATTGGTACAAAAATAATAAAAGGAAAAGACATAAAGCAACATGTTTGAATGCACATAGCATTGAAAATAAAATAGTAAAACCACTACTCCAGATTGAGACAAATAAGTATGATCTAGTAGACATTACTGAGGTGTGGCTGCAGCATGACGTTAGGACCTGAATATTGAAAGGGATGTGACATTTCAGAAGGATAGGAATCTAGGAAAGGATGGATGAATGGCTCTGTTAATTGAAGATGATAATAGCAGAGCAGAGAGCGATGATCTTATTCAGCAAACCAAGAGAACAAAGTTATCTGGTAGGGACAATGAATGATGGAAGTGAGAGGTCCCTTGTTGTATTTATGTTCAGATTGCCTAACAGTAGTCACATGGTAAGCCAAGGTATCAAAAAAGAAATAATGGGACCTAGTCAAACGGGTACATCAATTATCATGAGGGATTTTGACCGACATACAGACTGAGGAAAAAGTAGTCTAGATGAGGAATTCATTGAACATTCTTAGGACCATTCCTTAGACCAACACCTTCTGGCACCAACAAGAGACCAGGCTATAATAGATATAGTTTTGATCAATGCAATAGGATTAATTACTAACCTCATAAAGAAAGTAGTAATTGTAATGAAGTCAGCCAAGTGGACCTTATAATGCATGAGTTCTCTGGTTGGGACTGTTACTCTAGTCTGATCAGGGAATCCTGGCTGACAGATAAGAACAGGAGAGTCCACAAACACTGCCCTTATCTGGCTTTGCTTGTTAATGGTTTACTGGCCTCGTGGGTGTTTTCCTGGTTGTGGAAAGTATGGAATAAAGTTTTTGCACAATGGTGTATTTTTACTGAGTCACTGCACAGACAAACAACCCCAGGAGATGAGGTTGGTTGGCTCGCTGAGCTGGTTTGTTGTTTCACAGATGTTTCCAAGGTGGGTAATGTCCTCAGTACAGCCTCCAATGAAGCGTCGGTGTGTTTTCTTGCCTGGTTTTTAAACTTGAGTCAGTTGAGCTGGATTGCCTCACATCCAGTTTTCCTTTGTAGTGGAGTGTATGTGGGGTCGAGTTCTATGTGTTTATTAATGGCTTTCTTCGTGGAGCACCAGGCTTCTAGGAATTTCCTTGCCTGTCTCTGCTTAGCTTGTCCCAGGAGTTTGTTGTTGTCCCAGTCGAATTGGTGGTTCTCCTTGTCCATGTGGATTGAGGTGAGTGAGTATTGGTCGTGTCTTTTTGTAGCCAGTTGGTGTTCACGTACTCTTGTTGTTAGTTTCCTTCCTGTTTGTCCAATGTAGTGTTTCTCGCAGTCTCTGCAGGGGATCTTGTAGATGTGGTGATGTGGGTAGAAAATAAGCACTACTGCTGTGCAATGGTGGTGTAGGAGATGTAAAACAAAGGAGATTAGAAGGTTAAAAAATTAAAATAAGTACAGGAGTGTCAGACATCCTGTTCACTCTGAGAGTTGGTTCTGGCTCTGAGGAGGCTGGGTCAGTATCAAGGACCCTCCCTGTGTAAGTAAGAGGTGCCTTGATGATGGGAGACTGGTTTCTATGGAGTTATTTTGGTGGCAATGAGAGTAAAGCATGCTTCTGAAGAAATTTGTTTGCAACAGTCATCTTTGAGTTGGGGTAAGCATTTCTGGCTGTTATTTGGAAGCTTACTTGTTCGTTCCTGCCATTGAAGACTGGGCCTAGTATATTGAAAGAATGTGCTACTTTGACTGGGCAGATGAAAAGCAATGAGTAATTCTCCCGACAGGCTGTGGACCCACAGTTGTTTTCTTTTGGTTATTAGGAGCCTAACTTTCCCCTGAGGTACCGGATACTAAAACCGTCCCACTAAACCTAAACTGAGTGAGAGAATTCATAGACCGGTATCCAGGAGAGTGCACACCCAAGAAAGTTCAACTATATCTGGTCTGGAATATTTAAATTTCTTAGCAACATCCAAATTTGAACCAATCAAAATAAATGTCTGGTTAAATGGTCACCCGCTTCTTGTGCAAGTTGATACCGGCCATTTCAGTGATTGAGGAACCGGTCTTTAAGGAAATTCACTCTGGACTCAAACCCGAAAGGTTGCACAGATCTCAGCTGGCGGGGAACCTTTACAGATTAAGGGTACAACCTCGGTTCTGGTCTCCCATAAGAAACAGCAAGAATGGCCCAACATATTTCAATTAGGAAAATGGTTGCCTGAGTGAAGCCCTAATCAACTACTCAGACGTTTTTCTAGGACTGAGAAAGGACCCAAAGCCACTTTGCATGTTGACCTGGAAGCAACTCATGACTCTGCAAGGCCCTCTCAGAGCTATTTGCCTTACAGACAAAAGTAGAGGCAGAAATCAGAAGGTTGGAAAACCAAGGAATCATTAAACCAAGATAACAAGGTGTAGGGCTGGATGAACAACAGCAGGCCAAGCAGCATCTTGGGAGCAGGACAGCTGACGTTTTGGGCCTAGACCCTTCATCAGAAAAAAAAATCATTAAACCAGCCCAGATGCAGAATGGGAAGTCCTGGTCATACTGATTGCGAAGCCACATGTGTCGGGTTGCCTTTATGTGGATTTTAAACAAAACAGTAAACTACTTTTTGCAGTTGGATAAATATCCACTCCCGCACATGGTGGACTTATTCATAAGAACTGACGGCAGTCGGGGTGGGGGCGGTCTGTCCTTCACAAAGCTGGACAAGAGCTATGCATACTTGAAATTGCAGGAAATGAAGATTCTGAGAAATGGGCTACAATTAATACCCATTAGGCTTTGTAACAATGTACAAGACTGCCATTAGGGATATTATCAGCCTGTGCAATTTTTCAACAAATGATGGAGAACGTTTTACAAAGTCTACCCCAGGACCTTATTTATCTAAATTATGTGTTAATAACTAGCAAGACCAATAAGGAGCACAGAGAACTTGGACATAGTCCTTACATATTTCTACCAGGCAGGAGTATGCCTTTGAATGGAAAATGTGTGTTCTCCCAGAGTGGGGGACTCAATTACTCGGGGTCATGAGTTCAAAATGAGAGGAGGAAAGTTTATGGGAGATATGCTTTGAAAGTTCTTTACACAGGGGGTGGGGCTGCCTGGGATGTGTTCCCAGTGGAGGTGGTAGACACAGACACGATAGTGTCTTTTAAGATGTATCTGGACAGGTACATGGATGGCCAGGGAGCAAAGGGATACAGACTCTTAGAAAATAGATGACAGGTTTAGACAGAGGATCTTGATCTGTGCAGGCTTGGAGGGCTGAAGGGCCTGTTCCTGTGCTGTAATTTTCTTTGTTCTTTGTGGCACTCCAAGTGACCTACTTAGCGCTACAGAATCGACAAGACTGGGTAATACCCATTGGAAGATAAAGTCGGGCTATCATCGGTTCCCTGGCTCCCGTGTCCAAGGTTATTCCTTGGGTTGGTGAACTATAATGGAAAGTTCATACATAACCTGGCCTCCATTCTGGCACCTTTGTGTCAATTTTTGAAAAAGGTTTAGCCTTGGAAATGGCCATGTAGCCAAGCCATAGATTTCAGGGACAGCTATTATCCTTTAAGTTGTTGAAACACTTTGCTTCCAAGCAAGATCTGATATAGATATGCGATACCTCCCTGTACTGCATTGGGGTAGTATTAGCTCATAGGTGGCCCAATGGAGAGAAACTCTTAATGGAGTATGCATCAAAACTTTGGTTAATGCAGAACATAAATATGCCCAGATAAAGAGGGAGGTATTGGCGGTCAGATTTGGAGTCAGGAAATTCCACCAATGCCTCTATGGAAGTACATTTGTAATAATAATGGGCCAGAGTGTGGGTTCTAATAATAACTGCATATAACTATTAGTTGAAACATCGTCCAGGAGATCAAGGAGCAAATGCGGATGCATTGACCTGTCTCCTGCTGGCAGAAACACCACAGGTGTTACTGCCGCTATAAGAGTCCGTAGTGCTTTTAAGTTTTCTGGAAATGCTTCCAGTCACAGCTGATAAAATCACACTTTGGACACAGAAAGATTCTGTCCTGGCAAAGCTGAAACAAATGGTGCGATGGGGTACACAAAAGAGCCATCACAACCAAAATTGAAACCTTTTTGGACCTGGAGAGATCAGATCTGAATCGAGTTCAGCATATTATTCTGGTGAACAAGAGTGATGGTCCCGAGGAAAGGGTGTCACCAGACACTGGCTGAACTCCACAAGAGTCATCCAGGGGTGTCCAAAATGATGATGTTCACAAGAAGTTATACCTGGCCAGGTTTGGATGCAGACATTGCCACGTTGGTGGGGCAGTGCCCAGAGTGCCAACAAGAACCAAAGCTACTGCGAGTAGCTCCCACACATTCATGGGAATAGCCAGATAAAACCTGGACTCAGTTACTCGTGCAACTACAGGGATAGCTCCAGCACAGTCAAAGAGTCCCAACAGTGTGGAAACAGGCCAATCAGTCCAACAAGTCCACACCGCCCCTCCAAAGAGTATCCCAACCAGACCCATTCCCCTACCCCTGCAATTCCCACGCTTGACCCACCAAACATAAACATCCCTGGACTCCATGGGCAATTTAGCATAGCCAATCCACCTACCCTGCACATCTTTGGATTGATGGAGGAAACTGGAGCACCCAGAGGAATCCCACATAGACTTGGGGAGAATGTGTAAACTCCATGTAGACAGTTGCCCTAGAGTGGAATCAGCTGGGGTCCCCGACACTGTGAGGCAGCAGTACTAACTACTGAGCCAATGTACTGCCCCAGAGTTGCTAATGCTGAGAAGGCTCTAACATTTTCCCCTAACATTGACTGGAATTGCTCTAACTCTTGTACGTAGGACGGATCAGTTTTTATCCGATGTGTGCAGGACGGTTTCCTGACACAGTATGTCAAAGGGCTGACGAGAGGGGAGGCCGCACTGGATCTGGTACTTGGTAATGGACCAGGCCAGGTGTTTAATTTAGTGGTAGGTGAGCACTTAGGAGAGAGTGACCATAATTCGGTTATGTTTAGTTTAGCAATGGAAGGGGATAGGAACATGCCACAGGGCAAGAGTTATAGATGGGGTAAGGGCAATTATAATGTGATTAGGCCAGACTTAGGAGGCATAGAATGGGGTGGCAAAATGCAGGGGATGGGGACAATTGAAATGTGGAGCTGGTTTAAGGAACAGATATTGCGTGTCCTTGATAGGTATGTCCCTATCAGGCAGGGACGAAGCCATAAGGTAAGGGAACCGTGGTTTACTAAAGCAATTGTAACTCTTGTTAAGCGGAAGAGGGAGGCTTATGTGACGATGAGACGAGATGGTTCAGATGAGGTGATGGAGAGTTACAGATTAGCTAGGAAGGATTTAAAGAGTGAGTTAGGAAGAGCAAGGAGGGGACATGAGCAGACATCAGCAGGTATAATAAAGGAGAACCCTAAAGCTTTCTACAAGTATGTGAGGAATAAGAGGATGACTAGGATAGGAATAGGATTAGTCAAAGACAGAAGTGGAAAGTTGTGTGTGGACCCTGTGGAGATTGGAGAGGTCCTAAACAAATATTTCTCATCTGTTTTCACTGAGGAACAGGAGAATATTGTAGAGGAGATGACTGAGTTATGGGCTACTAGAATTGAAAGGATTCAGGTTAGTAAGGAGGAGGTGTTATCAATTCTAGAAGGTGTGAAGGTAGCTAAATCCCCTGGGCCAGATAGGATTTTTCCAAGGATTCTCTGGGAAGCTAGGGAGGAGGTGGCGGAGCCTTTGGCCTTGATCTTTGAGTCCTCATTGTCTACAGGTTTAGTACCAGTGGACTGGAGAACTGCAAATGTTGTGCCCTTGTTCAAGAAGGGCAGTAGAGATGACCCAGGTAATTATAGACCTGTGAGCCTTACGTCTGTTGTAGGAAAAGTTTTGGAAAGGATTATAAGAGATAGGATTTATAACCATCTAGCAAGCAACAATTTGATTGGAGATTGTCAACATGGATTCGCCAAGGGCAGGTCGTGTCTCACAAACCTCATTGAGTTTTTTGAGAAGGTGGCCAAGCATGTGGATGAGGGTAGGGCATTTGATGTGGTGTGTATGGACCTCAGTAAAGCCTTTGATAAGGTTCCACATGGTAGGCTATTGGAGAAAATACGGAGGCATGGGATTGAGGGAGATTTAGCAGTTTGGTTTAGAAACTGGCTTTCTGTAAGAAAGCAACGAGTGGTGGTTGATGGAAAATATTCAACCTGGAGTCAGGTCACTAGTGGTGTGCCTCAAGGATCTGTTTTGGGACCACTGCTGTTTGTCATTTTTATAAATGACTTGGACGCAGGCACAGGTGGATGGGTTAGTAAGTTTGCAGATGACACTAAAGTGGGTGGAATGGTGGACAGTGTGGAAGAATGTTGCAGGTTGCGGGGAGACTTGGATAAACTACAAAATTGGGCTGAAGGGTGGTAAATGGAGTTCAATGCAGAGAAATGTGAGGTGATTCACTTTGGGAGGAATAATAGGAAGGCAGAATACTGGGTCAATGGAAAGATTCTTGGTAGTGTGGATGTGCAGAGGAATCTTGGTGCCCATGTACATAGATCCCTGAAAGTTGCACCCAGGTTGGTAGTGCTGTTAAGAAGGCTTACGGTGTGTTAGGTTTTATTGGTAGAGGGATTGAGTTCCGGAGCCATGATGTCATGCTGCAACTGTACAAAACGCTAGTGCAACCTCACTTGGAATATTGAGTGCAGTTCTGGTCGCCCCATTACAGGGAGGATGTGGAAGCATTGGAAAAGGTGCAGAGGAGATTTACCAGGATGTTGCCTGGTCTCGAGCACAGACCCTATGAAGAAAGGCTGAGGGACTTGGGTCTGTTCTCATTGGAGAGAAGGAGGCTAAGAGGGGATTTAATAGAGACGTACAAGATGATCAGAGGATTAGATAGGGTGTACAGTGAGAGTCCTTTTCCGAGGATGATGACTTCAGCTTGTACCAGGGGGCATAGCTACAAATTGAAGGGTGATAGATTTAAGACAAATGTCAGAGGCAGGTTCTTTACTCAGAGAGTGGTAAGGGTGTGGAACGCTCTGCCTGCCAATGTAGTTAACACAGCCATATTAGGGGAATTTAAACAGTCCTTGGATAAGCATATGGATAATGATGGGATAGTGTAGGGGGAAGGGCTTAGATTAGTTCACAGGTTGGCGCAACATCGAGGGCCGAAGGGCCTGTTCTGCGCTGTATTGTTCTATGTTCTATCTGTCAACCACAGAATGGTGCATAGTAACTGGTCAAAGATAACACTGTCTTCAGATTTCATACATAAAGAGCATCTTTACAACAAATCAGTCACATGTGTCTATTGTGTTTTAGAGATTATGAACAATTTGTGATCTAGATTCCCATACATAACACAATGATAGTTAAAAAGGAACCTGATGGATTTTCCAAGAAAAAAAAACTCATTAAACTAAAAAACACTGTATGTCATTGTTCTAAACCATGTGAGTTTTGAAATAGCTTTAACTTAGATAAAACTAGGCTGCCTTGACAAATTTCAGCAGTAAGCATAATACAAAAATCAGTAGATTTATGAAGTGTTCTTCAAGCTATTCAGAGAATATTTAAAGAACTAGGGGCCAGAATAGTCAGTTTCACTTCTGGCCTCAGTTCCCAGAGATGAGCATAAATAAACATGCAATATGATAGCATAAGTATACCAGTGCTAAGCTTTTAGGGTGGGGGAGATGTGCATATTATTCTTATTTACAAAATATTCCTGGTTCAGTTAAAAACATTGAGAATGACAACTTTAAAAATTAATTAAACTATACAGTCATGAGCTGTGTTTGTCTATCCAGAAAAATATTGCCTCATACTTAATGCATTGTTTCCACTGATAACAATGTAACCCCCAAGTTGAAACAACATGAATTGGTATTGTCAGACCATCTAGCTGATGCTGCAGGGTGATTGAGAGATGGGGTCATGGTCACACTGGAGGGAAGAGGAGCTGAGTCAGTAGGGGACAGCAAGTACCTGGATGAAAAGCAGTAGAGCAGCAGCATGGAAATCTGGTCAACGATTTAAAGTAGCTACGGCAGCATTGGAGAAAGTAGCTGACAAAATGTGGCTGACAAGAATGGCAGCAAGGTCAAAGATATGAGCATTGAAATTCTATCTCAATTTCCTTGGAGGATAAGATATCCCAAAAATTTGTGAAACAGGTGAAATTTGGTGCTGCAAGCTGCTAATAAACAGTAACAACATAAATGGAACTTTGAAACTAACAGTATCCTGCCATCTAGCTGAAAAGACTTACTACCTATCCCACAAATGAGTAAAATGCTATATCAGTTTCAATGTCAGTGCCAGGTATGTCGATTTGACTTAACAAGGTGTAGAGCTGGATGAACACAGCAGTCCAAGCAGCATCATAGGAGCAGGAAGGCTGATTTTTTGGGGCTAGACCCTTCTTCAGAAATGGGGAAGGGGAGGGGGGTTCTGAAATAAATAGGGAGAGATGGGGAGGCAGATCGAGGATGGATAGAGGAAAAGATAGATGGAGAGGAGACAGACATGTCAAAGAGGCAGGGATGGAGCCAGTAAAGATGAGTGTAGGTGGGGAGATAGGGAGGAGATAAGTCAGTCCAGGGAGGACGGACAGGTCAAGGGGGTGGGATGAGGTTAGTAGGTAGGAAATGGGAGTGCGGCTTAAGGTGGGAGGAGGGGATAGGTGAGAAAATGAACAGGTTAGGGAGGCGATGACAAGCTGGGCTGGTTTTGGGATGTGGTGTTGGGAGGGGA
Organism: Stegostoma tigrinum; assembly: GCF_030684315.1. Taxonomy (NCBI): domain Eukaryota; kingdom Metazoa; phylum Chordata; class Chondrichthyes; order Orectolobiformes; family Stegostomatidae; genus Stegostoma; species Stegostoma tigrinum. The sequence goes on along the minus strand of NC_081360.1, from coordinate 66,100,900 downwards.
GATTTTGAAGCTTGTGAAATCCACATTGATACTTTTGGGCTGCAGGGTTCCCAAGCTGAATATGAGTTGCTGTTCCTGCAACCTTGGGTAGCATCATTGTGGCACTGCAGGAGGCCCAGGATGGACATGTCATCTGAGGAATGGGAGGGGGAGTTGAAATGGGTTGCGACTGGGAGGTGCAGTTGTTTATTGCGAACCAAGTGTAGGTGTTCTGCAAAGTGGTCCCCAAGCCTGCACTTGGTTTCCCTGATGTGGAGGAGGCCACAATGGGTACAGCAGTTGCAGTATATCACGTTAGCGGATGTGCAGGTGAACAAGTACTTGATGTGGAAAGTCTTCTTGGGGCCTGGGATGGGGGTGAGGGAGGAGGTGTGGGTGCAGGTGTAGCACTTCCTGCGGTTGCAGGGGAAGGTGCCAGGTGTGGTGGGGCTGGACAGGAGTGTGGAGCAGACAAAGGAGTCCCGGAGAGAGTGATGTTTCTTCTTCCGGAGGAGGAGGGTAATTTCTTCTGGGTTGGCATCCTTAGAAGAAGTTTCGCAGTGGGGTTAAAATTGTATTAGAAATAATAGGAACTGCAGATGCTGGAGAATCCAAGATAACAAGGTGTAGAGCTGGATGAACACTGCCAATGGCACCCAAAGGTTGCAGGAACAGCAACTCATATTTCGCTTGGAAACCCTGCAGCCCAATGGTATCAATGTGGATTTCACAAGCTTCAAAATTGCCCCTCCCCCTACCGCACCCCAAAACCAGCCCAGCTTGACCCCACCTCCCTAACCTGGTCTTCCTCTCACCTATCCCCTCATCCCGCCCCCCCTTGACCTGTCCATCCTTCCTGGACTGACCCATCTCCTCCTTACTTCCCCACTCACACTCACCTTTACTGGCTCCATCCCCACCTCTTTGACTTGTCTGTCTCCTCTCTACCTATTTTCTCCTCTATCCATCCTCAATCCGTCTTCCCCTCTCTCCCTATTTATTTCAGAACCCCCTTCCTCTCCCCCATTTCTGACGAAGGGTCTGGGCCAGATACATCAGCCTTCCTGCTCCTATGATGCTGCTTGGCCTGCTGTGTTCATCCAGCTCTATAGCTTGTTATCTTGGAATCTCCAGCATCTGCTATTCCTATTATCTCTGATACAATGTTCATCTGACTGTTCACAACAGACAGAGTGCTGACTGTACTCATGGTCTTATGCTTGAAAAAATCGGAACATAGTGTCCAATATTAGGTGTGATTCCACAACTGTTCAGCATTTGTTGAACAATCCTGAGTGTGCTCTAAATTATACTAGTAACCAATTTAAGATGATCATTTGGACTCACAATGTGGCTCTCTAATGCGTACCAAAAGCTTGATATGTTCACATGTAAAGACATATCCTCTGCAGACGAAAGGACCATGTCCAGGCATTGCATTCATACTGAATCATACAAAAGCAGTAGTGCAATAATTCCCTAATGTATTCTATTGACAATATCTCAACTGATTGGAGTTGACTTGTCACTCAATTGTATCTCTTTAACTCAATTGTATCTCTTTACTAATGCAGCATAAATTGTTAATCTCTTTGAAATTTGGCAATATAATCTCTGTCCTGGTCATTGGTAGACCAAGGACTTTGGAAGCATATCTAATTTTTTTGGCAATATTAGCGTTTGAACAAATTCACCAGAGCAGAATAGATAAGCTGTCTGTCATTTTATGTTTGCAGTCTTGCCATTGCACTCCTTTCATTCATTACCTTCAATATGTCAGAAAATTCAATAATTACAATGTGTTAGATATTGGGAGTAAAGCTTTTGTTGAAGCCAGCTCTTTGTTCTCACGTAACTTCTTCAAATACATTAATAGGTGTTTCATCTTCCCAACAGTACTAAAAATTATGAAGTATGTCTTATCTACGATAGGCAGGTAAAATTTGTCCCAGCCGATTACCACCATATCAGGCTACTGTTGATCATGAGTAAAGGGACAAAAGATATTGTCAAGTAGCACTTACTCAACAAAACCTGCACAGTGCACGCAGCTATTTAATTGAGTCTTTAACATGATAATTTATCTCCAGACATTAACTCAGCCTTAGTCAAAAAAATGAACTCAAGTCTTGAATACTAGCAATGAGGCACACATGAAAACATGTACGAAGGCAGCATTTGACCGAAGTGGCACAGAGGTACCTTATTATATTAAAGATGACAATAATGTGAATCAGGGTGGAAACACTCCACTGGCTATAGTCATCCTTAGACAAAGGAAGATTCTTGTGGTTGTTCAGTGTTAATCAGCTCAACCTCGGCTTATCCCTGCAGGTTTCCATCAGGATGGTATCTGAGTCTCATCACCTTCAGGTATTGATCAATTAACAGAAAACATAGACAAACACAAAGACTAGGATCAGGAGTAGGCCATTTGATTTTTTGAGCCTGCTCTGCCAATCAATCTGATCATGGTTAATCTTTTATTTCAATGCCATATTCCCAATTTCTATCCAGACCCCCATTATGTCTTTAAAATCTAAAAGTTTATGAGTATCTTTCCTGAATATATTCAATGACCCAGATTCCATTTCCCTCTGTGGTAGAATTATAGAATCCCTACCATGCAGATAAGGGCCATTCAACCCATCCAATTTTCACCAGCTATCTGAAGAGCTCTCCTCCATTCTATCCCTGTAACTCTGTATTTTTCATGGCTAATACACCTAACTTATGCATCTCTGGACACTACGGGGAAATTTACCATGGCCAATCCACCTAACCTGCATATCTTTAATCTGGGAGGAAACCAGAGCACCTGGAGGAAGTCCACACAGATGCAGGGCGAATCTGAAAACTCCACACCCAACAATCGCCCAAGGCTGGAATCAAACCTAGGTCGATGGTATTGTGAGGCTGCTTTGCCAACCACTGTGCGACTGTGCTGCTCACTTGTCGTAGTGAATTCCACAGGTTGAAATCCTCTGAGAGAAAAAAATGTTTTCTCATCTCACTCCAAACCCTGAGACTGTGATTATTGGTTTCAGACACCCCATTCAGGGGAAACATCCTCCCTGCATCTAAGTGTGGAGCTGGAGGAACACAGCAGGCCAGACAGCATCAGAGAAGCAAAAAAGCTGATGTTTCTGAAGAATTTCTGAGAAGTTTTTTGAAGGAGCTTTCCGATCTGAAATGTCAGCTTTCCTGCTCCTCTGATGCTGCCTGGCCTGCTGTGTTCCTCCATCTCGACACTGTGTTATTTCAGACTCCAGCATTGACAGTTCTTACTACTCTCCCTGCATCTAGTTGGCCCGATCTTGTTAGAATTTTATACGTTGCAAACAGATCCCTTCCAATTCTTCTAAATGCTGGTGAATGTGGGCTCAATAAACAAGTGTATTTCAGATTTCTAACATCTGAAGGGGTTGTTTAATGATCAGATAAATTTGTAATTCCTAAAAATTGTAAATGCTACATGCAGCAGATATGTAAAGGACTTTGATATTTACTTCACTACTGTATGTTACAATTTTGAAATATCCTCTTTTTTCATTCTATTAATTCTAGATCATAAATCAAGTCTTTTTACTGCACATAGTCATTAAGTAGACAGATAAGCAGGAGTTAATCATACAATCTGTTGAGCCACTTCACCATTTAATATGATCATGGCCAATCTTGGGCTTCATTTCCATTTTCCTGACTGCTCTCCATATTGATTGATTCACCGAGAGAGCTAAAATATGTCTACTTCAGTATTAAATATATTCAATGATAGCATATTCACAATCCTCTGAGATTGAGAATTTGAAAGATTGTAATGCTTTAAGTGAAGAAATCTCTCCTTATCTCACTACTAAATGATTGGCCCCTCATCCTGAAACTCTACCTCCTCATTCTAGATTCTTGAGTCAGGTGAAGCAACATCTCAATATCTATCCTGTTAAGGTTGATCGTGATCTTGAAAGTTTTAATGATATCACTAGCCATTTTCTAAACTCCAGAGAAGATAGACCCAATTTGTTTAGCCTGTCACCATAGGAGAAATTTTTAAGATCAAAGATAAACCAAAACGTAATGAATCAACCGATAATGATATGCTTCCTTTTTTAGTTCAGTGATACTTATTCAGTTATTTAAGTTGTTATCAATTAATCATTAATCTATCTGGCTTAGAGTCAATCACTATTATTACTGTGTGGTGCTATGCCAACAGGTAACCCCATGGCTGAAACCATCCCTAGAACGAAGGAAAATAGATGAAGCTGGTGAAGATGAATAATTCTCAGGACTTTGTTGTAGAAAATCCAAGGGGCAACTATCTTCAACTGTTTCATCAATAACCTTTTCCAATTATGAGAGGCGTGGGCGTGTTCACTGATGCTGTATATCAGTATATTGTGTTGGGGTGAGTAAAATGAGACATTGTGTAAACAAAAACAAATTTCTGTAATCTTCAATTTTGTTTCCCTGCAGTAAACTTTAGGAATAAGATTTTCCTGTTCATTTTGTATTTAAATGGTAAATGAATTCCTTACACTATCAGTTATTATTCATTGCATGAAACATACTTCTCAAAAAAATGCAGCTGTCTTTTCTTGTAGATGATAAAGGGCTGGTTATCTAGTCAGTGACAAAACAGCACTGTTAACTTCAAAGAAACCTAGCAGTAGCTTGAATCTAATACAAAGTATAGAGTATTCTTAGTTATACACTAGTTATACACTTAGTGATATAAGCAAGTAGGTATGCAGTCAGTCACATTGAAGCCTTTATACAAAGAGACATAAAGTTGTTTTGTTTAATCTCACACTCATCAGAACAGATGCAAGAATGCCAAATTCCAAAGAGAGCAACAATTTATATAGGATGGGTAAACGATGCTGCTTGGCTGGCAGGTTAATTCTGATTCATCAATGTTTTGCCATTGAGAATGCCTCAGGAAATTACTGTTTCCGGCATGCTTTTATTTAATTCCAAGGGACAGAGCCCACATGTACATGCAAGGAGTCTCTAGCAAGCATTAGAAAGCCACATTGCAAGCCTAATTAATAATTCTAAAATTGTTTGTTAGAGAAAAGGATTATTTAGCATGTGCCATTTCTGGAATGATATCACATTGTGTTCCTAGTTTAGCAAGAGTTCATCATTGGAATACAGTCAGTATTCTGCCTGTTGCAAACTTCTGAACACTTATACTCTTTGAATCAATTGCCAGTTATTGGAATGTATGGTCTACATATCAGTCATTGTACAGGCAGCAAATTTCATAGACCATTACCCGGTTAAACAGAACATTGTCCTTGCCTCATGGCAGCAACCTGTTATTGAAAGAAGCCACTCATGTCACTGAAGCATAATGGCTGCGTGAAATCATTATCTTCACTTGTTTCTCAGTTCTTCTTGGACATCTTACTCTTCTAGGCTAAATTGAGGTAGACTGAGCACCTTTCTCAACTGAAACCCATGACCTTAAGCCCACTGATGAGTGTATAGTCCTCCGCATGCCTTACCAGTCAACATACATGTTGCAATTCTTACAGTTCCACGCATTATAAAATTGCCTATGAAAACTGGTCCTGATCTGTTTGCTCACCATGCACTTTAACGCATCAAAGCTACACTGAAGGATAATTCCTACACCAATTAGACAATATTTTGCTGTGAACCATGTACGCTGTTAGCTCCAGCCCTGTGCAAGATTTAGGACCAGGCTATGAGCTGGATTTATGGAAAACAGAGAAGTGGATGCTAATCGGGCTGCTGCTGTCTCAGGCTAATATTATAGAAATTTATCTGTCATGTTTTAATCAGTAGATTTTTAAATTTTATGCATCCATTGTAAGTTACAACAGTCAACTCAGCGAGGTAGATCAAGTAGCTCTTTATGAATGTTCACTGTGTTTTCTGTTTATTATTTGGAAATGTCGACACTAACATGGGGATAGCATGGTGGTTTGGTGGTTAGCATTGCTGCCTCACAGCACCAGGGGCCCAACTTTGATTTCACCCTCTGGCAACCGTCTGTGTGAATTTCATACTCTCTCCCCACGTCTGCATAGATTTCCTCCCACACTCCAAAGATGTGCAGGCGAGTTGGCTAAGTCATCGGCAATGCAGGGTTACAGGGATAGTATAGGGGCTGGGTCTGGGTGGGATGCTCTTCGGAGGGTCACTGTGGACTCAATGGGCAGTGCTGCCATTACTGAAGGGGTTCTATGTTCCATGATTCTAAAGTAGATAGAATCATGTATAGCTTTAAGTTTGGTTTCCATTTCTATATTGTGCGAAATGGGAGGGGACATAGTTTTAGTTTCATTTTTGAATTCTGTGAATGGTGACAGTTTGCCTGGAAATTTGTTTAAGTGCGTTTAGATGAAGTGTCAATTCTTTTGAGGGATTAGTTCAGGGCCTTTGAAACAAAGGCAGAAGCGAGAGGAAAAATCAAGCAGGCTGCTGACAGCAACAAAATATCCAATGCACAGGGAGACAGGGACAGATACAAGAAAAATTCCTTTAGCAGTCTCCAAAACAGGGTAGAACAAAGGTCCTGAGTGCCTTAGTGTCAGTACAGAAAAGCTTCAGAAACAGAAAGCTACAGAATGAAAGTTTAGGAACGAGTTTTTGGAAATAGGTATCTGTGTTAGCAGTTTGTTGAAGGATCTCAGGGAGATTATTTAACTAAAGAAACAATATCGAGTGAATGCAGAAGTTTGTATGCCCAATAAATAAGGGAATTTAAAATGGAAACAGGATGGCCCTTCACTGAATTTTAATTGCCTGTAAAGCTGTTGAGGATAAAAAGGGTGCTCATTATTTCTGATTTTTGAAAGATCATTTTAAATAAATTGTCCATGGTGTAACATATTTGTATTTGTTCATCTTATGTGTAATTAGTTTTGAATGTTAGTTTGTTAAAGGCACATTGGCAGCTTGTTGTGAATATGCTTAGTGACTGACTACTGTGGCAAACAAATTGTTAACATAAAACTATTGGTCTATCCAACTACTGGATCTTGCTTGTCCAGTGTTACCACCAGCTGGGATCACTACGTTTATTATATGATTTAAACTCTAATAAAATTGTATGGTACATTTTTGTTTTAGCAGTAACAAATGTATTTTCACAAAATAAAAGCTGCTGCAGAAACAAGAGTTCCAAATAAAGTATTTTTAGACATTTTAATTATAAGTAATAAGACTTTGTCACTCCCTTAACAAGACCATATAAAAGTTTAATTCTTCAATGCTTTAACACAATGTTAATGCAAATTTATAATTACACTTCAGAAGTGGGTTAAAACTTTGGTTTTCCTTCTGACTAAGAGGATTTTTAAAAAATGTTAAGACAAAATATAACCTGCTTAAGATCCTTTACTTTAAGCAACACACAGAAATTGAGGGATTGAAAGGTCGCTACGTGCTGCTCGCTACGTGCTGCTTCACAGCATTAGATAAAATTGACCAAAGTTGTGAAGGTCAGGGTTCAGACTAAATTATCTTTTTGCAGGAAGAGGATACTGCATTGCAATTGGTACTGTGGATAGAAAAAAACAAAGAAAGCTTTATAAAATTTTAAAAATGAATGCTTAATATTTCTTCATTATCATTAGAGCAAAGTTCATGTGGAGAAATATTACTTTTGTTTAAATATTTGAAAAAAATTGATGGAATGTGGACTTCACTTCCTGGGCCAGCATTTATTTTCCAACCCTAGTTACCCTTAAGAAGCTGTTGTGAGCTGTCCTCCTTAATAGCTGTGATTGATTTTGTGTAGGTATATCCACAATGCAGATCAGAAGGGAGTGCCAAGATTTTGACCCAGCAATACTGAAGGAACAGCAATATATTCCCAAGTCAGGATGGTTTGTGTCTTGACTCAATTGGGAAGAGTGCACCAATAGATGAGCCACGGTATTCCACAAGCAATCACAAATATTTAACTACCCAGTAAAGTCACCAACATGATCAATTTGTCTGACTGACAAGTAATCCACACCAGGTTTCATCATTAGCAGCAAAGTAACACTCTTGACTATAAACAAGCTTACTTTTTAACAATTAGCAAATATAAATTGCTCATTTACTGTGTGACTTCAACTTTATCCCTTTAAAACCACAAAAATGCACACATTCAGTCAAGAATATGACAGGCAAAAAGCAGATGATGTGACACAAAAATTATGGGTGGAAAACTGTAGACAGGAAAACCAAACTCTGTAGATCAGACCCCAGACAACAAGGATAAAGACTTACTTTTCAGTTCTTTTGATTTTAGCAAAGACAAACTGTTGTTTGCAGACCTGTAGTTAAGGTTTGATTCAAAAGGTTATCAACTGGAGCCACATCTTTCCTTGAATTAGAATTATTTTCTTTAGAGTCTCTGTGTTTTTAAAATATTTTTCATTCACAGACAGACAGGATGAGAAGTTAAAACCAAAAGAACTGTGGATGCTGTAAATCAGAAACAAAAATAGAATTTGCTGGAAAAGGTCAGCAGAACTGGCAGCATCTGTGAAGAGAAATCGGAGTTAATGAGTCCGGTCTGGTGACCCTTCCTCAGATCCAAAATGTTAACTCTGATTTCTCTTCACAGATGCTGCCAGACCTGCTAAGCTTTTCTAGCAAGTTCTGTTTTTGCTTATGACAAGAAGTTATATCTCTGAGTGCATAGCACTCACAGATCTGTAACAAACTGCAGCTGGATCAGTCCAAAATCTGTTGTTATGGTATATTTCCTTAACTGAAAGACTATGGCTGCCACTCTGAGTCGTAAGTTCTCCACTTCAATGCTCCAAAAGTAACATAAACTTGTTTAAGTAAAGTGCAAAATCCCACATGTTTTCCAAACTGCAAAAGCTTTCCTAGTACTGTTAGTTATAAAAGTGTCCTACTTCAATTTTCCAGTTTATAAACCAAAAGGATAGCTATGTGGTCCTTTAAATCTCTTCACTATTGTTAAAGAGATGGCACATCATTTTTAACATTATTTCATTGCAAGGTAAGTATGATTATCAACAAAATAAGACCAAAGGGAATTAATCCATTCATGCTCATTCATTCTTTATACAGGAGATGTACAATATCTCTCTATGTTTCCATTCAACATCTTAAACATTTGTAAGCACATTTTGATAATATGTCTTCTATTATATTAACTTTTCCAGTACTGAAGATTCTTTTTATGGTGGAACAAATAAGCTCCCTCAAACAGCCTCAAATTTCAGTTTTCTTCAATTAAAGTTAAGGGATTATGATCAGCATATATTAGTGTTCCTTTGCAATTGTGATGGACATAGTCCTCAAAACATTGAAAAGCCAGTAATAATCAGAAAGTCTCCCTCTCTACCATAGAGTATTCCTTCCAATTTTATATTAATTTCTTCAGGAATTACCCCACTAATTTCTATATATTCATTGCATCATCTGCATTAAGGCACACCCTCAAGTCATTCGCATCAAATCACCTTTTTAAAAGGTTTCATAAAATCAGGGGCAACTAATATAGATTCATTTATGAGGATTGCCTTCAGCTTCTCAAATTCTTCTTAGCATTCTGCCAGTAGTACTAACATTATCTGCTTTTATGAAAAACCTGTTAAAGATGCAACTTTTGTGATGAAGTTAGGCATAGATTTCTGAGAAAACAAAAACCATATATTCCCAGACATGTCATAATTTCCTGTTTAGTTTAGGAATGGGGAATTTGATCACAGCCTTCACTTTTGCAACATTATCCCTTGCCCTCTGATGTTTCCTAGGTAAGTTTTACCATCACTTTTTATAATTTCACTTTTGGCAAGATTTATTACTAAGCAAACCAGTTGCCCTTGCTAAAAGAGACCTTCAAATTGCTTTACATGCAGTTCCCCCAAGGTGTTACTCTATATTAGAAAATCATTCAAATAAACTACACACTTAGACACTTCAGCTTTGAATTGATTCACAAGTCTTTGGAATGCAGTTGGGATGTTTTTAAACCTGAATGGTGTGACTTGAATTGATTCAATCTATTTGATGTCAGAAAAGTTGATAACTTTAGCTTTTCATGTTAATTGTACTTCTCAGTGTTCCGTCAATAGATCGAGTTTAGAAAGGACTGAGACACTGCTAACCCTGTCAATACAATCTTCTAATTGAGGAATGGGTATGTGTCTGTTTACTTCATAGCATTTCTGTCAGCTAGACCTTGCTGTGATTATAGCCAAGCCGTTCCTGTACACAAAATGTAGGACAAATCTAACCTGACCATCTACCATGCCACAGGCTAATCTTGGTTATCAGCAAAGTGATGGAAAGTGTCACCAACAGAGCTATCAATCAGCATGTGCTGAACAATAACTGGCTCAGTGATGCTCAGTCTGGGTTCTATCGGAGCCACTCAACTCCTGACCTGACAATAGAATTAGTCCATAATGGACAAATGAACTGAATTCCAGCGATGAAGTGAGTGACTGCCCTTGACATCAAGGCTGCATTTAACAGAATCTAGTATTAAAGAGTTCAAACTGGAGTCATTGGAGATTAGGGGAATCTCTGCTAGTTGGAGTCATACGTGGCACAAAGGAAGATTGTAGTTGTTTTTGGAGGTCAGTCATCTGACCTCCAGGACATCTCTGCAGGTGTTCCTCAGGTTAGTGTCCTTGGCCCAAGTAGCTTCAGCTGGTTCATCAATGTCCTTCTCTCCATCATAAAGTCAGAAGTGGGGATATTTGCTGATGACCGCACAATGTTCAGCACTATTTGTGACTGCTCAGTTACCGAAGAAGTCCATGTTCAAATATAGGTTTGGTAATTTTGTGGTAAGTAACATTTGTGCTGTACAAGTGCGAGGCAATCACTGTATTCAACAAGAAAGATTCTAACCTTGACTTTTGATAGCGACAGCATTACTGTATACCCCACTTTCAACATCCCAGGGGTTACTATTGAACATAAAATTGGAAGTTGTCTAATTATGTAAGTACAGAGACTAATAATACATCATCCAAAACAAAGCAGTCTGCTTGATTGCCACCAGATCCTCAAACAGTTTTTTCCCTCCAGCAGCAATACTCAGTAGCAGCAGCGTGCACCAACTACAACATGCTCTACAGAAACTCCCCAAATGTCCTTAGACAATGCCTTCCAAACTCACAGCAATTACCATCAAGGAGAACAAGGACATGCAATCAACACACCCCACCTGCAAGTTCCCTTCTATGTCATACACCATTCTGACCCAGAAATGTATAACCATTCTTTCGTTATTGTACAGTCAAAATCTTGGAAATCCCTCCAAAATGGAATTGTGGGTGCATGTACACCAAATGGACTGCAGTGGTTTGTGAAGACAATTCACCAGGGGAAAGTGCCGGCTGTAGTGGGGCTGGAGGGGAGTGTGGAGCAGACAAGGGAGTCTCGGAGAGATTGATCCCTCTGGAAAGCAGATAAGGGTGGGGAGGGAAAAATGTCTTCGGTGCTGGTGTCCGATTGCAGATGGCGGAAGTGTCGGAGGATGATGCGTTGGATCCGGGGGTTGGTGGGGTGGTACATGAGGACAACGGGGATTCTGTTTTGGTTGTTATTGTGGGGAGGGGGTGTGAGGGATGAGTTGCAGGAAATGCGGGAGATAATACTTCCCATGACACCTTCTATCACTTTACAGATGATTGAGAGTAGAAAGATACAGCAGAAACTGGCCATGTAGAATTTGTCCTACTTTTTGTGCACAAGGCATAGTTATATAGTATTCCACATTGATCAATAGTTGCTGGTTTTGGAGCTCTACTTGAACAGCTTGGTTATGGGCGTAGTTAGTTCTGGAGGGCAACTAGGAATGGACAATAAATGCTAGCCCAGCCAGTGACATTCTCATCCCATAAGTGAATCAAAAATGGCAATACAGCATCTAGCTGCCCCATTTGTGCAGGAACTAATACTAATAGCACTGAATCTGCATTTCTACCTGAGCTTGTTTTCTGGACTTGACTGCTAATGATGCTGTTTTATCTGTACAGATTCCCTTACACCCACATCAAACCTGTACTCGCCTAACATAGTTTCGCCTGGCGCATCTGTCTACATTTCCTTGAATTTGCTAGGTAGTGTTACTAGAACTTCCTGTTGTACTTGCTCAAGAATACAATGTCTAATTGTCTCAATATTTCAGATTTTGCTAGTTGGATTGCAGGAGATTCGCTTTGGAAAGAGTCTCTCTCCAGTTACCTCACTCTTACTGTCGCTATCATCCTTCACCACTCTTATCACATGACATAAATTATAGAGTTATATTTATATATTATTATAGTTATTGTTGCACAGCCCCTGTGAGTAGTGCTTGTTATTTGTTTAATTCGTGATCTGGGTGATTTGGTGCTGATTTTGTAAAAATGTGGTGTAAAAATTACGTCAACTTAAACTAGACAACAATGTAAAATAGGCCAGTTAGTAATTTTCAAATTTTGTAATGATTCTGGGAGTAGTGGGCTTTGTTTTCTCATGTACCACCTTAATGAGTTGAGGCAGTTATTGGTCTTTGATTCAATAACTTATCTGATGGACCAGGATATATTTTGTATTAGAATTATTTCTATAGAGTCCCTATGTTATTGTGACTATTCTTTTTCACCCACTGTGAGTGATGGTGAGAAATGTTGTAGGCTTCGAAGTGGCAGCACTCGCGTTTGTAACAAACTATAACTGGAGCAATCCAAAGGCCACACCAAATACTCCTATTACACCTTAAAGTTCCAAAACCTCTCCTGGTACCTTTAGCTATAAAGCAGTCCAACTTCTATTTTACAGGTTATAATCCCAAAGGATAAATAAGTGTTGCCTGACATGCGCGTCTCTAATCAGTGGGAGATTCTCCCTGACTCCCATTGACTCCAGTTTCTCTAGGGCTTCATGATGCCACACTTGGTCAAATGTGGCTTGATATTAGGGGCAGTCCCTCTCACCTCACTTCTGGAATTCAGCTTTTCTCAAATTTCAGACGATGACTGTCATAAGATCAGGAGCTGAATGATCCTGTTGGAACCCAAGCTAAGCTTTGATGAGAAAGCAAGGTGTAGAGCTGGATGAACATAGCAGGCCAAGCAGCATCAGAGGAGGAGGAAGGCCGATGTTTCAGGCCTAGACCCTTCTTCAGAAATGGTGGAAGGGAAGGGGTTTGTGAAATAAATAGGGAGAGGGGAAAATGGATAGAGGAGAAGATAGGTGGAGATGAGACAGACAGGTCAAAGAGGCTGGGATGGAGCCAGTAAAGTTGAGTGTAGATGGGGAGTTAGGTCAGTCCAGGGAGGACAGACAGGTCAAGCGGAGGCGGAATGAGGTTAGTAGGTAGGTGATGGGGGTGGGGCTTGAGGTGGGAGGAGGGGATAGGTGGGAGGAAGGACAGGTTAGGGAGACGGAGAGGAGCTGGGCTAGTTTTGGGATGTGGTAGGGGGAGGGGAGATTTTGAAGCTTATGAAGTCCGCATTGATATCATTAAGCTGCAGGGTTCCCAGGCGGAATATGAGTTACTGTTCATGAAACCTTCGGGTAGCATCGTTGTGGCACTGCAGGAGGCCCAGGATGGACATGTCATCTGAGGAATGGGAGGGACAGTTGAAATAGTTCACGACTGGGAGGTGCAGTTGTTTAGTGCGAATCAAGCGTAGGCGTTCTGCAACGCGGCCCTGAAGTCTCCGCTTGGTTTCCCCGTTGCAGAGGAGGCCACAACGGGAAAAGCGGATGCAGTATACCACATTAGCAAATGTGCTGGTGAACATCTGCTTGATGTGAAAAGTCTTCTTGGGGCCTGGGATGGAGGTGAGGGGGGGAAGTGAAGGGGCAGGTGTAGCACTTCCTGCGGTTGCAGGGGATAGTGCCAGGTGTGGTCGGGTTGGAGGGGAGTGTGGAGCAGACAAGGGAGTCTCGGAGAGGTTGGTCCCTCCGGAAAGCAGATAAAGGTGGAGAGGGAAAAATGTCTTTGGTGCTGGTGTCCGATTGCACTTGGGAGAAATGTCGTAGGGTGATGCTTTGGAACCAGGGGTTGGTGGGGTAGTACTTGAGGACAAGGGGGATTCTGTCTTGGTTGTTTTTGTGAGATGGGGCTGTGAGGGATGAGTTGTGGGAAATGCAGGAGATAATACTTCCCATGACACCTTCTATCACTTTACAGATGATTGAGAGTAGAAAGATACAGCAGAAACTGGCCATGTAGGATTTGCCCTACTTTTTGTGCACAAGGCATAATTATGTAGTTTTCCACATTGACCAATAGTTGCTGGTTTTGGAGCTATATTTGAACAGCTTGGTTATGGGCGTAGTTCGTTGTGGAGCGCAAGTCTACACTATTGTTTCCAGAATATTATTGGGGCCCAAAATCTTTGTAGTAAATAATGCTTTTAGCCATTGATTGTTATATTATGGAATGAATTGAAGTCGCTGAAGAGTGGTTTCTGTGATAACAGATGACAGGACCTTTGTAGGAGGCCAAAATGAAACATTAATATGGCACGTCTGGCTGAAGAAAGTTGCAAATTCTTCACCTTGTCTTTTTCACTGATATACTAGGCTTCCTTATCGTTAAGGATGGGGTTTTTTGTGAGGCCATCTCCTCCAGTAAGTTGTTTAATTGTCTGTCACCATTCATGACTAGATATGGCAGGACTGCAGAGCTTAGAGCTGAACCATTAGTGGGGATTCTGTTAGCTCTCTGTCACTTGTTGCTTATGCTGATGGGAAAAATGCCATTCTGTGTGTAAATTCACCAGGTTGATACCTTGTTTTAGGTATGCCTGGTGCTACTCCTAGAACGTCCTCATGCATTCTTCATGAATGGTACTATGTGGAAAAGGTGCAGAGGAGATTTACCAGGATGTTGCCTGGTCTGGAGCGCAGGCCCTATGAAGAAAAGGCTGAGGGACTTGGGTCTGTTCTCATTGGAGAGAAGGCGGCTAAGAGGGGATCTAATAGAGACATACAAGATGATCAGAGGATTAGATAGGGTGGATAGTGAGAGTCTTTTCCCGTGGATAATGACTTCTGCTTGCACAAGGGGGCATAGCTACAAATTGAGGAGTGATAGATTTAAGACAAATGTCAGAGGCAGGTTCCTTACTCAGAGAGTGGTAAGGGCGTGGAACGCCCTGCCTGCCAATGTAGTTAACACAGTCACATTAGGGGCATTTAATCAGTCCTTGGATAAGCATTTGGATAATGATGGGATTGTGTAGGGGGCGGGGCTTAGATTAGTTCTCAGGTCGGCTCAACATCGAGGGCCGAAGGGCCTGTTCTGCGCTGTGTTGTTCAATGTTCTATGTTCATTGAACCAGTCCTGATTCCTATTTTGATGGTTGAGTATAGGGTGTGGCTCTGTGGCTGCAAATTGTGTCTGAGCACAATTTTGCTGCTGCTGATGCCTTAAAGTTCTTAATGGATGTCCAGCCTTGAGTTGGCAGATCTGATTTACGTTTAATTCATTTAGCACATTGATCGTACCATGCAATACATTGTGATGATGGGTCTTTGTCTCCACAATGAATGTTCGGTGGTCATGTACACTGTTGCAGGCGTGGACAGATCTACCTGTGGCTGACAGATTGGTGAGGATGAGGCCAAGTTTATTTTTCCCTCTTGTTGGTTCTGTCACCATGACTCTATGGTAGCTGTTTATTTTAGGACTTGACCAGTTCAATCAGTAGTGCTGCTGCTGAGCCACTCTAAATGATGGCCATTGAAGTACCCATCACCCAGAGTGCATTTTGTACTCGCAAATGGTCTTCATCATGGAGGAGCATTGATTATCAGTTGAGAATACTGTGATACAATGTAATCAGCAGGGATATTCTGCTGCCCTTACCTGGTCTGACCTCCATGTGGCTCCAGATCCATGGCCAAACCTCTCAGTTTCCTGAAAACCATCAAAAGGTCTTTAAGGAATTAAATTGTAAGAATTCTTGGCATTGACCTGGGTTTTAGAAACTCCAACAACAAACTCAGACCCGTAGATGATTCAATTTCTCCTTCTCAAAATCTGGGAGTGTTAAAATTGGGAGAGCTGTCTCACAGACAAGTCAACCAATAGCCTGACATAATCATAGAATCACGGATACAGACCTTATAAAAGGTGTTCCAAATACCACCATCACACTCTTTGGGAATTCCCAAAGAGGTTGTACGTAGTCATTAGGGGTAAAAACAAAGTAATGTAGATATTGTAGATCTAAAATAAAAATAGAAAGTGTTGGATGTACTCTGGCAGCATCTGCAGAGAGAGAGTTAATGTTTTGAGTCCAATATGACATTTCTTTGGAACTGAAACAGGACTCAAATGTGATATTTTTCTGCTGTTGAGAAAATGAGGATGAGTGATAAGTAGAACAAATGGTAAGGATATCCAGATCAGAAGGCAAGTGGCTATTAGGGGAGAGACATAGATGAAAATGTTGGTACGGTTGGCAGAAAATAGGTCAGCTATGTGTAAAGGATATTTGCAAACCAGATAGGTTTTTACAACCATGCTTTCATGATCATACTTAGACTTTCGATTCCTGATTTTTAAAAATTACAATCAAATTCCACCATTTGCAATGGTGGGATTTAGACTCAGGTCCCCAGACTATTACCTGGGTCTCCAGATTAACAGTACAATGACAATGCCGTAAAGTTATTGACTGTCCATTATTCTCCTCAAAATTCCTTTAAGTCAGACAGAAGTATTGCTTCATTTTAAAATATTGGCTTCCGTGGTCAATTTGTGGGAATGTTGGAGTGGGAAATGAGGCAGCAGAAGTAATTAGATGTTGCAGCTTGTTGATACTGCAGTGTGCTTAATTATTACAGATGATGTGATCATGGTAACAGCATTGCTTGAATTGAGCTGGAACAACCCAGAATTTCGGTCTGGCTAATCACTCATGTGTATAGATACAGTTGGCTAAAGGACAGAATAGCCTCCGCTTAGAAGCAGGCTACCTATTTATTAGAAATAATGGGACCTGCAGATGCTGGAGAATCCAAGATAACAAAGTGTGAAGCTGGATGAACACAGCAGGCCAAGCAGCATCTCGGGAGCACAAGAGCTGACGTTTCAGGCCTAGACCCTCTGATGAAGGGTCTAGGCCCGAAACCGTCAGCTTTTGTGCTCCCGAGATGCTGTTTGGCCTGCTGTGTTCATCCAGCTTCACATTTTGTTACCTGTTTATTAGATCTGGTTAACTGAAAAGGAATCAATTAAATTAAGAAAAGTTATATGAGGAGGATTATTTGAATGCAAATACTTATAGATAGCTCAATATGTCGAATCGCAATTGGCAAAAGTTTAAAGGACTGTGTTTATTCTCCATAATGTTGAAGATTATATTTCTTTTTTGAAGATAACAAAACTGTTGACAGAACATCCTTTACATATTTATTTTTTGAAAACTAAGTAAAAGAACTCAAATATAGAATCTTAAATGTTCAGTAAAATGTTGTGAAATTCTCTGGTGGCAACAAGATTTTGCTTTTAAAATTACGTTTGATGGAATGAAAAAGAAACAAGGCAATGTAAATTCCAGATTGTTACTTCTATTGTGACACCAATGTGCTTCCAGATTAAAACTAATGTTTCAGGGCTGGCATGTATTTAAAAATACCTAATTGTCAGTAAATTATGGCAGTCAGAGGCTTCCTAGAGATGAGAACGGAGAGAGGGAGTAATTATTAGAATCATTCTCTTTTTGAAATACCTGAAAATATATTGTACAGTCAATGTGAAAATTATACACCTTTTAGCTTATAAATTTCAACAGAAATTTCAAGATCAATACTCTTAATCTCTAGCTCACAGTCTCTTCCAGACCTGCTGTTGGCTTGAATTAGAATGTCTTGTTGTGGTAAACAGCAATGAAAGCAATGTAATATTTTTAGTACTCTTAAGTTGTCTCCAAGGTATCATAAAGTGATCAGACTATATTCTTGTCAGTTTTTATTTTAATTTAGCCAAAATGTATTTGATTTTGTAATCCCTGCCTGAGCACAGAATTGTATTTACTGTACAGCTCTAAGTAATAAAGAGTTCTAGGAGACATTATCTGTCTAGTCAATTTTAATTACATTAAAGAAAATACCGTGAACTGAGTAACTATTTTTACATTGCTAGACGGCTGATTGCATTTGCTTTCGATTTGTTGAAAAATATTAGTATCTGTTCATTTTCTGTTATACTTCAGTACAGGAATATGAAACTTTAAGTTGATATGCAAACATTGTTATGCAACAAAATAGCCTGACAACATTTGTAGAACAATTCTCCACTTGACATCAATGACACTAAAAATATTGGGTAGAGGTCAATGTGTTAATTTCTGATAAATACCAGTAATCAGGAATGTGTTTGAGAAGCTAGTGTCTGGTACAACAAGGTGTAGAGCTGGATGAACACAGCAGGCCAAGTAGCATTAGAGGAGCAGGAAAGCTGATGTTTCGGGTCTTCAGAAAATCTGGTGTCAGCTTTCCTCAATTGATATAACCTTTAGTTCTGAGTTAGAAGACTGCAAATTCAAACAAAATGTACACTGTTAACAGAATCAAAATATTGAGGATTTTGGAAATCTGAAATAAAAAAGAAAAATACTGGAAATACTAGAATTCCAGAGGTTAACAATGATGAGTCAAAATACGAAAGTGAGATAGAAGGCTTGGTGACATCATGCAATGAAAACAACCTCTCTCTCAGCATCAGCAAAACTAAAGAACAGATCATTGACTTCAGAAAGAAAGGAGGAGAACACACTCCCATCTACATCAATGAAACTAAGGTTGAGAATGATAAGTTCCTTGGAGTGAATAAAAACCGACAACCTGCCCTGGAGTTCCATTCTGAAGCAACAATCAAGAAGGTACAACAATGCCTCTTCTTCCTGACACGGCTCAGGAAAGTTGGTTTGTCTATAAGGGCCCTCACCAACTTCTACAGATGCACCTTTGAAAGCATACTGTTTAGGTTCATAATGGCCTGGTGTGGCAACTCCTCTGCCCAAGACCTTAAGAAACCACAGAAGGTGGTGTGCACAGCTCAGAACCATCACAGAAGCTGTGGACTCCATTTATATATCTCGCTGCTGCAGAAAGACTGCCAACATTATCAAAGACCCATTGCACCATTATAATGATCTCATACAACCTCCTCCATCAAGCAGAAGATGCAGAAGACTGAACACATGCATGAGCAGCTTCTTCCCTGCCACTATTAGACAGATGAATGGACTGTCTAGTCTCAAATAAAGCTGATCTTGCTAACTTTTATATCACCTCACACGTGCCCTGTGCAATGTAACCTGTATGCCTTTAACCCTTTTGATCTGTACATCCTGACTTACTATGATCTGCCTGTACTGCTCATAAACAAAGCTTTTCACTGCACTTTGATTGCTTGATTGATTGATCATGTGTACCAATCAATCAGTCAAACAAACACTGTTTTCCAAGTGCTCTGCTCCTAAATATTTTATAATGAGCTTGAGCAATTTCTCTACTACTGATGTCAAACTAACTGATCTATAATTCCTATTTTCTCTCTACCTCCTTGTTTAAATAGTGAGGTTACATTAAGTCCCCTCCAATCTATGGGAACTGTTCCAGAGTCTAGACAGTCTTGAAAGATGACCACCAATTCATCAATTATTTCTAGAGCTTTAAGTACTTTGAGATGTTGGGTATTTTTGGCTTTTAATCCCATCAATTTCCCCAACACCTTTTCCTTCTTAATAAAGATTTCCTTCAGTTCCTCCCTCTTATTAGATGCTTAAATGAACATTTTAGGAATATTACTTATTTTCGTTCTGTATTCACAAAGGAGTACATAAGTTTTTAATTGGTCTACCATTGCTTTATTTCCATTATAATGTTCCCTGTTTCTGACGTTATACTGGCTGAATTTGTCTTCACCATATTTTTTCTCTTCACAAACTATAGAAGCTTTTATAATCACTTTATATGTTCCCTGCAAAAAAAGGGAGGGAAACAAGGGCAAAAAGAAAGGATGCCATGGGAAATAATTTTCCATTCCTGGTTACTCTGCAGTCATGTTTCTGTAATCCCAATTACATTGTACCTGTTTATATCTAATTGAGCAACTAATACATCCAGTGATAATGGGAACTGCAGATGTTGGAGAATCCAAGACAATAAAATGTGAGGCTGGATGAACACAGCAGGCCAAGCAGCATCTCAGGAGCACAAAAGCTGATGTTTCGGGCCTGGACCCTTCATCAGAGAGGGGGATGGGGTGAGGGTTCTGGAATAAATAGGGAGAGAGGGGGAGGCGGACCGAAGATGGAGAGTAAAGAAGATAGGTGGAGAGGAGAGAATAGGTGGGGAGGTAGGGAGGGGATAGGTCAGTCCAGGGAAGACGGACAGGTCAAGGAGGTGGGATGAGGTTAGTAGGTAGGAGATGGAGGTGCGGCTTGGGGTGGGAGGAAGGGATGGGTGAGAGGAAGAACAGGTTAGGGAGGCAGAGACAGGTTGGACTGGTTTTGGGATGGGTGGAGGGGAAGAGCTGGGCTGGTTGTGTGGTGCAGTGGGGGGAGGGGACGAACTGGGCTGGTTTTGGGATGCGATGGGGGAAGGGGAGATTTTGAAGCTGGTGAAGTCCACATTGATGCCATTGGGCTGCAGGGTTCCCAAGCGGAATATGAGTTGCTGTTCCTGCAACCTTCGGGTGGCATCATTGTGGCACTGCAGGAGGCCCATGATGGACATGTCATCTAAAGAATGGGAGGGGGAGTGGAAATGGTTTGTGACTGGGAGGTGCAGTTGTGTATACATCCACTTTGTTGTGAATGCTCTGGATTTTAAAACCGAAGGCCTTAAGGCTGTCTTTTTAATATTCTCAGTCCTATTAGCATATTTAGCACTGTGGGCCTCTTTGAATCCTTGCCTTGGAATACTCTGCCTATCATTTTTCTTTTATCCCATTCCCTTCGTCTCTCTCTCTCTCTCTCTCTCTCTCTTTCTCTCTCCCCCCTATCTCATTGTAAAGCTTCTTATTCCCCCTGCCATGTTCATTTAAACCTCCATACCCACACCAGCATATTACTTTCCCAAGGACATGAATTCCAGTCTTGCCCAGGTGCGAACTATCCAATCTTATTTATCCCATCTTCTCCATAATGGGTTTCAATATCCCAGGAGTCTGAAACTCCCCATTTCGCAGCATCTCTCAAGGCACATATTCATCTGCTATATAATGCTGTTTCCACTCCAACTAGCATGTGACATTGGTAGCATTCCCAAGATCATGATCTTTAAGGTTCTACGTTTTAAACTTTCTTCCTAACACACTATATTCTACTTTTAGGACCCCATCCCTTTTTATATCAATGTTGTTGGTCCCAGCATTTACCAGGACTACTGGCCATTTGCCCTCCCACTCCAGCATGCAGGAGTCAACTTACCGTCTTGAAATCTCATTTGTAGCTACATAAACTTCTTTATTTTCCCCTTATGAATACTTAGGGGAAAGTAAAACAGGTTTGTTCTTATGTAAATGCTAAAATATAACATCCTGCATTTCTATTTCATTGCTGCAAGACCTGACCATAGGTTTCCTTCTTTGTAAGTTCTGAACACAAGCAGCAAGATAACAGTCTAGCTGACAAAGCCCTGTAGCTTGCTTTTGGACCAAATTGTGAACCAAATCAAGATCATACCTGATCTAATTGAGGCCTTAACTCCACTTCCCTGACTGCAGCCACATCACTCTTGATTCCCTATTCGATCGAAAGAGAATAGTTCTATAGATGAGGAGGGTGATTGAAGAAGTTGAGACTGCTTTCCTTGGAGAAGAGAAGTTTGAGAAGAGACATTATAGTGGTATTTGATATCGTGAGGGGACTGTATAGAGTAGAATGGGAAAAATTGTTTGCACTCAGGCAGGGTTCTCAAAGGAAAAGGCATAGATTTAGGGTAGGTTGGAAAGGAAGCAATCACAACATGAGGAAATGGTACCGAAGAAAGTTAATTGGACCTGAAACATTAATTCTGATTTCTCTCTGCAGATGTTGCCAGGCCTGCTAAATTTCTCTGGCCATTTCTGTTTTAAGGAAGTGTTGTACTGGACTAAAAATATTTATACTATTGCTGTATCCACAGCTGCTGCCAAATCTGTTAAGGTTCACCAATAATTTATGTTCAGTTTAGATTTCCACCCTTCACCCCTCAACCTTTTACACTCCAGCAAAAAAGCCCCAGTCTATTCAGCCTTTCCTTATAACTGAAACATTCCATTCCTGGCAACATCCTAGTAAATCTTTCCTGAATCCTCTCCAGTTTCATAATCTCTTTACCATAACAGAGTGACCAGAAATGCATTCAGTACTCCAGAAGAGTCCTCATCAATGTCCTGCACAACCTCAACATGATGTCCCAACTTTTATACTTAAAGGTTCATGGGGAAGGGATGGCCTAGTGGTACTCTTGCTGGACTGTTAATCCAGAGACCCAGGTAATGTTCTGGGTGGAGAGAATGACCAGAGATCAAATCCCACTACGGCAAGATAGTGGAATTTGAATTCAATGAATATCTGGAATTAAGAGTCTTACAATGACCGTGAATCAATTGTCAATTGTCAGGAAAAACCTACCTGGTTTATTAATGTCCTTTAGGGAGGGAAACGTCCATCCTCACCTGGTCTGGCCTATATGTGACTCCCAACCCACAGCAATGTAGTTGACTCTTAACTGCCCTCTGGGCAATTAGAGATGGGCAATAAATGCTGCTTAGCCAGTGACGCCCTCACCTGTGTAGGAATAAAGGAGGCCTGACCAATGAAACAAGAGCACTAAATACCTTCTTATCCACCCTGCCTACATTTGATGCAAACTTCAAAGAATTTTTATTCTGAACCCCTAGGTCTCTGTTCTTCAACACTACTTAAGGCCTTACTTTTAATTGCATAAGAGCTGCTGTTGGTTGTTTTACAAAAATGCAGTAACTCACAGTTTTCCAAATTAAACTTCACCTGGCACTATACTACCAATTTTGGCAGCAAATCTTCTCAAAACTCGTTTGGCAGCATTGTAAACTCACTAAACATGCCTTCTATATTCTCATTTAAGTCACTTACATAAATGACAAACAAAAATGGACCCAGTAAGGATCCCTGTGTAACACCACTGATAGCCCAAAAAAACAACCCTCCACCACCGCTCTTTCTCCTGCATTTAAGCCAATTTTGTATCCAATTACAAGCTCACCCTGAATCCCATCACCAGGGCTGTGAAGCAACAGTGCCAGCCAAATTCTTTCTTCATTTGAGGCTGTAACAGATAATTTTGCTTTTCCCTTAAGAGGCTGAGGAATTGGTTCTGAAGAAGTCATATTGGACTTCAAACATAACTCTCCCCACAGAATGTTGCTAGACTTTCCGAGTTTCCCCTGCATTTTCTGTATTAAACCCTCGTCATATTGACCACCGCCAACAAATCCTATGTATTTAATTATAACTGCTGAAGTTAAATAAAAGATATTCTCTGAAAAGGCTGTTGCATCTCACTGTTAGAATGTTGTAATGGAGGAAGTGTTTCCCATAGCTAACAGCGTCCGGGAAAAGCCTCTACTCAGAAGGGGCCGGGAACAAGAGCAACGCATGCGCAGCTGCTGTCTCAGGGCTTTGTGGGTAGCGGCCATCATGAAAGAATCTGAAAACAGAGCGAGGGTGTGAGAGAATTGGAGAGGTAAAAAAAAGTTAAGCGGAGGGAACGGTGCAGCCGGGAAAGGTATGTGGAGAGGGGCGGTGACTAAATACTTTCACTCGAGTTGAATTTGGAGAATTTTGTGCAGCGCTCGGAAATAAACCGGCGGGGTAGATTGTGGAGCAACTGCGCTGCTTGTGTTGTGCAGGCCCGAGCTCCCACAAAGGGACTGGGGAGGCTTTCCTCTTCTCTATTTATGTATGGAAGGAGCAGTGCTGGTTTCTGACTGGATTGTATGGGACCTGGGAAATGAATGGAGTTTTGTGAATGGGCCTCCCCGCGCTTCACAATGTTACTGCACATTCCAGAGCAGCGATTGGTCTTCCAGGAGCCAGCTATATTTGTTTATGATGTCACAATAAGCATTGCAGTGGCCCAGAGCTCGAACTCGCAGTCCCCCGTGAACCTGAATAACAACGAGCTGCTTAGGGCCTAGTTTTCCTTCGCCAATCCCACCGGCAACCAGACACAGCAATCCGCTGATCACTCAACCCGGCGGCGATAAGCAATCTGTCCTTTTCTTTCCTTTGAACGTATTAAAGGAGCGCAGTGCTACGAACGTTCACACTTCTATCTTAGCTTCCTGTTGGTCCGTTACAATAAAATATTTACACGCAACAGTTCACTTTAGGGTTTTCAGTACACGTAACTTGAAAACATCCTACATAGTTTTGGTGTTTCCTCCGTTGTCGACAGAATTCCCAAACGGATGTGTCTGCAAAGTGTACTGCAAAGCACGTCTGGCAGCTAATTGGTCCACATGCCAGGCAGACAGCCAGTTTTCTTTTGGTTGGGAGTAGGACGTTGGGTAGGAGAGTGCCGTCGGATCTTTGATTTCGCGGAAACAACAGAAGACGGATAGGGTCCTTAGCCTTTCACATACGAAGAATAGTCAAATAATGTAGCACACCATAGGTGGCAGAAGATATGCTGTCATTTAAAAATTAACTTTCCGATCATCTTGTTAAAATTAATAGACTCGATTGCAAAATTGAAACCTATGAGATTAAAGAGATAGTGTTATTACACATACAAGGCAACTGAAATTTACTGCAGAAGAGTGTGAAGTGATGTATCTGGCATGGAAGAATGAGGCAATGCAATATAAACTAAATGGTGCAATTTTTCACAAGATACAAGAATGGAAATCTCAAGATTTGCATAAACAATTTTTTGGTGGCTGGATGTTGATGAGGCCATTTAAAAAAACTTGTAGGATTGTGGAAGATTTATGGGATCCTTGGCTTTATTAATATAAATATGGAATATAAAAAAAGAAGTAATCATTATCCTTTTAGAAGTCACTGCTTGGGCCTGCTCTTGAGTATTGTGTTCACTTCTGAGAACCAATAAAGTCGTGACCTGAACAGGTTTGAGAAGTGATCTGTTACAATTGTACCTGAGGCTTCACTCCAGTTGAGAGATTGAAGAAGTTGGGATTGTCCACTGGAGGAGACTTTTTTTTAGGTATTTAAAATCATAGAGTTTTGATGGAGTTTATAATGATAAACTTTCACTGGTTGTGCAAATACCCAGAAGACAGGTTAGACAAAATTGGCAAACAAAAAAGTTGACTTTTTTTGGTGACCTGGAAAGCACTACCTAAATTCATGGCGCAAGAAATTTCAATAAGAATTTAAATGAACTTAGTAGTGTACTTTCAAAATATTTGAATCTAAGGGGAAATAGCAGAGGAGTAGAATTTATTGAATGGATCTATCAACGATCTAGTGTAGGCACAAAGGACTGAATGTCCGCTTTTTGTGCTGTGTGACTGAATTTTTTTTTCACCTAATGCTACCAGCCACCAAATTTGCACATGAGGGTTATACCCAAACCACAGGAGAGGCAATAGTGTGAACAGGGCTCTGCACCGAAGTCAGAGGAGGGTCAGGAATGTCTATGTAGAAGCATTCGTTATGTTTTATTATGTAAATGTAACATTAGATGACAGCTTTGTAACATTTTGCCCATTATCTGTCCTTTGTTACTGAAGTAACGAATGTTGTCTGAGAGAAGACTATTTACATAAATTAACATTTACAAAAAGTGGTAATAGAATCATAGAATCCTTACAGTGCAGAAAGAGGCCATTCAGCCTATTGAGTCTTTGCTGATCCTCCAAAGACTATCCCCTACCTTATCCCCACAACCATGCATTTGACATAGCTAACCCATGTAGCCTGCAGTATCCTGAACATTATAGGGCTGCCCAGCATAGCCAATGAATGCAAGACAGTGTCCTGAATGTGTAATCTTTCAGAAGTCTAGATTCGTTTTCAGTGACATTAAATTATTTGCGTAGTGAAAGGTAAGTTCTGACACGCAATTAAAATAAATAGACTCACTTTAATTATTTTAATTAATGATTTTAGCCCAAAGTAATTAGTTTTGTAACTTGAGTACACATTGCAATAAACCTAGTTCTAATTCTAAATATCTTGCATTAACATACAATCTTGCAACTGTCTTCAATTAGGGAAGGGCAAAAACTAAATTGTGCTTTAGTACAGTCCACAAGAAGTAATGAGATAATTTATAAAGGATTTTTTAAATGTTATTTGAGGTGTAAATTTTAGCTAACCAACCAGAATAACACTCTTGCTGTTTTGTGCCATGGATTCTTTTACATCTACCTGATTGGCCATGTGGGGCCTAGATTTAACACCTCATTTAATTCAGGGTTAATAATACATGCACTGCTGAAATTGACAACTGTGCAACTGCATAAATGCAAATAGGGTACTGTATGCACAGTTCTTGTTTCTTTGCATAGTTAGTGTGCTATGTGCTAACCTGTCAATTATACTGTTTGTATTTATGGTTAAGTAATACATGTTGTATTGACCTTATCCTCAATTTAGTTTCAAAGTAATTGCCTTTGGAAAGATGTCCAATTTACATACTGGCCTTTCGTCTGAGATCGTAGTTTCAATTTACCGTAGGCCACTAAAAGGTAAATTTGGGTCAATACAATCTAGTGCCTATAGCCCAAAACTGCTCCTAATTTGTTATAAAACTAACAATGCCACAAAAGTCTACTGACAGATCATGCAGTTAAACATGCATTCAGGCATATAAGCAGTTAGAGAGTGCTTAAGGGAGGGATAAGGTCTATCTGAGATCAAAAAGGGGATTTATAGATGGAGGCAGGGGGCATGGATTTGCATCTGCTTTTATGAAAGAGGAGGACGGTGACAGAGGAGGAAACTCTGTCCCTAGAAGGAATAAAAAATAAGAAGGAAGGCATCACGGATAGATTCTTGACCCTTTAAAGTTAACAAAGCAGAACTGATGAGATACATCCAAGGTTTTGAAGGAAGTGAGGGTAGCAATTGCAGAGGCACTGGTCCTAATATTTCAGTCTTCCCTGGATTCTGGGAGGTGCCAGCAGACTGGAGAATTGCCTAAGATGTGGCATTGTTCTGAACAAGTTGTAAGGATGATCCCAGCAATGACAGACCAGTTTGTTTAACTTTGGTAGTGGAGAAATGTTTGGATGGCTTATTTGTGATCGAATCAGTCACCTACAAAAAGGTGGGTTGATTACAGTCAACATGGATTTCTAAAGGAGATATTTAACTAACTTGCTGGAGTTTTTTTTGAAATGGTCATGGCAACGGTTAATGAGGGTGAAGTTTTTGACATGGTACACATGTCGATTGCCAGGAAGCATTTGATACAGTGCCCCTCGTTAGATTTGTGAGGAGGTTTGTAGATCACTGTATAAAAGGGACATGGATACAAGATTGGCCGAGTGATAGAAAACAGAGAGTAATGGCCAATGGATTTTGTTCAGGGTGGAGGAAGGTTAGTAATGGAGTATTGGGATCCTTACTTTTCAGAATATATAGCAATAATCTGGATCTCAGTGTGCAGGGGACAATTTCCAAATTTGCAGATGACAAAGTAGGGGAGACAGTTCTGAAGAAAGTACAGGAGTGGAAGGACCTAGCTGTATATATGCACAGATCATTGAAAGAGTGGAAAATAAAGAATATAGTGTCTTCACTCTATTAACAAAGGCACAGAGTGCAGAGCAAGGAAACGATTTTGAACTTGTACAAACACTTTTCATCTGTAGTATTGTGGGTGTCACAGCATTGAAAAAAACTTGACCACATTGGAGAGAGTGCAAAGGTGATTTCCAAGAATTCTTCCAGGTAGGAGAAACTACCTATATGAGGATAGATTAAAGAAGCTAAAGCAGAAATTACTGGTGAAACTCAGCAGATCTGGCAGCATCTCTGGGAAGAAAGCAAAGTTAACATTTTGAATCTAGTGACTCTTCATCAGAACTTTCAGCAGATTGAAGATGTTGGGTTTGTTCCCCAGGTGAGAAGCTGAGTGAGAGGAGATCTGTTTGAGGTTTACAAAATCCTGAGTGAGATGAGCAGAATAGACAGGGAGAAGCTATTTCTACTTGCAAAAGAAACAAGAAGCAGAGGAAATAGAATCAAAGTGATGTGTAAAGAAAACAAGTATGATGTCAGAAAAAAAGATTATTCACAACATGTTGTTCAGGTATTGAATGCACTGCCTGGAAATGTGGTGGAGTAAGCTTCAACTGAGGCATTCAAGAGAAGGTTGAATGGTATTTTGGATTGTAATGGTTATGGAAAGGTAAGGGGAGAAGGCACTGGGTAATAGTTTCAGTACAAGCACAGTGGGCTGAATGACCACATTCTGCACCATATTAATTCTGTGGAAAAAAAGGTTCTGGAAAATTTTATTTACTAGAATAATAACTAAGTGAATTGTCTAAATTTAAATTCAGCAATGTAAATAAAATATCAAAGGGGGACGTTGCTCTGAATTAAATTACCATATTAATTT
Organism: Stegostoma tigrinum; assembly: GCF_030684315.1. Taxonomy (NCBI): domain Eukaryota; kingdom Metazoa; phylum Chordata; class Chondrichthyes; order Orectolobiformes; family Stegostomatidae; genus Stegostoma; species Stegostoma tigrinum. The sequence goes on along the minus strand of NC_081360.1, from coordinate 66,072,379 downwards.
AATTAATTGAACAGTACTGAGGAGTTGCTGTAATTCCCAGAGTAAAGTAGGGGTGTTCTTGGGACATAGTGAAGGGAACATTGCTATGCATGTGATTGTTCCTTCTTTACTTGCTCTATGAGCTCTTTGTACTGACATTAATTTCCTGGAATAGAAAGTGATCCATTTGCTAGCAGTGCCATATTTTACTTTGAACACAAAAGGTGTGCAGCCACTTTTATTTATTGTGTATTTCAAAGACAAGTTAGACTTTTCAAAGACTTGCTTTTATATAACTCCTTTTGTGATGATTGAATGTATTTTAGTGTTTTATGGCCAATTAAGTGGTTTTGTTGTAAATTAGTGTTAGAATTTGGGCACCATGGCATCTCCACCAGGGTAATATTTGATACTGCACTGCACTGCCAGCCTTGAATTGTGCCCTATGGTCTAGAGCATAAATTGGACCTGTAACCTTTTAACTTGGATAGGCAAATATGGAGTCATGCTAACCATGTTAAAATTTAAATACTGTAATGGTTGAATGGTTGTGGCTACCTGGTGGTTGGTAGCAGATCAAAAATATTAGTGATTGCCAATTTTTTTGGTAGCTCATTAGGTAAATAACTTGTGTGATACTGGTACAAGCTGGTCCCTTTGTCACTGTCCTGTCTGATTAAAGTCTGCTGAGCTTGGTAAGTAATCATTGGTTACAGAATTAGGGTTTGAGCAAATGAAGGGTAAATTGATGGGGTTTGCAGTTTTGATGTCTAATAGAAGGTATTGGCATTGGCTGAATGAATTGTTCTGAGCTGTAATTCATCAGTCGATTGTTAGATGACACTAAAACCATAAGAAATAGGAACAGAAGTGGACCATTTGGTCCTTCAATCTTTGCTCTACCGTTCAATAGATCATTCTTCACATCTATTTTCTTCCCTTTTGACATAACCCTTCATTCCCCTACTGATCAAGAATCTACCCATCTTAGCGTTAAATATACACAAGGACACTTCCCCCACAGTTTCCTGTGACATAGTTTCAAAGACCCTAAAATCTCTGAGAGAAGAAATTTCCCCTCATCTCAGTATTAAATTGGTGACCCTTTATTCTGAGTCTGTGCCCTCTGATCTTATTCTGTTCGATGAGGCAGAATATCCTCTCAGCATTTACCCTGTCAAGCCCCTTAAGAATCCGTTTTGTTTCAATGAGATCACCTCTGATTTTTCTAAGTGACAGTGAGTGGAGTCCCAACCTGTTTAGCCCTTGCTCATAAGACAATTCCTCCATATCAGGGATCATCCTAGTGAACGTACTCTGAACTGTCTCCAATGAAATTATATCTTTCCTTAATCCTTAATCCTTCCTTATATCTCCTCTCAAGACTCTAGATATGGTTTCACCAGCACCTTGTACAGTTGCAGTAAGGCCTCCCTACTCTCTTATATTTGGAAAATTATAATCTAATCAAGCAGAGTTAGCATGGCTTCACAAAAGGGAAATTGTTTCTGACGAATTATAGTTTCTTGAAGTCTCAATCAGAGTGGATAGAGAGGAGCTGGTAGATGGGCTGTATTTGGACTTCTAGAAGGTATTCAGCAGAATACCTCAGAAGGTTAAGTCATAAAGTTAGACCCCACAGTATTGCAGGTAGTCTGTTGGCATGGATAGAGAATTGGCACATGGACAGGAAATGGCAGGTGGAGATAAGGGGCTATTTTTCAGGTCAAAATGAACGTAGGCCCCTTAGAAAATGAATTTGGTGAAAGAGTTTTGGGGAACTAAGAAACGGTGGGAGGAGTTAAACAAATATTTTGCATCAGTCTTTATGGTGGAAGATACTTTGGACATTCCATTCATATTAAAGAATACAGGAAGTTTAATATTATCTTTTGGGTTTTGCTTTTTCATTTAGATTCAACTGTTCATATTCCCTCAGCCGAACCTCTTTCCTCTTTCTACCAATAAAGTACCTTGACAACTGGATCTTACCCCTCCCAACCAAGTTCCTCTGCAACCCTGATGAGATATCCTGAACCCGGGCACCAGACAGGCAAAATAGCCTTCAGGACTCTTGATCCTGGCCACAGAACACTGTCTTTTCCTCTTACTGTACCATCCCTGATTACAACCCCTTTTCCCTTTTGTAGTTCTCCACCACCACCCCCCCCCACCCCCTTTCCACCGAATGGAATGGCTTCCTGTACCATACAGGTACAATATATCTCCTGGCCCTGCATCTCTATTCTATTTGCAGCCCCTATTTTATTTACATAGTTTATTTTTACATCCTACTGGTCTTTGAGATTGTAACCCCTAGGTATTTACGCTATTTACCTTCACTCTGAAAGTAACCTCTAATAGATAGTCAAGTTTGCAGCTGTTACCAAGCACTGTACTTAAGGTTTTCCTGTGATGTCGCTCTTTGTTTTGTGCTGAACCCCTGAACCTGGGCTCCAATTTGTCCCATTTAGAAAATACTTACAAATTATGAACCAAAAAAGCACCTCTTCCACCCTGCATTGGATTCCCAATCTGATCCAAAATCCCTGGACTAAAACTTATTTGGGTTGTATCTCACTCCTGATGTGACCTCCCGTCCCTGACCGTATCAAGCTTACTGATAGCTTGTTGAATAAACTGCTGTTGCCTTCTGTACCTCTGCATTACATAGAATCCCTGCAGTGAGGAAGCAGGTCATTTAACCCCTTGAAGAGCATTTTACTTAGACCTCTACCTGTTTAACCTTGCATTTCCCAGGGCTACCCGTCCAACCTGCACATCTTTGGACTATGGGGGGGGAAACCGTAGAACCCGGAGCATCATTGTCACATGGGTGAAATTGTAGTGAGACCGGACCCTAGCGTGACTCACTGGAATGAAATGAAGGTTACAAAGTGGGAAGGAAACTTTTAATTTTATAAATTTAATTAAGTGAGTAGTTTCATCAGCAGGATGCCATTGCCTGCTATGTTTCCTGACACGGGTCGCTGAAATACAGAGGCATAACTACTAGAGTGCTGTTCCACAAAAAGTATTAAATGCCACAGGAGGAGATCCATGACTAAGCTACATTTCTGCATCAGAGCCAACAAAGATGATTAACCTGCTGAAGAGGCCATTTGTTTTTTTTTGGTCTATAGCCAAAGAAGAAATGTCTACTACGTATTTTTGGATCGTGAGTCTTCTAAAATTCCACCCATTGTCCATAGTACTCCCTTTCCATTCTTTTCCTACCTTCCTCCCCATGTAGAATCTTGAAATTGTTTGACTGCAGAGGCAGGCCATTCGGCCCATTATGAACATTCCGGGTTTCACTGAGAGCAACTCAGCCAGCCCTACGTCCCTGCCTTTTCTTTTGTATGCTTCCTTTGTATAATTATATAATTCTCTTTCGAAAGCCACTGTTACCATCACATACTCAGGCAGTGCATTCTAGATCCAGCCACCCACTTTTTGAAAAGATTTCTCATCAGCTCACCTCTGGTTTTTTGTGCCAGTCACCTTAAGTCAGTGTCATTTCATCCTTGACCTTGCCGCCAATGTGAACAGTTTTTTGCTGTTTATTCTATACAAACCCTCATGATTTAGAACACCTTTACGTTTAATCCTCACCTCCCAATTTCCCTTCATCAAGAGGAATGGACTCTAGTTTTGCCCGTCTATCTCCAGTTGAGCCCTAACCAAGGAGGTTTATGAATGTATATCATTGTTTTTGTATTCTGCTATTTACAAAGCCTGTATTCCCATTAATGCTTATTAATGGCTTCTCAACCTGCCCTTCTAATTTCAACAATACTTAGACAAATACCCTTAGTTCTGTCTGTTTCCACACCATCAAAATTAAATGCGTTGTTTTTATGGCTTCTTATTCTTAAAAAGTAATCATTTTGTGCTTCTCTGTTATAAATTTTGTCTGACACATGCTTTTGTGTGACCTCTTAAAGTGTATCAGTATTCTTCTCAAAATTGGTAACACTTAAAAGTTTTGTGTCACCTTCCAACTTTGAAATGCTGTCCTGTACACTTATGTTTAGGTTGTTTAATAAACATCAAGACAAGCAGGGATCCTCATACTCAGCCCTGAGGAAACCCACTATGTACTTTCCTCCGATATGAAAAACAGCCCAACTTCATGATTCTTGTTTCTTGTCTCTTGGCTAACTTTGTATCCATGTTGCCACTGCCCTCTTTATTCAGTAGGCTTCAGATTTGCTGGCAAGATTGTTGTGTTTGTCACCTTATCAAATGCCTTTTGAAAACTCTGTACACCACCTAAATGCTACCTTCTCCCTTAACTCATCCAAAATATTCAAACAAATTAGTTAAACATGATTTGCTATTTAGGAATCTGTACCGACTTTCCTTGATTAATACATCCATGCCCAAGTGACTGTTAGTCTGTTTTAGATAGTTATTTCTGAAATCTTTCCCACCCCGAAGGTGAAATAACTGGCCTGTAGTTGCTAAATTAATTTGTTCTAACAGGACTGTAACATTTGTGGTTACCTAGTCATAATAATGCAGAATTTACTGAAATATGCAGTTGTCAAGATGCTGACTAGTGGCAGACTCCCCCCTACTTGGCTTTGTCTAAGCTGTATATGAGTTGGCCCCCTCATGAGTAAAGTGTTCAATTTGGGATTGGCATAGATAGCCACAGAACTTGCAGTTCCTGTTGCTGTTGAGTTTGGGGGGGTGTGGGGAAGTTCTGCAGTTGCACCACCTAGCGACATATTGGATGTTGCAAATCTGGTGTAGATGCTCTTTATTTTGCTCAACCAAATTTATTTCTTGCATATGGGCTTGCAGCTGCAATGTTTTCCCAAGAGATGTAGTCTGCAGTGCAGACATTTGCGCTGATCACCATAAATGCTGTTTGCTCCATGACAGTTCCACATAGAAGATTTGTTTGGAACCTTTGTAATCGCCCATATGGAAACCTGACTTCTTCATTTAAAATAGTTTTTTTTTCTGTCATCAATTTTGGACTCAGTATGTTTGTTTACTGAATATGAATTATGTAAACTAAGAACTGCAAAACCTCTGTTTGAATTGAGAAAATTGTTTCTGCCATTGTTGATTTGCTTTTCGAGCTGATATGTTTGTTCGCGAATATTTTGTTAACATGTAGGTAACATCATCAGTGCGCCTCTGGTGCAGCATCGGTGTTCTGTCCCGCTTCCTATTTATGTGTCTTGGTTTGTTGGGTGGGTGGCATCTCTTCTGGATTTGTTTCTTAGTGGCTGATATGTGGGATCCAGCTTGACATGTTTGTTAATGGAGTTCTGGTTCGAATGCCAGACCTCCAGGAATTCTCGTGTATGTCTTTGCTTGGCTTGGCTGAGGATGGCTTCATTGTCCCAGTCGAATTGATGTCCCTGTTTGTCCATGTGTATTGAATTGAGTGATAGTTGGTCATGTCTTTTAGTAGCTAGTTGGTGTTTATGAATCTTGATTGCTAGTTCCTTCTGGTTTGCCCTATGTAATGTTTTTGGCAGTCTTCACATGATACCTTGTAAATAGCATTGGTTCTGTGTAGTTGTGGTTGTCGGATCTTTTATGTTTGTCAGTAGCTGTTGTAGTGTTGCTGTTGGTTCGTGGGTATCTGAAATGACCACCAGATTACTCCACCCCCGAGGAATCATGGTAGCCCACTAATCAACAGTGCACTACGACAGCTACTGGTAAGAATAAAGGATTCGACAACTACACTAACAGAACCAGTCAAAGACTGCCAAAAAAATTACATAGGGCAAACCAGAAACTAGCCATCAGGATTCATGAATGCCAACTAGCTACCTAGAGTCATGACCAACTGTCATATATTTCAATACCCATGAACAAAGAGGGACACCAATTTGACTGGGACAATGTAGCCATTCTTGGACAAGCCAAGCAAAGACACACACAAGAATTCCTGGAGGCCTGGCACTCAAACTGGAATTCCGTTAAAAAACATGTCGAGCTGGACCCCATATACCAATCACTAAAGAACAAATCAAAAGTGATGCCACCCACCTCAACAAACCAAGACACAAATAGCAAGCGGGACAGAACACCAATGCTTGTTGATGATGTTGCCTACGTGGTGACAAAATGCTTGTGAACAAACTTAACAGCTCGGCAAGCAAGTCAATAACTGCTGCAACAACCCGAGCTACAAATCCTTAAAAAAAAACTTGAAGAGCTCTTTCTGTTCTAAATAATAATAGATCTGAAATTGTTGTGGTATGAATGGAAAGTAAATATGGGCAATAACATGTTTATGAATTTAAAGGACATGTGGTGACAAATGGAATGGGTTTATTCAGGGTAATGGAGATTTTGTAGTTAAAGTGAGGTATTTATCAAAAATAAACCAAAAAAAGCAAAAATGTTTCCTAATATCAAGTTACCAGAACACGAATCGCAAAATAAGTGCTTCATTCAGTTTAAATCCTTCAGTTAAAGTTGGAAGAGAATGTACCAATGAATCTACCCTGTGCCTCCTGCAGATATCCTGCTACAATATATTGGTGGTGGAGGAAGTGAATCCTTGTGGATGATTAGTCAAGTGGGCTGCTGTGTCCTGGATAGTGTCACTCATTCAGGAAGTGCACTCATTCAGGCTAGTATCGAATATTTCATAATGAGGGATTAAGTATTTGACTGCAGAGACAGTGGAGATTTAGGTTGAAATATCCCAGAACTTACTGCAGTCTGTGAGGGTTCCAGAGGATTGAAAACCTAATATAACACCTCTGGTCGAGAAGGGAGGGAGTCATAAAGCAGAAAACTGTAGGCCAGTTAGCTTAACTTCTGTCATTGAGAAAATGTTAGAGATTGTTATTTTGGAAAAGTTAACAGGACATTTAACAAAACTTGACACAGTCAAATAGATTCTGTATGGCTTGGTGAAGGGGAAATCAAAGTAGATGAAGTTGCTAGAGCTCTGTATGGATATGATAAGAAGATGGGAACTGATGGATGTAGTGTGTTTTGAAAGGTTATTAAGGCTATTGCACCAGACGAGAATTCAGACTATTTGAGATAATGTATTAATATGCACTGGGGATTGATTAACACACAGGGAGTCAGGATCACAAGTCGTCTTCAGATTGAATAGACAGAACTAGTGGAATGCCACAAGAATAAGCCCTTATTTATCACCTATGTTAATGTCTTGTAGCATGGCAACATATGGCATATCCTGTTTTTCTGATGATACAAAAATAGTGGGAGGCCATGTTGTGATGAAGATGTGAGGTATCTGCAATTAGAAATAGGTTGAGTGAATGGGCAAAATGAAGGCAGATGGAGTTTAATGTAAGAAATTGTGAGGTCATGAACTTTGGTAAGAAGTATCTAAAGCAGACTATTAATTAAATGGAGAGAGACTCCAAAAAGTGTGCAGCACAGAGGCATCTGGGTGTTCATGTACAAGATATGCCTGTGTGCTAACATTTTGTGTTTCTCGTTCTTTTTATTTGCTCGGAAGTTGGAATTTCAGAACAATAAAGCATTGTTACAGCTGTACAGGGTGTTAGTGATGGAGCATCTGTTTTTAAGATACGTTGGCATTGTAGGCAGTTCAAAAGATATTCACAAGGCTAATTCCTAGAAAGTAGTAATTTACTTTTGAAGAATGGTTAAACAGGAGGTCATTATTCATTAGTGTTTAGAAGAATGAGGGCTGATCATATTGAAACATGCAGGATTCCAAGGGGGTTTGACAGAGTGGGCATTGAGAAGACGTTTCTCCTCATGGAAACCTTGAATTAGGGGATATATAGATGCAGAATAAGGGACATTTATTTAAAACTAAAATGTGAAGGAATTTCTTCTAGAGGGTAGTGAAGATCTGCAATTCTGCTGTGGAGGCTGGGTCTCTCGAAGTATTTTAAAAAGCAGATTGCCTTCAAGTCTTTCATACTTCAAAAAGCAATGAGGAGTTGATGCAAAAACAGAGTTGAGACCTGTAGCAGATCAGCCGTGATCTTATAGTATGGCATGGCAGTCTTGAGGGGCTAAATGGCCTACTCCTGCGAATACTCTCTTGAGTTGTGCCTTCACTGGAAATTAAGGAGGTCAGTTATTCACTATAGAGTTTCTAGCCTCTAACCTGCTCCTGTAACTACAGTATTTATATTGATAGCCCAGTTCTGTTTCTGGTAATTGATAACGCATAAGATGTTGTTATTGCGTTAGTCTGTCTACACTGAATTTCAAATTGCTGACAAAAAAAAATGTCCTTTTGTAGTTTAGCATTTTTAAAAGAAAGGTAAAATGGGAGCAATTACGGCAGTCACCAAATTACGAGCTACTGAATGAATTAAAATGTATTCAAAACATTTTTTCTAATTTACCTGGAATAATCAGCAGAAAGCACAACTTTGCTTTTTTCCAGCTATAAAGTGCAATAGTCTTTCCTGTTGGCTCAGTAGGATGATTCCCCAGGTTGATGGGAATCAGCATGATCTTGGGACTGGTTCACCATAGCCAATTTCTGCATTGATATGGTCCATACATTATACCAGAGATAATGGGAATTGCAGATGCTGAAAAATCCGCAATAACAAAGTGTGGGGCTGGATGAACACAGCAGGCCCAGCAGCATCTTAGGAGCACAAAAGCTGACGTTTCGGGCCTAGATCTTGATGAAGGGTCTAGGCCTGAAACGTCAGCTTTTGTGCTCCTAAGATGCTGCTTGGCCTGCTGTGTTCATTCAGCCCCATACATTTTACCCATTCCCTTGGATAAAGCCTGACAATTATCAAAACTTCCATCAGTGTTTCTTCAAAATATTGATCGTTGTGCACAGCCCGTTCACTTCAATACACGTTATCTTTCAAACAGTCTGCAGGAAATCCCTCACCTTAAGCTGACTTCATTTAAACTGTACTGGAAAGTGAGTATCAGATGAGGACAGGATTAGGTTTATTGTACTTTTGCCAAGGGAAAACAAACAGCCAGTTAATAGTTGTTGCATAAGCAGGTCATGATGCTTTTTGAGTTAACCCACTTGCTATATATTTAACTATTCCACAGGTTGTCCCAGCCTCTTGTCAGCTGGTTGAATTGGTAATAAACATGACCTGATTAAAAACAGTACAACTAAATGAAATGCAAATACAGTAACCTCTGACCAATGAGTAATACTGATAATCTAACTGGTGAGAGATTTCTATGATCTGTTTAATGATGTTTGAGCACTATAAAAGCATCACTGTGCATCTAAATTGCTGTCTCTATCACTAAATTGTGGTTTCTAAAAATAAAATTGTAATAAGATTTCTTTAAATGTGCGAACAGATTACTTGTACACCACAACTGAGCCATAATGATGACTATTGTATTCATGTCACTTCTTAGTTGTCTCACTGCTCTTGCTTTTTGTTGAAGTATTGATATGCTTCCGCCTCTGGGATATCTATAAAGTTCAAAACCAGTTGCAAAGCATCTTAACATTATCTGAGATCAGGAAATAAAATTGAAAGACTTGCTAACGGTGGAGGAAAGAATGATTTTCTGAGCCGGTTTGACGTAAAATATTGTGATAAATCAGTAAAATCTTTCTGACTTCACTTTTGAATGTTAGCTAAAGGCACTTGGTAGCTAAATTGGGAATATGATAGTAGCCATCTCTAATTTCGGCTCTGAAATAATGAAGTTTTCGTAGAATCTGTTTCAAAAACATATTATGTTAATAATTTGGGCTTATTGGCTATTTGCAATTTGTAATGGATAGGCAAGAACAAAAACTATAAATGGTCAGAAATTTATGGGTTTATCAGCATCTCTTAAGAGAAAGGGGAAGTTTTGACAAGTTGAATGTGAAACCTTTCAACTGAAGGCTGTGAGAAAACCAGTATTTTAATAAATGTGAGGGAAAAAAGGGAGAGGGTCAACGTAAGTAACTGTTGAAAAGCAAGGCTCAACATGTTATGTAAACTGTTCTCGGGTAAAAGATTATTATCATTAGCAACAGGTCTGGCAGCATCTGTGAAGGGAAAACACAGTTAACGTTTTGGGTCCGGTGACCCTGCCAAAGAACCCAGGAGTTATGAGGAAGGGTCACCTGACCTGAAACATTAACTGTGTTTTCTCCTCCACAGATGCTGCCAGACCTGCTGAGCTTTTCCAGCAACTTTGTTTTTGTTCCTGATTTACAGCATTCGTAGTTCTTTTTGTTTTAATTATCATTAAAACGGATTCTCGGTAAGATGATGCAGAGGGACAAAAAGATCAAGAGATTTCAATATATAACAAAGATGTACTTAAAAAAGAAGCCACAGATATTTGATATGAAATGCAAATAATTCATAATGAACAGGCCAATCTCCAAAATAGAGAGAGTCTGCGTTTGTCTTCATTCCCTGCTCTGAGAAAGAGTCTCTGACTCGAGTGTCAGTCCACGTCCTCGCTATTTGTCTTCTCCTTAATGCTCAAACAGTTTCACTCCCTTTTTATCCTGAATGTAGCACTGTCCATTTTGTGGAGGGGGAAGAAATACTTGCATTGATATAATATGTTATTAGGGTGTTGAAAATGTGGTAAGGTGTAGTGGCATTTCCACTGCCAGCTGTTCTGTGTCTTTTATGTCCCACAAACCATAATGGAGTGAAAAATGGTAACTTTGTGTGGGAATAGTTATCACTAACAGTAAATGTTAGCTCAACAGAAGGACATTGTGGGTTTCATATTTTATGACCAAAACGTCTTTCGCATTGACCGAAACCTATGGTAGTGTAGCACTCTTTCCAGTTTTGCTCAGAGATGCCAGCTTAACTTATGTAAGTAGAGTTTCAGTTGCTTGAATTTGTAATTAAAGTAATTGATTAATGTAATTATAATATAATTGCAATGTAATTGTGATGTAATTAATGCAATACCCACTGAGTTAAGATGGTGTTTAAGTGACATTGTGGAATGTACTGTTAATAATGTTGGATTGACATCCTAAATACCCAATTGGCTGCTTTTGGGAGCAGGAAGAATTTCTTGGAAGTAATAACTTATAATGCTAGAATAGATTCCTTGACAGTGCGAGTTTATGTCTTGAGTTTTACAGTTGACCAAGTGTCCACATTTTTTCTGGACATTCACTATTCCTATATTGATAGTTAAAACCTCATTTTTGTTTGAAAGCCCTTTGTTAAGTAATTTATTATGATTTAAGTCTAACTGTGATGTACAGCAACATTTCTAAGCAGTTGTGTTCAGTTATGATCAAAAGTATTTTGCTACTGTGAGCTTGCACATTTTCATTTTTTAAATTCAGCCCTGTAGACTGTAAATCCTGCAACCAAACTTGAGATACGCCTGCAACCTTGCAATTGCCCACAAATACCTTTTACAGAGTTTTACAAATGTAACTTTAAATATTGGTGTGTATTTTAGCTTTTTATCTTGCTAGCTCTCAGTGGTGGATGAATGGTCATAGTACTTTTGTGGATGGATCTTAAATAAAATGTGGCATGATTGTCACAGCAGCTTTCTTTATTGTGAGAGGGGAAATGAGATTGTCTTGGGTTTCAAATTTAACAATAAGTTCCCTAGTGTTTACCTGCAGCAGCCTTATTTGTCAAACGGGTCTTCACCAGTGCATTGCTAAATATTCAGAGTAATCTCATTTCTTATGTGCACTGTTAAATGGATAGCTATCCAATATAGTTTCCATTAACTGTAAAGAGGGTGAGAAATGTCTGCCCTTTGGTGGATTTCTGATATTGTAAAAGGAAATGATTTCAAACTTTGGTTGTTGCTGTGCTAGACCTTGTTCATCTATGCTTCATGCTGATCCCTGAACCCAAAACGTGAGCTACAGAATGGGGGAATCCCTTTGTAGCCTGCAGCGAAAACTGAACCACCATCTCTGCCTCTCAGCCTCATGCCAGCCTAGACCCAGCAGCAATCAATCATTCCACTAGCAGGTGACTTGAGCTTGATGGTGCTGTGGGATTCAGCAGGTAGGGGGAGCAGGTGCCAAAGGGGCCAAAAACTCTGTGGGTTTTAACAGGTGGGTTCAGGGAATAGGGGTGTGCGCAATGGAGCCCAAATTTTTGCTGCTTATAATGAATTGCACTTGGTGTCAATCACGGTGGCCTGTGGGACCCTGGCTGTTGCCTGAAGGGCAGTTGGATAGAACGTGTAGCTGAATGAGGAACTGTAGGGAAAAGGGGGTGCATTAACTGTCCAGGCAGTTGTGTGCCTTTGACTTCATTGCTACCAACAAAGCAGTCAGATTCTTGTGTCAGAGAATGCAACCGACATAAGGAAATATTTTCAACTGTTTAAATCCTGGGTTTGCAATTTTCATAGCCCCATTTGTCCATCCTAGTTTCCAACCCCTAGCTGCCTACGTCCAGCTCACTGCCCTGCTCCATCATTAATCCCAAGCAGGCTGGTGAGTTGAGTGAAAGTAGAGCACCAAGTTGGCAACTGGAGTGCAGAATGCAAATATGATGGAGGCATTCCTTAGAAATATGATTGTCACTGGCACCGTTCATATGCCATTGGGTACTGAACTCTAGTTCCAGACGCAGATTGACATCAATGGCACAGACTTCCTGTCTAAGCACAATGGAGGAGCTACAGCAGTCAGAATCCAGGCTTGTCAGAGGGAAGTGTTTATGGTATCCCCTCATGTAGATCAACTTCAGCTTGTTGACCAGTTTAAGCCAGTATACACCTTCACTACTTGAGTTTGCCAGCCACGCTCATGACTTCCTGACTTATCCCCCTTTTGCACCACAAACAGCTTCCCTCACTGTACATTTTCCACCTGAGATAACTTTATTTGTAGTCCTTAAAATGCTAAGTATCCTCCTTTATGCAATTGATCCAATATTGATGTAATTAATTTCAAAAGCAGGAAAATGACCTGACAACTGCAATTGTATGCTTTAGTGTGGAATATGAGCTATTAATTGCTTAATTTATCTTTTTTTTTCAATCCTGAGCTAAACACATGAGTGAACCTGATGGTTTTTTTCACAACAATCACCAGTGGTTACATGGTCACTATTAAAGCAGTTTTTCATTAAATTCAGATTTCCCCGCTTTAAAATATTGAATATCTAATAATTATAATCATAGGATCCCTACAGTTCAGAAAGAGGTCGTTAGGTCCCTTGACTCTGCACTGTCTCTCCAAACAGCATCCCATCCAGACCCAACTCCCCATCCTAACCCTGTAACTTCGCATTTCCCATGGCTAATCCACATAGCATGCTCATCCCTGGACACTAAAGGGTAATTTAACAATGAATTGAGCAATGTGAAAAACATAGGAGTGTGGCAATCTATTCCTTCCTGTAGTTATTTCAGATATAAAAAGGTCAGAACAAATAGTGGGGAATGAAGATGACTGTGAACTAATGTGTAATGAATTTACACAATTGCAATGTGAGGTAGAACATTCTTACCTTTCATACATAAAAGCATGAAATGTTGGAAATACCTAGCAGATTAAGAAACATTGGTGAAGAGAAAAAGAGACAACATTTCACTTGAAAAGTTTACTCAGACTCTCCACAGATGCTGCCTGACCTGCTGAATATGTCCAGCATAAAAGTGTAGAGCTGGATAAACACAAACCCAGCAGGCCAAACAGCATCTTAGGCGTACAAAAGCTGATGTTTCGGGCCTAGACCCTTTTTGGTTTAATTACCGATTTACATTATTCATCTTGTTCTGCTTTTGTATTTTTAACAGCTTGTTGACTATCTATTTAATGTAAACAAAATTATTTGAATGTTTCTTATATTTTTCTGAATACAGTGGAATGGCACAACTTACTGATTTCTGATTATTGTATTATGCCGATTGAGTCTGAGAGTCCTATGTTTTGATCATCGCAATGGAGGAGATCTCACGTTACATTAGAATGGTAGGCAGAATTTTGTTTCATTAAATATTTTCTGTGAATTAGCAAATTGTCTTTTTATTTAACAGTTATGAACAGTAGATTATTTTATGATACATATGTGAATGTTTTCAAAGGTTAAAATTCATAACAAATAATAGTTACCTTTACCCGTAGACAACATTCTCCACTGGCCCTCTTCCCCCTACATGTGACCTTCTGCTGTTCCACTTGCTTGTGGCATCCTTAGGTACTTTGACCAGGTGGCTGTTCTTCATATGTGAGTCTAGAGGGTGAATGTTAGCTGGCTGTTACTTTATAAAGCATATATAACTGCTTTAAAACCAAATGAAAGTTTTTCAGGCTTGGTATTGGAAAGTCATCTTTTATGTAGCATTCAAGTTGATCAGGGAATGGAATATGATGGATGAGAGAGCTACTCGGGGAGAAGCTGGTTTTAGGCAGGATAGCCAACGTGAGTGCACTGTGGATGTTTGGAGATAATGCCATGGTTCAGTGGGCTAAGTGGCTAGACATAAAGGGTAGGAGGAAGACTTCGAGGTGGAAAGAATTGGAGTTTCAGACTGCCTTTGGTGAAAAGATGCGAAATTTAGGTTCAAAATAGCACCACACCGGGACGACACAGAAAGGTGTCAAGTTTAAACAATGTAACGCTTCCTGATGTGCTGAGCATTCTTCGCCTTTACTGTTTATATTCCAAGCCATTTGTACTGCTGTTTCCCTTGCATTCTGAGATTGTTAGGTTTTGTAATTTGACAGGAAGCTGATATTAAGTTACTGTCACCTTTGCACTGTAGTCTTACAGCAATCCTGACTCTGTTTTATCTGTCTTATGTTGGAAGGATGCTAATAATAGGTACTCAAATATGGAAAGCAAAGTCTTTGAGACACCAGCACTGATACTTTGCATTGAGCACACAATTTGCTAAAAACAAATATTTTTAACGTGTTAACTGTATAATCAAATTTTTATGGGTAAAAGGAAATTTGGCACATTTTTCAATTTCTGCGTTAATACCTTTGCGAAATAGTGTAAGTTTTCAAATAATGTTTTTCTTCACTAGCTGCAGTGCAATCATTGATCTAAGGCGGTGAATTCATTTGGGCTGTGGTTTACAAAACTGATGATGCTTTAGGAGCCCTCTTGTGACATAACACATCTCAGAATGTGTTAACTTTGTTTGCAAAAGGTGAGAAAATACTGCAACATTGTATTCAGTTAATGTAGTTTTATATATGTGATACTTGGAATTTCTGACTACCTAAATGTTTGTTTGGTTTTAGTAGTTACGCGGGTTTGAATGCTTGAAACACTCTTTGTGCTGCTTTTGTGTACTTCTGGTCAAATTGTCATCAAGGCATCTTACGGTATTAATTGTGCTAGTTGATAGTTGAGTAAGAACTTTACATTAGAAAAGGAGAAAAATATGATTTGGAGATTGAGTGTAAAATCTTAAAAAAAATTCTAAGTTCCCTGTTCAAGATCCATTGCTTATTTTGGGATCTCTTCCAGGAAAAGCCCTTGTTCTGAAGAAGAGTCATACCAGACTCGAAACGTTAACCCTGTTTCTCTGTCCACAGATGCTGCCAGACTTGCTGAGTTTCTCCAGCGTTTTCTGTGTTTGCATGGACTGTCTTTATTGGATTCCATGGATGAAGAGCTGGAGATGGCACAGGCTCTTTTTAAAGGAATTCTGGGCTCTGAATTCAGCAGCTGTGATTGAAACGCATACTGATTGCTGCTTTACAAGAATTCTGAGTCCATAACCCATACTGGTGAAAAGCACAAGCTTCTGCGTCTACCTGTCCATAATGTGCAGAAAGCCAGTGGAATTCTGAACACCCGAGAACTGAAACTTGTATCTTGCTTATAAAAGGTCAGATGCAGAGTTAACCGTTAGACTTTTTTAGAGCTGCATTGAGCAATGGGGAATTGCTGAGTTTTCTAGCATTCACCAAATTGGTTTTCTCCACCTTGCTTCATTCCCATTGTCAGGTATGTGAAACTTGCTTTCACATTACAGTTACTCGTAGGTGTATGCTGTAATTTCATCAATACTTTCTTTAAAAAAATTGTAGATTAAAGTTTACCAAGCAGATTATTCATTGAAATTTTGTTCTTTGTACTTGTTAACTGTTGGACCAGAGATGAATTGAATTGAATTGAATTGAATTTTATTTAATTAACTTTATTGCCACATGTCCACACATAAGTACAGTGAATAGTTCTCAAGTCTCCACTTATGGTGTCATCTTAGGTATAAAGTTACTTAAGTACAGTTACCATGGAAATTGAGTTTGAACAATAGGTGCAAGTTTTTTTTTGATGTTTTAGTTTGCTTGGTTGCTTGCTGTGGAGTTTTGCAGGTCATGTGTAAAATTTAATCTAAAGTTGCCTGTTAGGTTCTATTTATTTCGACTCCTGACAGTGACAGGTCTTAGTATTCCAAATGCGATTTGTTCGCCAGTAAGATAGTCACACTAAAACCATCCCTTCGTATACGTTTGCTCTGAACAAATTTATATAAAAGTCATATTCATTGGAAGTTGGTGTGAATGAAATGCATGTACCTGAACTTCACGAATGTACAAATAGTTGGCACAATGGCTCAGTAGTTAGCAGTGCTGCCTCACAGCGCCAGCGATCCGTGTTCAATTCCAACCTTGGGTGACTGTGTGGAGTTTGCACGTTCACCCCTTGTCTGTGTGGGTTTCCTCCAGGTGCTCCGGTTTCTTCCTTCAGTCCAAAGGTGTGCAGTTTACATTGGCCATGATAAATTGCCCGTAGTGTTCAGGGATGTGTAGATTAAGTGGTTACAGGGTGATAAGTCTGGGTGGGATGCTCTGAGGCTCGGTGTGAACTTGAGATGAAGGGCCTGTTTTCACACTGCAGGGATTCCAAGACTCCTATGAGAACTCGAATTGTAGGTGGCCCATTTTGTCTGGTTACAGTACTGTTGATTTGCAGTTATGTTTACTTAGTGGTGTTCATGTAACAAAGCATCTAGTGCTGCTTTAAAGGGAAAATAGTGAATATTGAACAGACAGTAGAAACAATGTTCAGAGAAATGACCAAAAATTTGCCAAGAGAGATAAAGTTCGAGGAGAGATGGAAGATGTAGGAAGTTGAATAGATTTAGCTGTCTTAGAATAATGATGAGTTGCAAGGCACAATAGTCTAGGCCCAAAATGTCAGCTTTTGTGCTCCTGAGATGCTGCTTGGCCTGCTGTGTTCATCCAGCTTCACACTTCATTATCTTGGATTCTCCAGCATCTGCAGTTCCCATTATCACTGATACGATAGTTCAAAGCTTCCTTTAACACAAATAACTTATTAAACTGGCATCCACAGTTGACAAATATGTGCTCAAGAAAGCCCAGGAAGTTGTATCAAGATAACTGATCCATCTAGAGCATGAACTATCAACAATACCTCAGGTATCTTGATTTAGTGATGGAGTGGAGTGGAAAAGGGAAGCACAGTAAGCTATGGTTAGAGCAGGGTATAGGATAACACGTAGATCTGGTATTGCTTGTTGAGGTATCAAGGAGGAAGTAGATTTTAAATGTTTCTCTGTTGAGGAGAGTAGAAAATGAATGAAGGTAGTTGAGGTCAGATGAGCATTTTGGTTCTTTGCACAGGGAAGGACATGTTCTGTAGCGTCCCAGAATAATTTGAATTAATATTCAATCATCTTGCAATGTGTGTGAAGTGGGCATTGAAGAAATTCCACCTTAAAAGACAGCAAAGGAAAATTGAAAAGGCATGCATTTTTTAGTAATTTACACAAACAAGAAAAGCTACTTAATTTCATGAAGAAACTAGAAATATTTTTGCCAACAAATTTGAGTTTTGGCGATCAAATATAACAAGGGAAAGTGGCCTTTGGAATTCCTCCATTCTGAACTATTCAAATGACCAAAGATAAGAATTTTAGTGTTGCATGATGAGACTAGATTGTCAGGAAGTGGAATTGGACATGCCTCAACGTTCAGTCTGTGCAAACAACTGAAATTATCAGATGGGCAGAGAGGATAGATATGATATTTCTGATGTTGCAGGTTCTGGATTATAGAAAACTTGACATGAAAAGCAATTTATATACTTGTTATGGTAGTGTACAATGGCTAATTTTTGTTGAGGGTCTGTATACAAATGGAATTATAGTGGACTTTGGAGAGATTATTAGGACATTCTGGGAGTGACGATTCCTCCCACTGGAGGAGATGAAGTGATTTAGGATTGAGCTGGACTATGGAACAACTGCAGTTGATGTCAGAGAAGTCAATAGTTTTGAAGATCATAGAAAATCAAGGAAAACTGCAACTTATTGATAGCTGCTGAGTATTGTTAATGATTTCAGGTGAAATATTTTCCATGTGATTGGCACAGTGGAAAAAAGCTGGATGGTCTTGTGCTGGCATTTATGGAAAACGTGAAGAACTGAATTAGAATGATAAGTTTGAAGACCTTTTAAGAGAACAGTAGGTTGTAGTTTGAGAATGGAAGACAAGTGATCTTCTAAATCTGTAGACTGCTGGCGGCAGTACTGAAAGAGAGTGGTCAACTAAGTGTTTGTAGAAATGTCTTGATTGTATTTTGCATTCAATTGTGGATCATTTTACAAATCATTGAATGCTGAATGTAATAAGTCACTGATATACACCATTCTTAATGATTATTGTCAAATCAGGAAGTAAGAAATGCGGTGGAAAGCAATTATGAGTTACCCTGCTGTAACTATTCAGTTTGCCTTTTATGTAATATATAATGATTATGATTAATTTTATATTGTTGCTAATGAGTTATCAAAATATATTGTCTTCCAGATTTTAAAATAATTCTGTTGAAGAATGAATATTGAAGACAAGCTCGATCGTATTTTCCTTAAATGTGGCAGTATAAATGAAATGCAGACTTCCAGACCGCTGGTCGTGGTGGGAGGGGTCCCTGATCAACCCTCTGTACATGTAGGAGCACAGGAAACTGTATTAGAAGAGAGAGAAATCTCTCATGAAGAAATTCTCCAACAAGAAACTGGTCTGCAGGAAAGTGCCCTCCCACAGGAGGAGCTTATCTCACATGATGAGCTAATGATCCACGAGGAAACGGTTAAAAATGATGATGATGAGAATGATGGACATGAAAGGCTCCCTCAAGAGTTATCGTATGAACTAAATGTAAGTGGTGCCAATTTATTTAACCATCCCTTTTCCACATAAGGGAATGTGGTTTGGCAACAATGCATTCTTAATGGTGGCAAGAATTTTATCAGTGGTTTTAAACTCTGCTTTATTTGGGCATGAGCATACAAAAGATGAACAGGAAAAGACTGTCTGGTCTCCTGATCCTGTGACCTGGAAGAGGACAATAAAATTTTGCTTATGTTATGTTTCTTGGCAAGTTTTAGAAATAACAACATTATTTATTTGGTATTCTTTCTAAAGTATAGTATTAAATATAATTAAAAACTGCAATTAGACTGGAGGCTTTACTGTCTCTAAAAGTGAAGGATTTAATGTCATGGTACACTGGCTTTTAGAGTTAACCTTTAAGTGTCATTTAATATTCTGTTGTAACATTCTCAACAAGTGAGTGAGGGGTAGGCCACTGAACCCTCGAGCTTCCTCTTTCATTCAAGATGGCAGATCTAATTACTCACATTCTCATTCACTGCTAGGAATTGTTCACCCTCTTCCTTATCGAGAATTTGTGTCTCTCTACCTCAAAAATATACAAAAGCTCTGCTTTCATGTTTGAGGAAGAGAGTTCCAAAGACAATCCTCTGAGAAATAATTTTATTTCTTCTTGTTTCAATCTTAAGTGTACTCTTGTTTCAAAACAAATGACCCGTAGTTCGAGGCTCTCCCACAAGAAGAAACATTCTTTTCATATCTGAGATAGTAGGAACTGCAGATGCTGGAGAATCTGAGATAACAAGGTGTAAGGCTGGAAGAACACAGCAGGCCAAGCAGCATCAGAGGAGCAGGAAGGCTAATGTTTCGTGCCTAGACCCTCCTTCAGAAATGGGGGAGAGGGAAGGGGTTCTATAATAAATAGTGAGAGAGGGGGAGGCGGATAGAAGATGGATAGAGGAGAAGATAGGTAGAGAGGAGACAGGTCAAAGAGCTGGGGCTGGAGCCAGTAAAGGTGAGTGTAAGTGGGGAGTTAGGGAGGGGATAGGTCAGTCGAGGGAGGACAGATAGGTCAAGGGGGCGGGATGAGGCTAGTAGGTAGGAGATGGAGGGGATAGGTGAGAGGAATTACAGTTTAGGGAGGCGGGGACAAGCTGGGCTGGTTTTGGGATGCGGTAGAGGGAGGGGAGATTTTGAAGCTTGTGAAGTCCACATTGATACCATTGGGCTGCAGGGTTCCCAAGCGGAATATGAGGTGCTGGTCCTGCACCCTTCGGCTGGCATCGTTGTGGCACTGCGGGAGGAATGGGAGGGGGAGTTGAAATGGTTCGCGACTGGGAGGGTACAGTTGTTTAGTGGGAACCAAGCGTAGGTGTTTCGCAAAGCGGTCCCCGAGCCTCCGCTTGGTTTCCCCAATGTAGAGGAGGCCACAACGGGAACAGTGGATACAGTAAACCACATTAGCAAATGTGCAGGTGAATATCTGCTTGCTGTGGAGTATCTTCTTGGGGTCTGGGATATGGTTGAGGTGGGGAGGTGGCGTAGGGGCTGTTGTAGCACTTCTGGTGGTGGCAGGGAAAAGTGCTGGGTATAGTGGGGCTGGTGAGGAGTGTGCAGCAGACAAGGGACTCACAGAGAGAGGGGTCCCCCCCAAAAAGCAGATAAGGCTGGAGAAGGAAAAATGTCATTGGCGGTGGGGTCAGATTGCAGATGGCGGAAGTGGCAGAGGATGATGCGTTGGATCCGGAAGTTGGTGGGGTGGTACGTGAGGTTGAGGGGATTTCTGTTTTGGTTATTATTGCGGGTCGGGGGTGGGAGGGATGAGTTGTGGGAAAAGCAGGAGACGCAGTCGAGGGTTTTCAGGGGTGGGGGGGTGGTGGTGGTGGGGGGTGGGGGTTTGCGGTCCTTGAAAAACGAGGACATGTGAAATGTTCAAGAGTGGAATGCCTCATCTGGGAGATGCAGCGGAAGCAAAGGAAGGTGGGTGGGAGGAGGTATATTCTGGGTGTTCTAGATGCAACTGCAGGAAATGCTATACCTGCCTCTTTTCATCTCACCTCACCTACATCCCAGGCCCCAAGAAGACTTTCCATATCAAGCAGATATTCACCTGCACATCTGCTAATGCGGTATACTACATCCGCTGTACCCGGTGTGGCGTCCTCTACATTGGGGAAACCAAGCAGTGGCTTGGGGACTGCTTTGCGGAAACACCTGCGTTTGGTTCGCAATAAACAACTGCACCCTTGGTTGCGAACCATTTCAACTCCCCCTCCCATTCCTCAAACGACATGTCCATCCTGGGCCTCCTGCAGTGCCACAACGATGCCACCCGAAGGTTGCAGAAACAGCAACCCATATTCCACTTGGGAACCCTGCAGCCCAATGGTATCAATGTGGACTTCACAAGCTTCAAACTCTCCCCTCCCCCTACCGCATCCCAAAACCAGCCCAGCTTATCCCTGCCTCCCTAACCTGTCCTTCCTCTCACCTATCCCCTCCATCTCCTACCTACTAGCCTCATCCTGCCCCCTTAACTTATCCATCCTCCCTGGACTGACCTATCCCCTCCCTAACTCCCCACCTACACTCACCTTTACTGGCTCCATCCCAGCTTCTTTGACCTGTCTGCCCCCTCTCCACCTATCTTCTCCCGTATTCATCTTCTGTCCACCTCCCCCGTCTCCCTATTTACTTCTGAACCCCCTTCCCTTCCCCCATTTCTGAAGCAGGGTCTAGGCTTTCCTGCTCCTCTGATGCTGCTTGGCGTGCTGTGTTCGTCCAGCTCCACACCTTGTTATCGTCTCCTTTTCATATCTGTTCTGTCAAGACTCCTCAATATTTTGTTTCTGTCAAGTCATCTTTTTATTTTTGTAACATTCATATACAAGCCTGGCCTGACTAACAGTTCTTCATTAGACAACCCACCATTATAGTTTATAAACAACAAAGAACTGCTAATGCTGGAAATCTGTACCAAGAACAGAAATAACTGGAGGAACTCAGCGGAACAAATGTTTTGGGGTCGATTGACCCTCAGAAGGGTTGCAGGACCCAAAACATTGACTCTGCCTTCGCTCCACAGATACTACCAGGCCTGCTGAGTTTCCCCAATTACTTCTGTTTTCATTCCAGTTACTAGGCTAGTCAACTTCTGTGAATGGCGTCTGATGCATGTACATTCTTTACTGTTAGGTCATAGTATTAAGAGATATGCAGTCAAGCTAGGTGACAGAGTTGTGACAGCAGTTACGTACTTGAATGACAGAATGGTGCTCAATACACTGTGTGTGAAGTTCTACACATGAGGTTGTATATTTTGTAACTGCTGTCCCAGTATGACATAATGGACAGGAAATTATGGAGCTGAAGGGGAGCAAATGGAAAGTCACAGACTGTTGACAGATCTCAGCAAGCCTGTCCCACAATTACAGCAAGCTGTGGCAAGCTATTTTAGGGGATTGTGGAACTTGGCCTTCAATAGAAGGATATCCCATTGTCTGAAACTCCCACCCGACCTGATTGGCCAGCAGCTCCTGAAGTGCTGACAGTACCAGAGCATCATCATGGGTGCTGCTGATCCTACGTCCAGTCTGAGGATGAAGGCCTCAATCGATCCCTAGGCCCAGGTAAGTATGGAACATTAAGTGGGGAATCTTTGGAAACCTAAGGGGAAGTAATATAATGGATTTCAAGTTCCATGTGGGAAGGAAGGAAGCATGGCTGCTATCATCTGGGTGGTGCTCCCATTATGTAAAAGTTACTTTCTGAACAATTTACCCACTTCTCCTCACATTTTTTTATAAAAAGTTCTCCCTTCCCAGCTATCTGCTCATACCAGTTGTGTTATGGTGTGTGCAGAGTAATGTTATGATCAGTTGAACTTATAACCTGCTGAGTTAATCCTTATTTATTTATGGTGGGTGGGTTGCTGATTTGGCTTGTGCCCACCCTACTCTGGGGGTGAGCTTGGGCTTTGGTAGTGGGATGCACACCTATTCTTTTTATTTTATGTGCCTCCCCACCGAAAATACACTGGTCTGTAGCAAGTAATATCCGTCCCAGTGTTGCGAGATCAGTCTCTGCACTCCTCACGAATTTAAAACAAAAGGAAACCAGTGATTTCTTGCCCATGAATAGCCTGTCAGTTTGAGACCAGATTAGCATCAACTTAACACTTCTACAGTTCTGTAGAAAACCTCCCCTTTTTGCTTCACAGGAATATAATCTGATAAAAATTGAAAACGAGCCAAAATAAGAGATAATAAGGCAGATAACAAATAATATGTAAGAGGTAGGTTTAAGGTTAAAGGAAGAGCAAGGTTTAAAGAGACAGTTTTTTGAGTTTAGGACCCAGGCAGCTAAATGCTTGAAGTGCACAGGTGCAGAAATCATGAAAACCTGGAGAGTTGAAGGACGCTGCAGAGTTGTTTGACCAAGATGATGTGAATTTTAAATCTGAGAATGAAGGTAGATCAGTGATATGTTTAGTTTGTGGGCAGCAGTGCTTTGAATGTGCTTAAAACCTATCGTGTATTGAAGATGGGAGGCCAGTGAGGGGACCATTAGGACAGCTGCAGATGAAGATAATAGTCATTGAATTAGCATAAACTACTGGCTACTGTTTTTCAAAAAAGCCCAAAGTGTCACTGTGCAAATGCTTGCCATAATCCACAACGGCAGGTTTTCTAATAATGTCTGCAATTTAGAGTGATGTGACAATGACAAATGAGTCATTCTTTAATTGAGTTGTGCTGAGTACCTTACTACCATAAGGATCCCAGGAAGGTTTTGTTTCGACATGCTACAACCAAAATTCCCTTTTATCCATACTGATGAACACTTGACGCTACAATTAGTTTGTTTTCATCTTTAACAGTCACCAAATCTCTGGATGAAAACATAGAATAGCACAGCACAGGGACATAATGTTGTACCAAACATGATGCCAAATCAAAATAATCCCTTCTACCTGTCTTTGATCCATATCCCTCCAGTCCTGCATATTTATGTGCTTATCTTAAAGTCCCTTAAATGCCCCTATCGTATCTGCCTCTGCCACCATCCCTGGCAGCATGTTCCAGACTCCTTCCACTGTCCGTGTAAAGAAAAACACTTGCCCCTCACATCTCCTTTGAACTTTCTCCTTCACCTTAAATGTGTATCCCCTAATATCAGGCATTCCAACTCTGAAAAAATTTTTGACTGCCAACCTTAACTATGGATCTCATAATTTTATACACTTCTGTCAAGAGTCCCCTCAGCCTCCGCTGCTCCAGAGAAAACAACCTGAGTTTCTTGCCTCTCCTTAGAGCTCATACCTTCTAATCCAGGCGGCATCTTGGTAACCCTTTCGTACCCTCTCCAAAGCCTCGACATCTTTCCTGTAATATGGTGACCAGAATTGAATGCAGTGCTGTCAGTGTGGTCGAACCAAAGTCTTATAAAGCTGCAACATTATATCCTGACTCTTGCGCCCAATTCCTCATCCAATAAGGGCAAGTATGCCATGCTCCTTCTTTACCATTCCATGATTGAATTGTTATGGAACAAAAGGAGGCCATTTGGCTCATCGTGACAGCACCAGTTCCATTACATTGTGCCAATCTCCTGCTTTTACCCCATATCCTTATGCACCATTTCTCACTAAATATGCATCCAGTGCCTCAGTGAACCCTGCCTCCATCGCAGCTCCAGGCAGTGCATTCCATTGCCTGTGTGTCAAAAAGTTTTTCGTTGTCATCATTGCTTTGTTTGCCCATCACTTTAAACATATGCCCTCGCATTCTTTTTTTTTTCTTTCACAAGTTCAAACAGTTTCTTCCTATTTACTGTATCCAGCTGGCGCATGATTTTGAAAGCCTCTATCAAATCTCCCCATAATCGTCCTTTTCTTCGAAGAAGAACAGCCTCAACTTCTTCAATTCAACCTCATCAGAGGGTTTTCATTCCTGGTACCATTCTTGTAGATTAGAACAGAGATGCACAAAAAATGCATTTACTTGGCATTGTATCTGATTCACGGAACAAAGTACAGACACCAATTCAATTGAATTGTCTCGCAGACCAGTTATTTTAAGGAAAAAGCCTCAACCAAAAATTACATGGATATGTTGAGTATAAATAGTTTGCATTAATGGCAGCCTGGGCTTGTTTGTGAAGGAGAAAAAGCATGTTGGGTTCAGTTTCGCATGAATACAAGGCATTTTCAATTATGTTAGATGGAATTCGATGCTACAGTATGAGTAAAATATAAAGGAAAAACAAGGGGTGCTGGAAATTAGAAACAAAAGTGTAAAAGTAGTTTTTTAAAAAAAGTATATCGGTTCATCTATATTTTCTCATTACAGATATCGCATTTCTGGAGTCCACCTTTCATTGGGTTTATTTGGATTCTTTTTCAGCATTTCCCAACATGTATCATTTCAGATGTTCCTTGTAACTTTGATACAGTAGTATGTGCCGTCATTTACTTTGGTCAAATCCTTTGGTATCATTTTGTCCACTCTAGAATTGTGGAGTTAAGTAGATGCGTAGCCAACAATTGCTATCCTACTTTCGAATGTAATTCTTAGTTATCGCTTCAGTTAAAAGTTGTCAAACTGTATAATTCCCTCAATCTTACAGTATCTTTCCATGTTTTCAATAGCAGATGGCATTTGATACAGTAGCTTTCATTTATGCAATGCTGTGGTGGCGCAATTTTCTGAGATAGTTAAGTACAACTTAATTTCGGAACCACTGTTTCATTTTAAAGGTAAATGTCAAACAGGAAATCCAATATGCTGAAGAAGCTGGACAACTGAAGAAAGATAAAGGGCAACAAAAAGAACCAATCGATTTGCAAAAGAAGAAGAAACGGAAACAACGTTCTCCTTCCAAGGTAAATGATAGTGCAACTTATAAAGAATACATGTTTTCAAGCTGGTTTTCACAACTATAGACAAGGGGGTAATATGCATAGCTCAGGAACACCTTGGCTTGTGAGGTTGTTTGCAATCATTTCTGCTTTTGTTTTTCAGTGTGGAAAGTGATAGATCCCCAGGGTCAGTACGAGGACCTCTGCTATTCTTGAAATATATAGGTAGTCACCAGGTTGTGAATGGGTTCTGTTTCTGAGTCCGTTTGCAAGTTGGAGCACAAAGCAGGACAATATAAAACAGCCATTTGTAAGAACAGGAAATGCTCATATGTCAAATTTTTAAAAATACACACCTGTGTAAGATTGCATTCATAACAACGAGCATTCGTTAGATGACGTTTCTAAATCAAGGACCCACTATATCAATAATTATAAAACATATGAATAGGACTAGATCATGCAGCTCATTGAATCTGTTTCACTATTCAGTAAGATCACTGTTCACTCATTGTGGCACTAATGTCACTTTTGCCATCTGTCTCCTATAACATCGATTCCTTAGTCAATGATTAATCTGTAACTTAGCCTTGAATATATTCAATGATTCAACCTTTACTGGTGTCTGTGAAGAGAATTCTAAAGCCAACAACTGCTGAGAGAAGAACTTCCTCCTCATCCCCAATTTTAAATGTGCTTCCAAGTTCTAGTTTACCCCATGAGGAGAAGCATCCTTTCAGCATCAGCCTTATCAAGCCTCTCCACTGTTTATACATTTCAGTAAAATGAACCTCTCATTCGTTTAAACTGCAATGAGCAAGAGCCCAACTTGCTCAAACTTTCATCATAAAATAATCCTTTCGTACCAGTAGTCAGTCTAATGAACCTGAAGAAGGATCCTGACCTGAAACGTCAAGCTTTCCTGCACCTCTGATGCTGCTTGGCCTGCTGTGTTCATCCCGCCTCACACCGTGTTATCTCAGATTCTCCAGCATCGGCAGCTCCTACTATCCCAGTCTAATGAACCTTCTCGGAACAGCTTCCAATGAAAGTATGTTCTTCTTTGAGGAGACCAGAATTTCCCTATTTTTATACTGTATCCCTGTTGCAATAAAGGTCAGTTTACAATGTGCCTTCTAATTACTTGCTACACTCGTGTGCGCAATCATTGTGATTCAAGTGCACAGCCATCTCAGTACTTCTGTTTTGTCGCATTCTTCACACTATCTCTATGTAAGTAATAATCTGATTATGTAGTTTTTTTTGCCAAAGTGAACAACTTCACATTTTCCCACAAAACACTCTCACCTTCTAAATTTCTGTCTCTAGTTTTGAAGTTTGAACTCAATTGGAGTATTGTGTCTAATTCTAGTGCCCCTTTTTAGTAAAGGCGTGGAGCCATCATAGAAAAGATTTATGAGAATGGTTCCGAAGATGAGTAACTTCAGTTAAGTGGATAAACTAGAGTCGATTTTCTTGGTGTAAACATGGTTTGTGCTGAATATTAGAGACAGTGAGAACTGCTGATGCTGGAGTCAGAGTCCATACGGTGTGAAGCTGGAGGAATGCAGCAGGTCAGGCTGCATCAGATGAGCAGGAGAGTTGATGTTTTGGGCCAGGACTGATGCTGTCTGACCTGCTGTGTTCCTCCAGCTCCACACTATATTGACTTGTACTGAACATTATTCGACTTTTCTACATACTTGAGCTAATTTGTATATTTGCAGCTTGAGCATTCAGATTAATACTCTTGTGCTTACTTGCCACAAGAAACGCAAATGATATTTTTCCTTATGGTACTCCATTTAACTGAACTAGAGTGCCCTGTGATTTCTCTTTGACTCTGGATCTCACTTCATTCACTGAGGCATTGTTTTTTGTAATGAATCTCCAGGAGACTGTATGCTGACATTGAATCCAATTTGACACTTTATGTAAAAATACTGAAATGCAACAGTGAGATGAGAGAAGAAGCTAGGGAAGAATGAAAAGAGAATTTCATAGTAAAATCTTTTTTGATTTAGCAAGCTTTGAAAGATTTTTTCTGTGAGATGGTGTATAGGTAATGAGCAAGTTCCCACTGAGAATACCCATGACGAAGATGCGAGCTGTGAGGTGTTACAGCACTCTTGTGAGGAAGCAAAAGAACTAAGCAAGGGTTCCAACTCCTGGTCATTTTTCAGGTTTCATGTGCTGAAATTTGCATGTGTCAACATTGAGTAAGAAGATTGGACCTCCCGTTTTTCTCTATGGTGCCATGAAGACGTGCACTTGTGGATTGATCTGATGGGTAAAGTCCTGCTTGAGGAATGAAGAGCTGCTGACATCTGTGGGCAAAACACCCACATTTCCTACGTACCTTAAGCAGAGCTGGAGGGAAAAATAGGTTAAAAATTTGTAAAAGAATAATAATGTATAAAATTGTGATGATTTGAAGTTTCAATAGATTATTTCCTTTGGCCTGTGTTACTTAATGATGTATTTTCTTTGCCACTTGTCTAATTGTAGCAGCAGTTGCCCTAGTTTCCCATAATGTCTGTTCGAAAAGAGAGTCTGGCAAAGTTTAGTTCCAGTCAGTTTAATTTTGACATTGAATTTTAGCTCCATATCTGTTGTTTATCATAAAATAAATAGCTTGATAACTTAACTAATGCGTTGGACTCAGACTGAAACTTGGATTTCCGCATTATTTTTCCTTCAGATTTTAACAATAAATGAAGATGGATCACTTGGGCTAAAATGCCTGAAATCTCATATCTGTGAGCATTGTAATGCTGCCTTTCGTACCAATTACCACTTACAAAGACACGTTTTCATCCATACAGGTATATCTGGTGTGTTGCATATAAAGCTGTTCATTAGATCCTATTTTCAAAATGTACAAAACTTCATTGAATTATACTGACAAGAATTCAATACATGATTCAAGGCAGCAGGCAGTCAATGGAATGTAAATCTTTTAAATGAACGCTTAAATGATATCCCAAATAACTGTGAGAAATGTAAACTAACTCTCCTTATCCTTCTCACCCTGGGTAGCTATTGACAAGATTAAGCCCATTATTTGCTTGCAGTGTCTTCACAGCTGATGGCTGGGTTGGTCTGCATTGCTTGGTTCCATTCTTGAGTTTCTAATTCTCAATGCCATGTCTTCAAAAGATCTCTGTTTGGTTCCCCCCTGTTTTTCATTAATGTGTCCCTACACAGTGACATCACCAGAAGACAAGGCTTTTGTTTTCACGTGTGCTGATGTTAGCTGGCTTTATCTTACCACTACCATCCATCCAATGTCTCAAAATTGTCAGACTGCTGGTCAACGTCTATTACTGGACGCACAGAGATTTCCTCCAGCAAAATATTAAAAAGATCTAAATTATTATCTTCGGTTTCCACCACAAACTTTGTTCCCTCATCATCCCTTTCTTGTCACTGATTGAGACTGAACCACATTGCATGCAAACTTGATCTCATATTTGATTCCCATGTTAATTATTTGACCATATTTTCATACCATCACTGTTGCTGCTTTTGTGTCATCTGCTCAGTTATCAATCTGTCTTTCCATCTCTTAAGACATTTCTTAAAACTTGACTTTTGGTTACGATTTTGGCTATCTGCCCTAATATATGTAGCTCAGTGTCACAAATTAGACCATAACATTAGACCTGACATTTAAGAAGTTAAAACATTTAATGTCATATTGTTACATTAAGGTGAAGAATCAATAATAACTGTTTTGAATGCAAATATTATTAAATTTAATTCAATCTAAATACCATTTATAGTTTTTTTTTTCTGCCTGTAGTGAGCAGCTAATTGTTTTATACCAAGCTGTTTACAAATTTCTATTGTTTTGATGCCATATCTGAATTCTCATGCTAATATTAATCTGTAACTTATAACGTACATATATTACACTGCAGAAAAGCAAAATATTGGACATACAATGTTTTGGAAACTTGTTTGCCTCTCTGTATAATAGAATTGGTAAATCTGCAACTTGTGCTTTATGAATTATACTGTATATCCACATTTGATTTTAGCCAGTACTTTCAATACCTGATTAAATTAGACTTTATGTTACGTTGGATTTTGGCATCTTCTGTTCTATTTTAAGGGGTTTTATTCTATGGAAATGGTATTCTGCTACAATTTGAAACTGTTTTCTTTTTGTTGGAAGGTGAAAAGCCATATCAGTGCAGCCAGTGTAGCATGCGGTTCATTCAAAAATATTTGCTGCAGAGACATGAGAAAATTCATACCGGTAAGTATGATTGAATTCAGTCTGTCTAATGCAGATTGAAGATGCAGCATATTTAGTTCAGAGGTATGTCTTGGTGTTGACTCCTGAATTCTTGTGTATGTTTACAAAAAATGTCCGAAGTGATACTTCATGATTTCCATTTGTGCTGCTTTTCCTTGTCCTTCAAAAAACAAAGTCAGTCGAGTAATTGCTGTTGTAAACATAGAAATTAAACTTCAAGATTAAGTTATTTTTGACGCTGTTTAACAGTTCACAGAGAAGCACTCCTGCCCATTCTCCTTGTTTACTTTCTGTTGCCCTTTGAATGTTCTTTAAAAATAGTGGTAGCACTGTAAACTCCACCGTTACCCATTGCCTTAAATTCTGGTCTAATCATGAGCAATGGTATAGATTTTTTTGGTATTGCTCAAGTCACTGGTGCTTTTGCTACATGTGCATTGCTCAGATTGGCAGCTTAATGTCTTCAGTGATAGTAAGATGTTCCAAAGCCCTTCATAGGGACGTGAGGAAACAGTTGACGCTGAACTTTTGAAGACGATATGAAGAGTAATTTTAAAGTGGATTGAAAGGAGATTCTGAAAGTAGTGACACAGAGGAGGAATTGTTTAGGGAAGGAATTAGAGTTGTGAAGACGCCGTGAATGCCGGGATGAAGAGTAAGGAAGATCTGTAAAATGACTGGAATTAGAAAACTTTTAGGGGTAGATGACTGGCTAACACTGGGAAGAGTTTGCAAAGAAAAGAAAACAAAAGTTCTTTTGGGACTTGAATGTAGGAATAATACAATAATGGTGCATGGGAGCTTGTGTGGATAGAGGGTGGAGCAATAATGTATTGAATGAAGTGAAATGTAAGAGTGCTAGTCAATAAAGGGGCAATATTTTGAAGTAGCCAAGTTCTGAGGTGGCAGAGGCATGGAGAGATACAGCATGGAATCAAACCTTTTAGTCCAACTCATCTATGCCATCCAGGATTCCTTAACTGAAGTTGTTCCTGCTTGCTTGCCTTTGGCCCATATCCCTCTAAACCTTTCATGTTGATGTACCTGCCCAAATCTATCTTAAATATTGTAATTGTACTCTCATTTACCACTTCCTCTGGCAGCTTGTTACACTTACGCGCACACAAACACGCGCACACACAATCCTCTGTGTGAAAAAGTTGCCCCTCAGGTCAGTTTTAAATCTCTCCCCTCTCACCTTAAACTTATGCCTGCTGGTTTTGCCAGCGTCCACCCTGGAGAAAAAACCTTTGGTATTGTCTATGTCTCTAATGATTTTAAGATCTTCCCTCAGCCTCACGTGCTTCAGGAAAAGAAGTCCCAAACGATCCAGCCTCTTCTTATAACTCAAACCATCCAGTCTCAGTAACATCCTTATAAATCTTTTTTGTACCCTTTCCAGTTTAATAACATCCTTCCTATGGGAGGGTGACTAGAGTTGTACGCATTACTCCAAACATGGCCTTACCACTGTCTTGTACACCTGTAACATGATGTCACAACTCCTGCACTCGGACCACTGATTGTTGGAGATGAATATGCTAAATGCCTTCTTCACCACTCTGTCTACTTGTGACACCACTTTCAAGGAATTGTTCACCTCCAGGTCTCTATGTTCGCCAACATTTCCCAGGGCCCTACCAGTAAGTCTTGCCTTGGTTTGTCTTGCTGAAATGCAATACCTTGTGTTATTCCAAAATAAGCTCCGTCTGCAATTCCTCAGTCCACTGGTCAAGATCCTCTTGTACCCTTAGATAACCTTCTTCACTATCCACCATACCACCAATTTTTGTGTCATCTGCAAACTTATTACTATGCCTCCTGTATTCTCATCCAAATTGTTTATGTGAATGATGAACAACTGTGGACCCAGCGCTGATCCTTGCAGCACACCTCCAGTCTGAATAACAACCCTCTACCACTCCCTCTGTTTCCTTTTGTCAAGCCAATTTTATATCCAATTGGCTAGCTGTCCCTGGATCCCATGTGATTTAACCTTACTACCCAGTCTACCATGCAGAACCTTGTTGAAAACCTTGCCATGTTGACAGTGTCTGTCACTCTACCTTCATCTAACTTCCTGGTCACGTCTTCAAAAAATGCAGTTAAATTTGTGAGACATGATTTCCTACATACAAAGATAATGAGCAGAGCCTGTTGCTATGTGGTATGGCTTTATGACTCCATTTAATTGATAAAGGTGCCGAGATATAAATGATAATGATTTGAAATATTGTTGCAGTATAATGAGCAGCCTTTCTGACTGGAGATACGGGGTCAGAAACTGCACTCTGCGTTGTGAATATTTGGTTAAGTGAGTCATAAGTTAGGGAGGGAAAATACTCACTACCTTTAGTCTTCCCAGTATTTAATCTGAGGAAGTTATGCTTCATCCAAGAATTGTAAATGGTCTGGTAACTGAAGCTTAAAATGGGCATCCAGAAGGCAGAGAAATAGAATTTAACATCATTCTTTTGCATATAACCAGTGAATCACTGTGTCAATGACACCTGCTCAATAAGTAACATCAGTATATAAAGCTATGCAGAACATGTGCTGCTGAATTTAATCGTTCTGATAGTATTTCCAAAACATCAGCTAGTAATTAATCTCATATGCATACCTCAGTTGCAATTGGTGCATGCGGGATAAGAGAGCTCCATACCAAAAATTTACATTTGAAGTGTAGTTTATTTGTTTGCAGATAAATATGATGGCCAATTTACACACAACAATGTTCCACAAATTTTATTCTGTTTGTTTCTACATCTGCATTTATTTGACAGTGTAACAGTTTATTCTCTATGTAGGAATTTTTTGATGCCCGTTTAGATAGATAAAGTCCTTATTTGGCAGGTGCAGATTCTAGCTGGCATTTTAGCTAACCTTCTCTCATGCAGTTCAAGTTTTGAAAGAAACTTAATTTTAGTTAGGATAGCACAATGAATACATGTGTATATTTATTGTACTGAGTCTCAACAGTAATTTCAACAAGTCACTTAGTGTATTAGTTAGTCAATACCAAGCAAGCGAACAGAAGATCCAACTTAGGTCTGTTGCCTCCAGTTACCTTGCTAATGCTTGTTTTCTTGGCTCACATTTAAAAGAGGCCAGTTGAGTGATGTCCAAAAGGACACTGGGCATCAGTTGAACTTTAGTGTTTCTCAAAATGGATTAATCATTTTGATGGAAAAAAAGAGGGCTCCAGTTTGAAAAATAGTTCAAAAAACATGCATTTTTTTTTCAAAATCAGTGTGGTTATTGGCTTGCATCTTGGAGTATGGTTGTCTTATCCAAAAATAATGAGGATATTAGTAATGTAAAAGTAGATTAATAAATGACCAACTTCTAACCATTTGGGAATGGTGTTTTCAGGTGAAAAACCATTTCAATGTGATGAATGTGACATGAGGTTCATACAGAAATATCATATGGAGAGGCATAAGCGCACTCACAGTGGAGAGAAACCATATCAATGTGAATATTGCCACCAGGTAAGAATTAACTTGAAGTACTTGTTTTCAAATATGTGATACCCAGATTCATTATAGAATTTTACAGCACAAAACGTGGCTATTAAGCTATCATACCTACACTGGTGTTCTGAGGCAGCCATTATTTCTATCTCCCTGTGCTTTCTTTATGGCCTCAGATTTTTTTTCCCCAATTTCAAATATTTAGAAATTTCACTTCACTCTGCCTATTTTTGAAGGAATATCACATGTACTTTAGGAACAACGTTGTAACTTAAGTTAGAGTACAGTGCAGATTGAATAGCTTTTTATTAGCTTGCCTACCACTTAGAATGAAAAAATTGCCGAGTCATAGGACGTACAGATATGAAAAAAAACTTCAGTGGCGTGTGTGTGTGCGCGCGCGTCAGAGGTCATGTATGAGAGAGGGAGTGTGTTTAATTAAGTAATTGAGACTTTTTCATTGGATTCCACGATCTGCATCGTTTTAACGATAGAAATGTTTAAAAACTCAAAAGCGTTGGTCAGGAAAATGGAAGCAGAAACAAAAGACAAGGAGTCTGAAATGAGGGACCGTATTTTTAAAAAAGAAAGTAACCCAATTTAAGGAATAAGTACCATCGCGATCTGAAACAAAAACGAAATTGCTGGAAAACCTCAGCAGGTTTGGCAGCATCTGTGAAGAGAAATTGGGGTTAACGTTTTGAATTGAGTTACCCTTCCTCAGAACCCCTATCCAGTTGAGTCAAAGTGTCAGCTTCCGTAATAATAAAGGCAAATTGCTCCAGATGCTGGAAGTCTGAAACAAACATAGAGAATGTTTGAGAAACCTAGCAAGACTGACAGTCTGTGAAAAAAGAAATAGAGTTAACCTTTAAGTCCAGTATAACTCATGTTCATTTTCAGTTCTGTAAAAGAGTCATACTGGACTCAAAACATCTTATTTTCTTTCTCCACAAATATTGCCAGATCTGCTGAGCTTGTCTGGCATTCTGTGTTTCTTGTGTGGCAGCTTTTAAGTTGTGGCCATTATGGATTTTTATGACCAAACGACTGTCTGCATTTGAAAAATCGCAATTCTTCTAGTCTTGCTCCAAAATGCTAGGGCTCTTCTTAAATCTGTCTTCCCATTTACAATTTTCACTTGAAGCCAGATTACTTGACTTGTCCCTGAAAATTTGAATGCCTTTCTTGTGTTTCTTTTGTAACATCAATCACTTTCATACTGTAAGGATCTCGCCTTTGTGTTTGCTCGTCATTAGTTAAGCTTTTCACCCTTGGTAAATCTGTCTGAATCTCTCTCCCTTGCCCAAAGTATTGACATATTTTCCAAAACAATGTGCCTAAAATGCTTTATGACAGGGGCTTAACCAATTTTTATTTACTTTAACATCATCCATTTCCTTTTCTCTCCAATTCCTTTTTAAAATGTTGGATTCTGCGAACTTTAACAAGCTTTCATCAGTTTATCTTCCACTTGCAGGTTCTTTTATTGCCCTAAAATATTTAATGGACGATTTAAGCTTTAAAACATAGTATTGCCATCTGGTTAGGGATTCTTAACATTGAAAGAAGAAATCTGAACAACAGCCGAAAAGTAACAGACCTACGATGCAAAGTTTCCCATTATTGCATTTAAAAAAGAAGTGAAATATGTATTATTATCTTAACACGATAATTTACAAAATCTTGTGCTTGCAAGTAGTCTACTTTCTATCTCCCTCAATAGTTCTTTTATCATAGAAAATCCTTAAGGTTCATTTACTTGGCATCAACTCAAAAGCTCTCCAGAATTTACTGCCAGGTATCACTTTGCTGTGAGCCACAAATGTTCCATAATCTTTGCCATTTTACTTAACAGTCTTGCTGCTAAACCCCTTTTCTGATCCACTCCAGTTAGCTCTGCTGTTACTTAAGTTTAGCCAAGTTGTTTCTGATTCAGGTTCGTACCTCTGGAACTGAATGCTAAATTCTGCCATGTTGTGGCCACTGTTTCCAAGGGTATATTTTACTGTGGAACTTAATAATTCATTAAACGTGTTTCATTGCACACTGCCACATGTAAAATAGCCTGATCCCTGGTTGGATCCACCGCATGTTCTAGGAAATTGTCCTGACATGTTCTGAATTATTCCTTGAGATTACCTCTGCCAGTCTGACTGTCCCAATCTACGTGAAAATTAAAGTCACCCATACTGCAGTTTTTACATGCCATCATTGTCTCCTGATTTATTCTATTTTTAGGGGGCTTATAGACTACTCTTGCCCGTGACGTCTTCCCCTTTTAATTTCTTACGTTCACCCTCGTGAATTCTACATCTTCTGCTTCAAGATTATGCCATTCTGTCATACTTATTCCATTCAGTGCAAACAATGCTACTCCACCACATTTTCTTCCTGCCTGTCCTTTCAAAAAGTCACAAACCCCTGTGTATTTAGTTTCCAGCTTTGAACTCCTTGTAACCATATCTCTGTAATGGCTTTAAGATTATATCGATTAACCTGTATTTATGCCAATAATTAATTTATTTTGGTCTGAATACTACATGCAACCAAATGCAGAACAATGCTAATTTTGACTAGAGATAATGGGAACTGCAGATACTGGAGAATCCAAGATAACAAAGTGTGAAGCTGGATGAACACAGCAGTGACTTTTCCCTTTTTTTCACTTTGACCCTAAATGCTAATTTTTTTAATGTTTGTACACTATGTCCCTTCCTATCTCACTCTGGATATCGTTATCCAGATAGTTGCCCTGTAATGTTGTCATATCTTGTGGTTTTGCCAGACTACATTTCTTCTGCCTGAAACTCTCACCCATTTAAATTAATTTAAAGATTTCTCTACAACCATTGTTATTCAATTCATCAGGACCCTGGCCGAGCACAGCTCAGAGATAAATTGAGTTGTTTCTCTACATTCCAAGTTGACTTGTGATGGGGAAGATGTTAGAATCACTTAGGAAAAAAGTCAAGATAATAGGGAGGAGTCAGCATGATTCTGTGGAACGGAAAATCATGTTTAACCGATTTTGGAGTTCTTTGAAGGAGTAACATGTGCTATGCATAATGTCCAGTAGCATTTGATAATGTCCACATTGAGTGAAATAGCTGAAAATAAAAGCTCATGATGTAGGGGTAACATGACCATAGATAGAAAACTGGCTGGCTGGAAAGAAATCGACTATGCACTATTGGGTCTTTGTCTGATAGGATATGATAAGTGGAGTCTGTCAAGCACCTATGCTGGATCCTGAAGCTTTTACAGTTTATATCAATGATTCAGATGAGGGTTTGCTTAGAAAATCATCGATCGGGCAGAGACATTGTGAGAGGGAAATAATCTTTAACTATAAAGATATGAGAATAAGGAGCATTCTTCAAAAAGATCATCACCATTTTGTTTATGTTTTGAATTCCACATTCCCATCCACCCCTTATAACCCTCAATTTCTTCACTGAACCAAAATCCATCTACCTCTGTCTTAAAGATGTTGAATGACTCCACATCTGCCTTCTGAGGCAGAGGGTTTCAAATTTATAAAGTTCTCATTGCTATCCGCTCATGAGGAAATGAGGATTTGAGTGTAGGAGCAGGGATGTCTTGCTGCAGTAATGCAGTGCCTTCTAATTTTGAAACTGTGCCCCTGTTGTTCTGGATTCGTTGACAACACGAATGTCTTTCCATGTCCAACTTGTCAGACCATTCAAGATCTTAAATAATGAGGTCACTCCTCATTCTTTTATACTCTGGTGGAAACGAGCACCATCTTCTAGCCATTGCTTAAGACTTCTCATTCGAGATTTCAATCTAATAAATCTCTGATCGATCTCCCGTTATTTACACACTTCTTTAAATAAAGAAGCCAAAATTGTACACAGCATTCGAGATTCGGTCTTGTCAATGCCCTGTATAACTGAAGGATAGCATTCCTACTTTTATGATTGATTCCTTCCATAAAGGGTAACGTTCCATTAGTAGTCTTAAACACATCTAACCTTCCCTATTCCCAATTCCTCCGCCTCCACCACATCTGCTCCCACGATGAGGCATTCCACTCCCGCACATCCCAGATGTCCAAGTTCTTCAAGGACCGCAACTTCCCCCCACAGTGGTCGAGAATGCCCTTGACCGCATCTCCCGCATTTCCCGCAAAACATCCCTCAGACCCCGCCCCCGCCACAACCGCCCTAAGAGGATCCCCTTCGTTCTCACACACCACCTCACCAACCTCCGGATACAACGCATCATCCTCCCACACTTCCGCCTTCTACAATCCGACCCCACCACCCAAGACATTTTTCCATCCCCACCCTTGTCTGCTTTCCGGAGAGACCACTCTCTCCGTGACTCCCTTGTTTGCTCCACACTGCCCTCCAACCCCACCACACCCGGCACCTTCCCCTGCAATCGCAAGAAGTGCTACACTTGCCCCCACACCTCCTCCCTCACCCCTATCCCAGGCCCCAAGATTACTTTCCATATTAAGCAGAGGTTCACCTGCGTATCTGCCAATGTGTTTTACTGTATCCATTGTACCCGGTGTGGCTTCCTCTACATTGGGGAAACCAAGCGGAGGCTTGGGGACCGCTTTGCAGAACACGTCCGCTTGGTTTGCAATAAACAACTGCACCTCCCAGTCGCGAACCATTTCAACTCCCCCCTCCCATTCTTTAGATGACATGTCCATCATGGGCCTCCTGCGATGCCACAATGATACCACCCGAAGGTTGCAGGAACAGCAACTCATGTTCCACTTGGGAACCCTGCAGCCCAATGGTATCAATGTGGACTTCACCAGCTTCAAAATCTCCCCTTCCCCCACCGCTTCCCAAAACCAGCCCAGTTCGTCCCCTCCCCCCACTGCATCAAACAACCAGCCCAGCTCAACCCCTCCTCCCACTGCATCCCAAAACCAGCCCAGCCTGTCTCTGCCTCCCTAACCTGTTCTTCCTCTCACCCATCCCTTCCTCCCACCCAAGCTGCACCTCCATTTCCTACCTACTAATCTCATCCCACCTCCTTGACCTGTCCTTCTTCCCTGAACAGACCTATCCCCTCCCTCCCTCCCTCCCCACCTATACTCTCCTCTCCACCTATCTTCTTTTCTCTCCATCTTTGGTCCGCCTCCCCCCCTCTCCCTATTTATTCCAGTTCCCTCTCCCCATCCCCCTCTCTGATGAAGGGTCTAGACCCGAAACGTCAGCTTTTGTGCTCCTAAGATGCTGCTTGGCCTGCTGTGTTCATCCAGCTCTACACTTTATTATCTTGGATTCTCCAGCATCTGCAGTTCCCTTTATCTCTGATACAATTTTAACCTTTTGTAGTCTTGCCTACATCCCTTGGAGTTCTGCGGTTGTTCTCCATTTAAGAAATAAGTTGCATTTTTCTTCTTACTGCCAAAGTGAGCAACTTCAAATTTTACCTCATTATACAGCCATTTGCCAGTTCTTTGCCCCAACCAGGTAACTTACCTTTCTATGAATTCAACATCTTTACGCCTACTTCACAACGTACTTTCCTACTATCTTGAACTCATTTGCAAATTCAGCTCCCATGAATTTGTTCCCCTCCTCTCAGTTGATGATATAAATCATAAAAAACTGAGGCCCAGTACAAACCCATTCAGGATTCCACTTGTCACATTCTGCCAATCAGAAAAAAAACACTTTATGCTTGCTGTCAGATTTGTGCTGGCCAGCCAGCCCTCAGTCCGTGCTAACATGTGTTTTAGCTTTTATAAATAGAGGGATCGAGTTCCGGAACCAAGAAGTTATGCTGCAGCTGTACAAAACTTTGGTGCGGCCGCACTTGGAGTATTGTGTACAGTTCTGGTCATCACATTATAAGAAGGATGTGGAAGCTTTGGAAAGGGTGCAGAAGAGATTTACGAGGATGTTGCCTGCTATGGAGGGAAGGTCTTACGAGGAAAGGCTGAGGGACTTGAGGCTGTTTTCATTAGAGAGAAGAAGGTTGAGAGGTGACTTAATTGAAACATATAAAATAATCAGAGGGTTAGATAGGGTGGATAGGGAGAGCCTTTTTCCTAGGATGGTGACGGTGAGCATGAGGGGGCATAGCTTTAAATTGGGGGGTGAAAGATTTCGGACAGATGTCAGAGGTAGTTTCTTTACTCAGAGAGTAGTAAGGGAATAGAACGCTTTGCCTGCAACGGTAGTAGATTCGCCAACTTTAGGTACATTTAAGTCGTCATTGGATAAGCATATGGACGTACATGGAATAGTGTAGGTTAGATGGGCTTGAGATCGGTATGACAGGTCAGCACAACATCGAGGGCCGAAGGGCCTGTACTGTGCTGTAGTGTTCTATATTCTATGTTCTAACATGTTGCCAGAACACCATGAGCTCCTATTTTGCGCAATAAGCTTTCACATGGCACCTTGTTGAATGCCTTGTGAAAATCTAAGCACATTATGTCTGCAGACTTCCCTCTGTCCGCAGTGCATGTTACTCCTTCAAAGAAGTCCATGATACTTCCCCATTAAAAACCATGTTGGTTCTTCCTGATAGAATTCAGTTTTACTGAGTACCCAGCTATAACTCTTTAATGATCACTCCTAATGCCCTCGCCATGACAGATGTCACGTTAACTGGCTTATAGTTTCTTGTTTTCTCCCTCACCCCTTGTTCAAAAAGAGCAATTATATTTGCTGCTTTCAAGTCATGGAACTTTCTCAGAATCTAGCGAATTTTAGAAATTTAACAGCAACGCATTTACTATTTCATTACCAACACTTTTTAAGATCCTAGGATGAAGTCCATCAGGACTCAGAGCTCCATCAATTTGCTCAGCATTGCTTTCCTGAGAATTGTAATTTTGCCAATTTTCTCTCTTATCTGGAAATGAGAATTTAAGTATAGGAGTAGGGATGTCTTGCTGCAGTTATATAGGGTCTTGGTGAGATCATACCTTGAGTATTGTGTGCACTTTGGTCTGATAGTGGTGCTCGGTGCACGGTGGTTCAGTGGTTAGCACTGCAGCCTCACAGCACCAGGGACCTAGTAAGGTTCGATTCCACCCTCAGGCAACTGTCTGTGTGGAATTTGCACATACTCCCCGTGTGGGTTTCCTCCTGGTGCGCCAGTTTCCTCCCACTATCCAAAGATGTGCAGGCTAGGTGGATTGGCCTTGCTAAATTGCCCATACCATTCAGGGATGCGTAGATTAGGGGAATGGGTTCGGGTGGGATGCTCTCAGTTTCAGTGTGGACATGTTGGGCCAAAGGGCCTGCTTTCACACTGTAGGGATTCTACGATTCTATGATGATAGTCTGAGGAAGAACATTGTTGCTATTGAGGGAGTCGAGCAAAGGTTCACCAGACTGATTCCTGGGATGGCAGGACTGACACATGGAGAAAGACTAGATCGACTGGGCTTGAACTTGCTGGAATTTAGAAGAATGAGGAAGGATTTCAGAGAAACATAAAATCCTGATGGGACTGGACAGTCAACATGTGGGAAGAATGTTCCTGATGTTGATGAAATCCAGAAGTAGGAGTCACAGCCTTAAGGGTAAAGGCTCATAACATTCAGGACCGAGATGAGAAATGATTTCTAGACTGAGTTGCGAACGTGTGGAAATCTGTATCTCAGAAAACTGTTGGGCGACTTTGTTAGATATGTTCAAGAAGGAGCTGGATTTAGCCCTTGCAGCTAAAGGGATCAAGGAGTATGGAGGGAAAGCAGAAATGGGATACTGAAATTGCATAATCAGCCATGATGATATGGAATGGCCTACTCATGCACCTGTGTTCTATGTTTCTATGATCATCATCAAGAGATGGCATGGTGGCTCAGTGGTTAGCACTGGTGCCTCACAATGCCAGGAACTGGGTTTGATTCCATTCTCAGGTGACTGCCTGTGTGGAGTTTGCACATTCTCCCTGTGTCTGCATAGATTTCTCCAGGTGCTCCAGTTTCCTCACACAGTCCAGAGATGTGCAGGTTAGGTGGATTGGCCACGTTAAATTGCTCATAATGTCCAGGGATGTGCAGGCTAGGTAGATTAGCCATGGGAAATGTCGAATGGCTTGCTTCCACACTCTGGGGATTCTATGATTCTCCCTTGCACCACCTGATTTACAGCTATACTGAAGTGCTTTTTACATTTTCTCTATTGAAGATAGGAGCAAAGTATTTGTTCCATCCATCCACCCACCATCCTCATGATCTGGTGCT
The DNA here is from genome assembly GCF_030684315.1 of Stegostoma tigrinum. Taxonomy (NCBI): domain Eukaryota; kingdom Metazoa; phylum Chordata; class Chondrichthyes; order Orectolobiformes; family Stegostomatidae; genus Stegostoma; species Stegostoma tigrinum. Next base: position 66,030,595 of record NC_081360.1, on the reverse strand, counting down.
AACTTTCCCGTCTCTCTCTCTCTCTCTCTCTCTCTCTCTCTCTCTCTCTCTCTCTCTCTCTCTCCCTCTCCCTCTCTATAGGGTCAGCGCGTGCTGTACTCCTTTTTTCTGTTCAAGTATCTGTGTAAACTTTTACTATCTGCTTTTACATTTCTAGCTAACTTCTTCTCAACTAACTTTTTACAAATTTATAGAATTATTTTCAGAAGTGAGAAATGTGGTGGATAAAAGGGAACTTGTGCATGTGGTGTGCCTGAATTTCTAAAAGGCACTGGATAATGTGCCACAAAAAAGGTCACTTCATAAAATAAGAGTTCACGGTATAAGCAGTAACACTGGTTAACTAACAAGAAACAGAGAGTAAGGCTGAATGGATCTTTTACAGGTCGGCATGCTTAACTAGTGGGGTTTCACGGCGATCAGTACTGGAGCCTCAACTACTTACAGTGTATATCAATGACTTGGATGTGCAAATGGATTATATGTGGTTCAATTTGTTGTTGCTGAAAGGATTCAGAAAAGATTTACAAGGATGTTGCTGGAGTTGGAGAGTTTGAGCTATGGGGAGACGCTGAATACTCTGGGGCTATTTTTTGTGGAGCATCAGGGACTGACAGGTGATGTTACAGAGGTGTATAAAATCATGAGGGTACATAGACAAGTTTTTTTTGTTCTGCGGTAGAGAAATCCAAAGCAGTTTAAAGTGAAAGCGGAAAGGTTCAAAAGGCACCCAAGGGACAACGTTTTCATGCAGAGGATGGTGTGTGTATGGAATGAGCTACCAGAGGAAGTGGTGGAGGTGGGTACAATGACAACATTTTAACAGGCATCAGGATAGGTATATGAATAGGATAGGTTTAAAGAGATATGGACCAAATGCTGGCAAATGGGACTAGGTCAGATTGGGATGTCTGTTTGGCGTGGATAAATTGGGCTGAAGAGACTGTTTCTGTTCTGTACAACTCTGTGACGCCAAGACAGGTCAAGTAAGTTTTGACAGGAAGTAGAGAGTCTGCAAAGGAATATAGCTAGGTTAAGTGGCTGGCTAGAATTTAGCAGATGGAATATAAAGTGGAAACATGTGAACTTGCCTATTTTGGCAGGATGAATAGAAAAGCAGTGTCCTATTAAATAGAGAGAATTTGCAGAACTCTTGAGGTGCCTAGTACAAGAATCACAAAATATTCATTTGCAGGTACAACAAGCGACGAAAAGGCAATTTGAATGTTAAATTTGATAGCAAAGGTATGGAAAAGAGGAGTAAGAAATTTTGCTGCCCCCGTAGGTAGGAACATAAGAATTAGAAGTGGATTAAGCAATTCAGCCCTTTGAGCCCATTCCACCTTTCAAAATGATCAAGGCTGAGCTTATCCTGGTCTCAACTCAACTTTTCTGCCTGCTCCCCGTAGTCCTTTATCCCACTTTTCATCATAAACATATCTATTTCTTTCTTGAATCTATTGATTACTTCTGCCTCCTCTGCTGCCTGGGGTGGTGAGTTCCACAAATGGCCTTGATGAAACCACATCTGGAATACTGTGTGGGTTTTGGTCTCCTTAGTAGCAAAGTACTATAATTGTTTTGGCAGCAGTTCAAAGAAGTTTCACTTGACTCATTCCTGGGATAAAGTGTTAATCTATTTAAAACAAAGGGGAACTATTCCTGCCTTTACCCGTTGAATGAGAGGTGATTTTATTGTCACATAGGATTTTGAGGGACTTAACAGGATGGATTTGGAGAGGACATTTCCCCTTTATAGGAGAGACAAGAACTCGATGATACAATGTAAGAATTAGAGTCCTTGCTTTTAAGATGATTAGGGTAAATCGTTCCACCCAGAGTCTGGAATTTTTTTTCCATAGAAACACTGGAGGTTGAGTCTTTAAAGTTGTTTTCAGGCAGGATTACATTTTGGAAAGACCAGTGATTCATGGGTTACAGACAGAAAGAAAAGTTGCGACCGTAGCTATGTCAGTTGTATCCTTATTGGGTGATAGCACTAGTTGGAAGGACTGAATGGCCTGCTTCTGGTCCTAAATCCTATATTGATGTTTATCCCTCGATGTCCAAAGAGGTACAACTATAAGAGCTTTCCGTAATTCTGCAAAACCAGATGAATAACTTGACTCTTACTGGAGTAATGATAGGTGTCAAATCTCCTACTCTTTGGCTACGTAAGACCAACTACCAGGGTTCAGCCTTTCACTGAAACTCTGTCCAGTAAATACAGTCCAGTTTTGAATTGTATTTATTTTGATCGATGTTATTTTTCCACTGTCTACAGTTTACCAGAGGTTTGCTGCTACTGACCCTACATTCAAAATTCAGTTTCCAAAATTAAAAAGCTATACTTGCAGATGAACTATGACATTAGGCATATGTAAGGGTAATTAAATATAGTGGTTTTGAAGGTTTTCTTGAGGTGGAAGAATGTGAACATTGCTATAAAAGCAGGTTTGGCAGCATTTGAAAGAGCAAAACTGTTAGTGTTTTGAGTACATTGTGACTTTTCTACAGAACATTAGTGTCTTGAGGAGTCAACTTTAGGATCATTGTTCCTCCATTAACTGCAGTTCTTGTTTTCTATCCTTTGGTCCAATCTACCAGGTTCCTTTAATTTGTGTTTTAACTTTAGTAACAAGCTGCCTATGTAGCATTTTGACAAATGCATTTTGAGAAATCATGTGTCATTAATCTTTCAGAGTCTGTTTATAAAGTGCAAAGCATCCAACAATTTGAATTAAGCATTTCAAATTAATGTGAAATAAGCACAGAAAGAATTTGCTGCTGTAATTGTCAGATCATTTGAATTGAGCAAATTCAAGTTAATGTAAACTTCACAAAACAAGGGGTTCCCAAACACCCTGTTGTGATACCTAGTGGGGTTGCAGTTAGAGTTTGGGAATTTGAGCTCTGTGGAAACAATTGCAGCATGGAACTTGGACTGAGTTTGCCCACCATGAGGCCAATGTAATTTTTTTTCTGACAGTGAGTGTGGCATAATTGGCTGCTCAAAGGCCAGATTGCTGCTGCAATCAGCTTTTAGAAGGGGGCATTTTTAATCTTTTTGAAGGCAAACCTGTCAGTTTCCAGCAGTACCACCCGTGTGTGTGCACGCGTGCATATGTGCGTGTGTGCATTTTACTCTAAAGTTGCATAGATCTGTATTAAAATGGGATCAGATTGGGAAGATGTTTGGGAAGCACATCACGTCATTCCTTTTTTCTAACTTCCATCGTTACTTCAAAAAGATGTATTTTCGTCTGTCAAGGCCAGTTTTTGTTGCCCATCCTTAATTGCCCTTGAGAAGCTGGTTGTGAGCTGCTTTTTTTGAACTGTTGCTGTCCTCAAAGTGTAGTTTGAAAGATTGTGGACTGATAGCTTAGATCTTCCCTTCACTCGTTCTGAATTGTCTATTATCAGGATTTGGTGGTATTCCAATTTTCTGCAGTTTTCTGCAGAATTGTTTCACCAGTTCTTTGTGACCTTTAATTTCCATGTTCCCTCTCAATTGTCAATGTATGTATATGACAGACAGGGGAAAAAAAAATGTAATCATTCTGATGATTCATGCAGAGGTTTGGTCCATTAGGCATTCCCATGTTTAAATCCATAGGTCCCTGAAGGTAGCAATGCAGCCAAATAAGGTGGTTAAGAAGGCATCTCTATGTTACAGGAAGAATGTGATTGCACTAGAGAGTGTTAAGAACAGATTTACTGGGATGATGTCTGGGCAGGAGGATCTGAGAAAATGAGGAAAGATTATATAGGCGGAGATAAGTGATAATGGGAACTGCAGATGCTGGAAAATCCAAGATAATGAAATGTGAGGCTGGATGAACACAGCAGGCCCAGCAGCATCTCAGGAGCACAAAAGCTGACGTTTCGGGCCTAGACCCTTCATCAGAGGATGAAGGGTCTAGGCCCAAAACGTCAGCTTTTGTGCTCCTGACATGCTGCTTGGCCTGCTGTGTTCATCCAGCCTCACATTTCATTATATAGGCGGCTTTTGTTTTCCTTGGAGCAGCAAGACAGGTCTTGATAGAGGTTTAGTCGTGTTGAGGCATATGAATGGGATGGATAGGAAAGCATATTGGCGTTCATTAAGGGGTCAGTATTTGGGGGCATAGATTTGAGCTAAGAGGTAGAAGGTAAAGATGAGGGTGGGGGAGAAATCTTCTTACCCAGAGGGTGGTGAGAGTCTGGAATGCTCTGCCTGAAAGGATGGTTGAATGTAAAAAAATTTGCAACATTTAAAGTGTTCACTTAGGTTGCCATGGGCTCCAGGGCTATGGGCTGAAAGTTGCAAAATAGAATTTGTGATTAGTGTAGTTGGATCTTTGTTGACCATCACAGATTGTCTGGTCTCCTCATGTGTTGTAAGTATTAGTGAATTAACTGAGATCAATCCAGTTTCCTCGGAATCACCTGGAAAAGCATCACAAATCCAGGCCATAAGGAATAGGGAGAAGTATAAATTCCTCCCCTAGCCACGTAAATGATTAAAACTTTTGAGGAGTTAACATTGATCCTGATTTACATTTGACAATGCCTACCTTGTCTAGCCGGAGCAAGGTCCAACTCTTGATTGGACCAAATACAGCAAATATTATTCATCATATCAGCTGTCAGCTAGTTCCGTAGGTCCATTATCCTTTGCGGGGGAGAAATGGTCCACTTAATATCCATTTTAATCTTTAACCCTGCATAACTTGTAAGCGTGATCTCCAGTGTACCCTGGTCTAGTCAGTTGAAATAAATGATGCACACATACATTATCTTCTCTTAAAATATAGGGACCCAGGCCCTTTACCTGGATTTGTAATGAAGGAGTTTTCAACCAGACATTCATCTTGAAGACTAGCTCAACACCCTTAACAAAGCCTCACTATTTCCCATCATATGAGGAGATGTGATTTTCTAACTGAAATCTAACCGAGTTCTCTCCCAAGAACATATTGGGTGACAAAAGCAAAATACAGCAGATGCTACAAATCAAAAATGTGAACAGAAACTGCTGGAAATATTTAGCAGGTCAGGCAACATCTCATGGAGAGGAGAGAAATGGAGTCAGACCAATGTCCTCTGAGGGGGAGGCAGTGGCCCAGTGGTATTATCACTGGACTGATAATCTACAGACCAGTTAACATTATGGGGATCCAGGTTCAAATCCTGCCACAGCAAGTGGTGGATTTTGAATCCAATAAAATATCTGGAATTAAGAATCTAATGATAAGCATGAATCTGTTGTCGATTGTTGGAAAAACCCATCTGGTTGACTAATGTCCTTTAGGGAAGGAAACTGCCATCCTTACCTGGTCTGGCCTACATGTGACACTCGACCCACAGTAATGTTGTTGACTCTCAACTGCCCTCTGGGCAGTTAGGGATGGGCAATAAATGCGGTCAGTGATGTCGTCATTCCGTAAATGAATAAAGGAAAAAATAGTTTAGAGGAATGGCAGTATAAATGCAGAATATAATAGTTCTCTGTTTCCTGCACCTAAGTCTTCATGATATTGGTCTTGAATATTTGGTTATTGATTTGCTAAAATTTGCCATTGGCCTGACTACATTTCTGTCCAAGGATTGGGCATAGTTTTAGAGGTTGTGAGTTCAGACCTTACACTAGATGCTAGAGCACTGTAGTGAAGTACTGAGACAGTGTTCACTGTTAAAAATGCTGTCCTTTTGGTGTGAAGGATCAATTATGCTTGACAAATTTATAAGAGTTCTAAACTTTAGTAAGTATAAGTAGGATAGATAAAGGGGAACTAATAGATGTAATGTATTTGGATTTCCAAAAAGCAAGCAAGAAGCTACTGCACCAAAGACAACTTCATATATGAGATTCTGTGGTTTTGCAAATGGTATGCTATTGGAATGGATAGCGGATTGGCTATCTAATAGAAGACAGGAAGTTATGATGAAGGTACCATCCTGAAAAATTATAATGTGTAACTAATGGAATATCACAGGGATCAGTGCTGGTGTCACAGTTATTTATGTACTATCACCAAGTTAATAGAAGACTCAAAAATGGTGAGAAGGCAAATGTGTGGATAACACAGTGTGCAGTGTAACATAGCTTGAGTGGGCAAGAAACCTGTCAGATTGAATCTAATGTGGGAAAATGTGGCGATGAGTTTGGCAGGAAGAATAGAAGATCTTAACATTTAAATGGGAAAGCACAGAGATGCAGGAGTTCTCATGCATGAAATACAACGTCTAAATTCAGCAAGTGATGCGAAGGCAAATGAAAATCTAGCCTTCTTTCCAAAGGGCATGAAGTATAAAATAGAGAGGTCTCACTAAAACTATACTGGGCACTAGGCAGTTGACTCAGAGATAATAAGAACTGTAGATGCTGGTGTCAAAGATAACACAGTACGGAGCTGGAGGAACACAGCAGGCCAGGCAGCATCAGTGGAGCAGGAAAGTTGACATTTCAAGTCGGAAAGGGAAAGGGAGTTCAGAAATAAATAAAGAGAGGAGGGGTGGGGCTGGGGAAGGTAGGTGGGATGGTGATGTGTGAGTGCCAGTAGGCAGTGTTGGGGATTGGTCAGTGAGGCGGGAGGCGTGGATAGATGGGCGAGAAATTAGACAGGTTGTGTCAGGTCAAGGAGGCCGAAATGAGGGGGCAGGTCGGTCCTGTGATGAGGCTGGGGGTGGGAGATTTTGAAATTGGTAAAATCGACATTTAGGCTTTTGGGCTGTAGGTTTCCAAGGTGGAATATGAGAGGCTGCTCCTGTAGTTTGCAGGTGGCATCATTGTGAGACTGGAGGAGGCCCAGGATGGATACGTCACCCACACAGTGAGAGGGAGAGTTAAAATGGTTTGTGACTGGAAATACGCAGATGCTCTACAAAATGGCCTCCGAGCCTCTGCTTGATCTCACCGATGCGGAGGAGGCCACGTCGGGAGCAGTGGATGCAGTAGACCACATTGACGGATATGCAGGTGAAACCCTGTCTAATGTGGAAGGTTTGTTTTGTGCCTTGAATGGAGGTGAGGGTGGTGGGGTTGGGGGCAGAGACGGGTTGGGGGGGCGTGGTGTGCGGTGTTGGTGTAAGGGCAGGTGTAACAGTTCTTTTGGGTTAGTGGGGACTGTGGAGCACACGAGGGATTTGCAGAGAGAATGGTTCCTATGAACAGCAGATAGAGCTGGGGAGGGAGATGTATCTTTGGTTGTGGGATTGGATTGTAGGTGGTAGAAGTGGCGGAGGATGATAAAGTGGATATGGAGTTTGTGAGGTGATATTTGAGGACAAGGGAATGCTGACTATATTTTACTTGAGGGCAGGGGATGTGAGGGCAGAGGGGTAGGAAATGTAAGAAATGCGGTTGAGGGCATTTTCGATCACTGGAGGGGCTAAGTTGCCGTCATTGAAATAGAAGGATATCTGGGATGTGCGGGAGTGGAACGCCTCGTCTTGGGAGCAAATGCAGCAATGGTGGAGGGTTCGGGATTATGGGATCGCATTCATCACAGGATGGTGGGTCAGAGGAGGTGTAGTTAGGGCCACATGGCGGCTCAGTGTTTAGCACTGCACCCTCGCAGTGCCAGCGACCTGGGTTCGATTCCACCCTCGGGCGACTGTCTGTGCGGAGTTTGCACATTCTCCCTGTGTCTGCGTGGGTTTCCTCCAGGTGCTCCAGTTTCCTCCCACAGTCCAAAGATGTGCAGGCTAGGTGGATCGGCCATGCTAAATTGCCCGTAGGGTTCAGGGGTGTGTGGGTTATTGAGGGATGGGTCTGGGTGGGGTACTCCAAGAGGCGGTGTGGACTTGTTTCCACACTGTAGGGAATATAATCTAGTCTAAGTAGCTGTGGGAGTCGGTGGGCTTGAAATAGATGTCGGCTTTGAGGCTGTCACCAGAGATGGAGACATAGAGGTTCAGAAAGGAGAGAGAGATATCAGAGATGGTTCAGGTGAACTTGAGGTTTGGGTGAAAGGTGTTAGTAAAGTTGATGAACTGTTCAAGCTCCTCGTGGGAGTACGAAGCAGCGCCAATACAGTTGTCATGTAGCGGAGGAAGAGGTAGGGGATAGTGCGAGTGTAGTAACAGAAAAGGGACAGTTCCCCATATCCAGTGAAGAGGCAGGCATAGCTTGGGCCCATGGCCACCCACTTAGTCTGTAAGATGTAGGAGCAGGTAAAGGAGAAGTTGTTTAGGGTAAGGATAAGTTCAGATAAGTGGATGAGGGTGTCGCTGGAGGGGGACTCGTTGGGCCTGTGGGAGAGGAAGAAGGGGAAGGCTTTTTGGGCCATGCGCGTGGGGGATACAAGTGTACACGGATTGTCCATAGTGATGATGAGGTATTGGGGGCCCGGGAATTGGAAGTCATAGAGGAGGTGCAGATGAACCAATAAATGTATTTGGATTTCCAAAAAGCAAGCAAGAAGCAACTGCACCAAAGGCAACTTCATAAGTGAGACCCCATGGTTTTAGGAATGGTATGTTATTGGGATGGATAGAGGATTGGCTATCTAATAGAAGACAGAAAGTTATGGTGAAGGTGGAGGGGTGGGGGGGGGGCAGTGCGTGGAGAGAGAACACAGTCAAGGTAAGCGGAGATAAGTTCGGTGGGGCAGGAGCAAGCAGAGACAATGGAACAGTCAGCTTTGTGGATTTTGGGAAGGAGATAGAAACAGGTGGTGCGGCATTGGGGAACAGTGAGGTTGGAGGCTGTGAATGGGATGTCACCTGAAATGATGAGGCTATGAATGGTTTGGGAGATGATGTTTTGGTGGCCAGGGGTGGGGTAATGATTGAGGAGGGCGGTAGGAAGAGGTATCGGAAAGTTGGCCTTGGCTATGTAAAGTTTGGCGCTATCTCGCTACAGTGCTCCCCGTTATTGGCGGTTTTGATGGTGAGGTTAGGGTTGGAGCAGAGGGCTGCATGTTCTGTGGGGGAGAGTGCTGGAGTGGTTGAGGCAATCTCGCGACAGCAGTTGGAGACGAAGAGGTCGAGGAAGGGTAGGAGGTCGTGGGGTGGTGTCCAGGAGGTGGGGATATGTTGGAGGCAGGAGAAAGGGTCTGTAGAGGATGGGTTAGACTCATGGTTAAAGAAATAGGTGCTGAGGCGGTAGAAAAAGTATTCGATACCCAAACACTCAAATCCATTCAAGGCACAGAACAAACCTTCCACATTAGACAGGGATTCATGTGTACATCTGTCAACTTGGTCTGCTGCTCTTGACGTGGCCTCCACTACATCAGCAAGACCAAGCGGAGGCTTGGAGACCATCGTGTAGAGCATCTGCACTCTGTTTGCGATGAATGACAACACCTGTCCATGAACCATTTTAACTCTCGCACCCCCTCCCACTCCCTGAATGACGTCCATCCTGGACCCTCTCCAGTGTCACAATGATGCAACCCACAAACTGGAGGAGCAACACCTTTATATTCTGCCTCAGGAGCCTCCAGCCCAATGGCCTAAACGTGGATTTCACCAGATTCAAAATCTCCCCACCCCTGGCCTCATCCCATGTCCAACCCTCCCTCTCACCCCTGCCTTGTTTGACCTAACACAACCTGTCTGTCTTCTGTCCCACCTATCTGGCCCTCCTATCCCACTGACCAATCTCCCCCCCACGACCTGCACTCACCTATCACCATCCCACTGACCTTGCCCAGCCCCACCACCTCTGTATTTATTTCTGAGCTCCCTTCCCCCTCCCTATTTCTGAAGAAGGGCCCCGACCCGAAATATCAACTTTCCTGCTCCTCAGATGCTTCTTGGCTGGCTGTGTTCCTCCAGCTCCACACTAGTCAGACCATATCTGGAATACTGTGAACAATTTTGATCTCCTTATCTAAAGAAAGATTGGAGACAGCCCAGAGATGTATCATGTGGTTCATTCTGGATATGGAGGATCTGTCTCGTGAGGAGAGGTAGAGTGGACTGTGCTTGTACTTATTGGAGTTTAGAAGAACGAAAGGTGTCTTTATTGAAACGTAAGATTTGTAGAGACTTGACAGGAAAGATGGAGAGATGTTTCCCTGTGTCGCAGAGACTAAGACCTGAGAGCATAAGCTGAGTAATGGGGGTCGTGCAGTTAAAATAAAGATGGGGAATCTTTTCTGTCTGAGGGTAGTGAATTTACAGAGTGCTAATGCGGCTGGGTCATTAAATATATTCAAGACAGTGATAAACAGAATTTTAATCAGTAAGGGAATTGAGAGTTGTGAAGAAAAGTCAGGAAAGTGGAATTAGCGATGTTCAGATCAACCATAAATTTCAGTGAATGTTAGCAGACTCACTGAGCTCAAATACTGCTCAGCTGCCATGTTTTATGGTCATGTTTTGAGGAAACATTGAATGGACTCTTCCTTGCTATCCTACGCTCTCAACTCTTCCCCCCCCCAAAAAAAAATCGGATTGATATAATTTGGAGAAGAGCAAAGAAAATCAGTCCCTGCCCAACAACTACCCATAACCAACACAAATAATGAGATTATCTAGTCTAGTCTCCAGTTGGTGTTTGTGGAATCCTGTATGTAAATCTGTTACTCCCTCTCCTTACATTGCTCTGCAGGAACTGCGCTGCTAGTTATGTTCCATGGTACTTCAGTTCCAAAGACGCAAAAGGCACATTATGATTGATAGGCCTTTTGTTGCAAATTATAGCAGTAGCCAGAATAGATTAATGAATAATTGTCCTGCTTAAGCTCTATCAAAGTGTAACTTGTGTTGCTTTATTTGCCACTATGACTAGCAACAACCTGTTTAATCACAGTTGGCAATTTGTACCGTGTTCCCTTCGATGGCCGTGATTGCATGTTTTCATTTCAAAGTTATCTGAATTTGTGTAGTTTGATATCAGTTTGCAAAATACTAATTTAGTCAGATTTCTGAGGTAATTTTTCTATCCCAGTTTACCTGCTACAATTGTACAATATTATGAAAGCTTGTTGCATGTTATTTTTTTTCTATAGAAACGCACGAACCTTTATTTGTCAGATTGTGTTCATCACTGACTTCTGTAATATCTAAGCACGGATCCTGCTGCTGCTTTGTGCTAACCATGGCTCCTCCACTGAGCACCCCTGCTCGTGCTGCATGAATTGATGTTCCCTTTCCAAGTTGAATTTCTTGCATGTCAGTCCTGCTGAGTACAAGATGAATAGCTTTGACTTGATGCCTAATGCAGATATGTAATCTCAGCGTTTAGCTCAGTAAATATGTTTCCTTGTGCTTCAACATAATTTCTTTCTCACTCAGGTTGTTGCATTGAATATTTTATTGTAACAAATAACATGTTACTTTCAGGAAATATTTTAAAACCAATACTTTTAGTTCAATCTTGGCATAACCAAGCTATCTAATTTATATCAGGTGTAGATATTTCTTCCTAGTCGTCCTTCTTTGTCTACAGTATGACTGATTTTATGTGCAACAATCCACAATCAAACTAGTTATCATTGTATATCTGTGACAGTTTTTATATACAAGTAATTTTTGTGAGCTTTGTTTTTCTATAGCTGTTGTTGCCTGACGCTGAAAAAAATGAAACGTAGAAAATATACCTTTTTATGCATTTATAGAATTTAATGTTAATCGATAGATTTGATTCTAACATTGTGATTATTTCAGTATTTCTCCAGAACTGATCGTGTATTAAAACATAAACGCATGTGCCATGAAAATAGAGATAAAAAACTGAAGTGTGCATTGAAGATGGACGAATTGGGAGGAGCGGAGGAACATCCAAGTATTTCCTTGCAACATAAAGATAACCCAGTACCACGGAAAAAGAAGCAAAAAGTAGGAGAAAAATCCAGGTCTTCTGTTCCTCTTACTGATAAGGAGTGCACTGTAGACAAATTAGACCAGAAAAAAGATGAAACTGAGAATGATTACTCATCACTGTATAACATTGCTTCAAAAGTGAAGGATGAATATATGGTGACTGAATATTCTGTTGAAATACCACATTCATCCAACACTGGTGACCCTTTAGAAAGTACAGCTGGAGAGATCCATCCACCAAAGTTGGTCATTAAGAAAGTCAGCAGTAAAAGAAGTCAGAAACTAGAGCTGGAACCAAGGCAGTCAATGTCTGCATTATCCACATATGAAGAAAATAAAGTTACTAAATATACGTATGAACTTATTGATAAACCAGGTCTGCTGGATTCTGAGGGAAACCATGACATTGATCAGGTGGATTCCTTACAGGAAGTTCCTAGTAAACCTGTGCATAGCAGTAACAATTATGACGATGCAATGCAGTTTCTAAAGAAGAAGCGCTATTTGCAAGCGGCAAATAACAATAGTAGAGAGTATGCCCTGAATGTAGGCCAGATAGCATCACAGCCATCTGTGACCCAGGCTGCTGTGGCTAGTGTCATTGATGAAAGCACAGCAGCATCTATGTTGGACTCTCAGTCATTAACTGTTGAAATAAAGAATAGTCATGACAAAAGTGGAATTCCTGATGAGGTACTGCAGACTCTTTTGGACCATTACACTCATAAGGCAAATGGACAGCATGAAATGACTTTTAGTGTGGCTGATACAGAGGTGGCATCAAGCATGTCAATAAACACTTCAGATGTTGCTGAGGTTGCCCAGACTGAGAGAGCCAGTGCAAGTTCCCAGTCAACATCTTCAGACAAAGCCAGTATGCTTCATGAATATTCAAAGTTTCTCCAGCAAGCTTTGGAAAGAACAAGTCAAAATGATGCCTATTTACCCAGTCAGACCCTTACTTTTGGAACTGACAGTCCTACCCTTGCAAGTCAACCATTGTTTTCTTCCATGGCCTCAATGACAATGCAACGTGGTTTTAGGTCAAGCATGAATTCACCATTGCGAACATCATCTGATAAGTCTCACTATGGCTTAATGGTTGGCGAGTCCCAGCACTCCTTTTCTTTCTCAAGCGAGGAGACAAATCATAGTTCTGTCTCAGCACAAGAATTCTTGGATCAGATGACATCTCAGAAGAAGGTTGAAGCTCAGCCTGTCCATCAGGCCTATCAAATAGGCACATTTGAACAGACATTCAGAGCTCAGTACCAGAATGTAAGGGCTGGTGTGCCTCCCCCATACAGTGCTGCCAATGGACAAGTAAACTTGAGAGTGCGTGGGGGTAGTGCAGAGTTTTCAGAATTTCCCTTGGTTAGTGTGCCAGAAGGAAGAGCTCAAATGACTGCTTCACCAGATGCTGCAGCTAGTCAGGCCTTTGGATAGTAGGAAACTGTAATCTTTGTAATGTAACTGAGGCTAGCACTTCAAAATGACAATTCTTGTATTATGCGCTGCTCTGTATAGGATGGGGTGCTGAATAATCAGTAGTTGAGGCAGTTTTGATTCAGTTTAATACAATTTTACAGAAACATCATAAACTAGGCCTTTCATATGTCAAAACACCATTGCGCTCCACTGTGACACTGTTAAAAACATACTTTCTTTCTATATGTCAGCCATGCATAGCATGCCCTAGGTTATTGTCTTGTGGCAGGGGTAACTGTTGTTTAATACTGATGCTATTGCTTTGCCTCACCTTATGATATGCCCCAAGTATTTTGGCACTTTCTAAAGGGAAAGAAAAAATCCATCACTTCTATTTGAAGGATGTAACCAAACTAATACATTGGTTTATTTGGATTTTCTTTAAATTTATGCACTTTTTTCACCTCTGATTTACTAAGTTCATAAACAAAAACTAACCAATTTGTTTGTTTATACGTCGAAGAATACTTTAAAGAGAAATTGGAACATAATTTTTATCTAACTTGCATCTTCTTTTCCTGTGAGGAAGCCCACAGAATTGACGAGTGGGAGTAAAATGGTATTCCACAGGTATCCACTGAACATTCTATTTATACCATGAATTTAAAAAAGAAATTTTATTTATTTTAGAAATGAAAAGTGGGAATTTATGTCAGTGAGGACTGTTTTAAGCACAAAGGGTGCTTTAAAACTTATCTAGACATGAGATGCTGATTTCAACTCTTCAAGATGTTGGGCTGCCTTATTAAGAATAAATAGTTTATATCCCTATTTTTGTATGCTTAGTGTATAAAACCATTTTATGTTCCCTTGTAGAAAATATACCTGTTAATTTATATTGCAATATCTCTCCCTTATCTGTAAAATACCTTTGCACAGCAATGTTTCAGAATTATATATAAAACTTATCTGTCATCTTACAAAATATGTTACCGATTTATTAAATGTTCTGTAAATGTGATTTTGTACCTTGTGGCATGATAAGTTTTAACGAGTGAATTAACTATTGAAGATTTTAATTTCCTATTCAATTGCATGATACAAATATTGTGTAACAAATTTTCTACAATTGAGTCAGATGATTAGGAATCTTCCTTGCATATTATTACGTTTTCTTCTAATTTGGAGAAATACTACAGCCAGCATATTGGTTTAGAGTCGGCAATTTATTCAGTGGTTTTGGGGCAAAACCTCTTCAAATTGAGATTGACAGCATTGGTCAAAATTTTTGCAGTTTGTATGGTTTGGATATGTTATTGATCAGTGCAACCCTCAAGTTCCATGACTTAGTTTAAGAATGTTTCAACCAAAGATGTAAATGTTATATTTTTTATATTTATATCGTCTTTGTAGCGTTTGAAACATTCTGATATTTACTGGTGACAAGGGGAGGAAGGAGAGGGAATTATGGTAAATGATGTCTAGAGGAACTCTTGAATACCGTTATAGCCTTTTTCAAATTTATAAATGTCTGATATAACTACAGTGAATGCACTTCAAGTTAATACATTGGACATGCAGCGCTTTGCGATATCTAATGTGGTACTATAAAAATACAAATTCTTTATGCCCATGTGGAGTCTAATTGAGACTAAAGCATTGTGTGTATGCAGTAATTATAGGTGCGTTATGTGTAGTGATACATTTCGGAAGAGTTCATGTCTGTGTCTGCTGTCCACCTACATCATCATTTTTTCCAAACGGTAGTTTTGTAATCTGTCTGTGGGAAACCACCGAGCAAATATTGATAACCCAATTATCTTTTTTCCAACTTTCAGCAATGTCAGCTTCCCAAAGAAATATTCTGCTATTAGCAAAGCAAAACACTTCTTCTCTTTTACAGTGGATATATGAAATTCTAGTGTGTTAGTAAACAAATATGGAACACAGAATCCTCCACACTGCACTGTGCTTGTCACATTTCATGCAAGGCCAAGAGAAATGCTGTCTCTGGTCCATGAGAATTTTCGGAATAAAAATAGAAAGTACTGGAAACAGCAGATCTGACAGCATCTGTGTAGAGAGTAACATTTCAGGTCTCTGAGTTTTCATCAGACATGAAATACTAACTCTTCTCTCTCTACACATAATGTCAGATCGGATGTGAGTTTCTAACTTTTTTTAAAATTTCAGATTTACAGCATCTGTGGTAATTTTATTTTATGTCTTTGAGTTCGCAGAGCCCAGATTTAAAGCCTGTTTTATAATTGAGCTAGTTACATGTGGTAGGTTTTCACTGAATGGACCAAATGTAAAGGATGTCTCAGTTGAGATTTTGGGATAAATTATAACTGGTCTACATTAAGCAGTCACATTTACTTTGTAATTATATGTTTTTAAGAAATCAACCTTGCAATTTACATCAATGTGGGTATCCAATACTATTATTTAAAAACAAATGAGGCAACTGCAGTATTGTCATAATAAAATGTTGTACTGCTACAGTTAAGGTACAGTGACCCAGCACAGTTTTAAGTGCTGTGTATATTTTATTGCCCTCAAACTTAATCTTGCACTGAACACTGATGTTTCAAATCAGTACAGTAAGTTATTTTTAAATTCTACCTATATTGGTGATAACTGAAAAAGCAGTAAGTCTCAATAATTTCACATTTGTGATTTTTGCCCTCTAAAAGAGTCTAAAATCACCATGTCTGATCAGTTCCCCTGCTTTTATTCTAGCTTGTAGCATACGCAATAAAAATGCATTGCTCTCTTTATTACAGAATTAGTAACATGTACAACGTACTTTCAAATCCCTACACTTTCAAAATGCTTTAGAACATGTGACAGAATGTACAGCAAAATGATTTTCAAACTGCAATTCAAAACCTTGTTTCAGCTTTATAGTATTCACAAGTTTTTAAATAATTATATCCATTTAAGTATCTTTGAATAGAGCTTCCAATGTGTTGAGTATACAGCAGTTGATATAGTGATCTGTACTGGTTCATGGCCTGGGTACTTTTTAAGTGTAGAATTGATTCTTCATTGATTACAAATATGGTTTCATTCAGTCTTCAGTTGTATGGCTGTTTTTATTGAAACAAATGCATTCCGAGAATGAAAAGTTATATGTATCGGTGCAGGATTTTTGAAAGCATTTTAATGTGCAAATTATTTTGTTTTCATTTATAACCCAGTATTTTAGCATGAATTGTTCAGATTTTGGATGGGGAGGGGGACAATGAGCAAACCTGACAAAGTAATTTTTTGTAACCATAAGATCAAAAGTCAGTTAAACTGAAACAATGTTTAAGGGAAGTGCCCTTCCTGTAGAATTACTGAGACAATTTATTTTTCTGTTGAAGTTGGGGGTGAAATGGAAGGGAATATTAAATTATGGAAGAGGGTAAATTGAAATTCTTTTTGGTATTCTGGTATAGTGAAAATTCTAAAAGTACAACCCAAATTTATAGCTCTATTTTGTCTAAAGCTTAGTTTATGTATATAATCAGACTACAGCTGCCCGCTACTTTCCCATCTGTGATGGTGGCGAGAGATTGACACTGCATATCTATACAGAGCAGCAAAATGGATAACCATTAACATAGGTAAAACCGCATCAAATTTATAATAGCTGTTGCATAGACTTTGTTATATGCTAGCCATTTATACAGAGGTGGACTTGCCAAGTGATACTTTATTCTGGTCTCTTTTAGTACACTGGTCATTTTTATACGTAAGCTTGCTTTTCTATTCATGTAGAAGTGTTAACTAGAGAGATCAATTTTGTAGTATACTGTAAAAGTTAAATTTGTTACAAATTCTGTTGGGCACAGCCTATGTACAAAAATATTTACTTTATCTTGTTCATTTGTTCACTACTCCACAATCAAGTTGAACGGGAGATTTTGTGTTTGTGTCAGCAAATCTGTCAGGCTTTTGTTCGCCCCGCATAAAACTTGTTCATTTAACTTCAGTATCTTAACATTCAGGGTTTAAATTCTGGTGTGCAAATATTTGGGAAATGGATTTATCAGTAGAACATACTGATACAGCAAGGTTGATTAGCAATGTGTGATCAAATATTGTGTAGATATGTAATAAAGCAAAATCTTACAATATGCTTTAAACAGTTATCAAATGATATACAGTACTTTCTAAACTGTGTATTAGAGAAATTGAAAGTATCACATTTTTGTCTTTAAGAGTCTTTTTAATGCATAGTTATAAATAAATGTTCAGAAACAAGTTATTGTCGGTCTTTTTTTCATTAAAAAAATGATAGAGTGATGACATTTGAGGATGGGGAATGCACCACATCTTGAAGAATTCTGTATGCAAGGAAATATTTGTTAATGTAATATGTGTTTGAAATCCACTTGTTCTCATCTGTCTCCACATCTGTGACATTTTTATCACTTTTGAAAATCTTTCTCCTGAATGATGTTTCCTTTAAATAGAAATCAAGACATATCATCTTTGTCAAATTTGCAAAAAAAATCATAGAATTAGTATCAAAGCATTGTGAATTTACATGATCATTGGGTGTATTTTTTTTATTGGTGGTGCCCTTTTTGGGAATATCAGTTTGTAATTTTACTGACCATATTCTGCATGGAAATAACATTTTTTTCCCAAAATTCAAGCATTTTTCAGGAAATGAAGTCGTGAATATGGAGATATTTTTATACAATTTTCCATTTTATAACCTTTCAAAACAAAAAGTGCTCCTGTCGTACAATGGATTAGGGCACTGACCTGTCACCTTGGTTTATAGTGACACTGAAATAGAAAGAAAATCTCCTGCTCGAAATAAGTATATGACAGTCGTTTGGATTTGCCTGAACCAAAATGTAATTGGGAGGATCATGTTGAAAAGTGATAGCGTTGGTTGTGTGCCAGGTGGAAGAGGTTGGTGTGTTTTGGGATTAAGGGAAGAAAAGCTTTATTTGGTTTTGACTGAGTGGTGTCCCACAGGGCTCTGTTCTTGGGCCTCTGCTCTTTGTAGTTCTTATAAATGACTTGGATGAGGAGGTTGAGGGGTGGGTTAGTATGTTTGCTGATGACACAAAGGTTGGAGGTGCCGTTGATAGTATCGAGGGCTGTTGCAGGCTTCAGCGAGACATTGACAGAATGCAGAGCTGGGCTGAGAAATGGCAGATGGAGTTCAACCTGGATAAATGCGAAGTGATGCATTTTGGAAGGTCGAACTTAAATGCTGAATATAGGATTAAAGGCAGGATTCTCGGCAGTGTGGAGGAACAGCGGGATCTTGGTGTTCAAGTGCATAGCTCCCTCAAAGTTGCCACCCAGGTGGATAAGGTTGTTCAGAAAGCATTTGGTGTTTTGGCTTTCATTAACAGGGGGATCGAGTTTAAGAGCTGCGAGGTTATGCTGCAGCTGTACAAAACCCTGGTGAGACCACAATTGGAATATTGTGTCCAGTTCTGGTCACCCTATTATAGGAAAGATGTGGAAGCTTTGGAGAGGATGCAAAGGAGGTTTACTAGGATGCTGCTTGGACTGGAGGGCTTGTCTTACGACGAGGGATTGACTGAGCTCAGACTTTTCTCTCCGGAGAGAAGGAGGAAGAGAGGTGACCTGATCGAAGTGTACAAGGTAATGAGAGGCATTGATAGAGTCCATAGCCAGAGACTTTTCCCCAGGGCAGGATTGACTGCCACCGGGGGGTCGTAGTTTTAAGGTGTTCGGAGGAAGGTGTAGAGGAGATGTCAGAGGGAGGTTCTTCACCCAGAGAGTTGTGACCGCATGGAATAGTTTACCAGTGGTCGTCGTGGAAGCAGAGTCATTAGTGACATTTAAGCGACTGCTGGACGTGCACATGGACAGCAGTGAATTGAGGGGAATGTAGGTTAGGTTATTTTTGGATTAGGATTATTCCACGGTACAACATCATGGGCCGAAGGGCCTGTACTGTGCTGTACTTTTCTATGTTCTATGACTCACCTACGTGGATTCCACGGAAATTTCATCCTCCATGTTTCCAATCCACCCAGAATCGCAGGTATCACAATGATGTACAGTGTTAAATAAATACCAAAAGAAATGCGGACGCTATAAGTCAAGAACAAAAATAAAGTTGCTGGAAAAGCTCAGCAGGTCGTTTCGGGTCCGGTGACCCTTCCCAAGAACTCGTTTTTTGAAAGAAGAGAAAAATTATTTCAAGCTTGACGGCCGGCAGTCTCCATGGTAGCTCGAACAGTTTCAGAACTGAATTCTGAGGAAGCATCACCGGACCCGAAACGTAAAGTCTGTTTTCTCCTTCACGGATGCTGCCAGACCTGCTGAACTTTTCCAGCAACTTTTGTTTTTGTTCCTGGTGTACAGTGCTCCTCAGACAGCTGTGCGAACTAAATCCTGAGATCCACACTGGGTACTATGCGCTTCAGGCTATCTTAAAACTGTCTCCTCCCCACACTTCAACACACCGAGTTCCACTGCATTCTTTGGCTCCGTCAACGTTTTAAAGAGAAACTGTTTTTCTTCCATTTCAGAAATTAAGGAATTCAAGCTGCAACAACTCGCGGCCCTTTGGAATCTTCCTCCCCTTTCTCCCTGACTCTGTCCCTTCCTCTAACCCAACCCCTTATCGAGTATTTTCCATACCTGCCCCCACTTAATGCTGAACGATTTATATTCAGCAAAGGGACTCAGTCTGCCCCCTTATGCCTCTAGCTCAATGAACCTTGGGCAGGACATGAAACATCGAATTCCTTTTCCGTTAGTTGTGCTCGGCAACCTGGGATGCGGCTTCAGTGCTTTCGTCTTTTACATTAGACAGGCTTTGCCCCACCTGAAGATCAGCCTAGTTGCAAGGCCAGTTTAACTAGAAGGTGTCGTAACATCAAACTGACAGCTACTTCCTCGTGCATATTTCTAAGAACAGTGGCGACTTACAAATCAATTGGGGGAACTAGGTTTAAATGCAATTAAAACGCGAGGGCCGTGTCTTCAACTAGTCGAATGTGGAGGAGAAACGAAGAACTTCTAGACATTTGTATCATTTCCTTTCTCTTGGATTTATAGTCAATGTTACGCGTGAAGTCAGAGCTGCTTTGTTTCAAACTGTTAACACGGTGGTGAAAGAGACGGTATCGGGAAATGCTGATTACCAATCCCCAAAGTGCGCAAAATACCCGAACTGAATTCATTAAAACCAGTGCTCTTAATACCACAGGTTACCTCCAGTGAGTTCACCACTGAGTCAGTGTCGGGGCTGCCTGAAACTGTGTTTGCAGCTTCGTACATGCTGTTCTCTATCCGAAACCTTTCTAGCTACCATGGAGATTGCCGGCCGTGAAGCTTAAAGTATTTGTTTCCTCTTTATTTTAAGAAAAAGATGACTTGCAGTTATCAATCAGTGACCCCATCTGTGACCAGGTTCTTGGTAATTAATACGTGGCAGTTAGCGGAGGATCAGTGAGAGGCTGCCCTGGCAAATGATGCGCTTCAGGGGCTGTTGATCCCCTTCCTGTGCCCTAAACTCTCAGGAACCTGTCTCCTTTCCGTTCGGCCTCTTGAAGCGTCCGCTGGCTTTTTCCAGCCGATTGACCTCAACGCCGGCGTTCAGGGGGCGCTATAATTTCGCGCCCAAACAAGAAGAAAACAAATACAGAACCCCGTATTTATTTCTGCAGCTCTCACTTTAGAATTTAAAGCACTCGGTCGAAATTGAACTTCACGTCAAGGGGAAGGCAGGCGACGAACGCTGGGTGAAAAGAAGGGGAGAGTTCTGAAAGTTTAGGGCCAGTGCAGTCGGCCGTCTCGGTGGGGTAAGTGAGGTAAGTGAAAGCCAACTTTGCATATATGCCACCAACTTTGCATATATGTCACCAACCTTCCCTTTTTCCTATGGGAACGCTTCGAATTGTGTGTTTGCTAAGGGAGTGAGAAAAGGTGTTACCCGGATCCGGATGCAGAAAGTTTTTTTTTGTAATTTGCTGGCACTCTGGGCTGCAGTTAATGCCAGCCAAGTCATGCTCCAGAATTTCACTGAGTTTATCACAGAACCTGTAAACCTCGAACAGATTCGATTGGCAGCGAAACGTCGAAAGGACACCACCTTCCCTAAAACATTACGAAGGTACCGGGAGTTTTATTTGCTGGAGGGAGGAAAAAATGTGTGCAGTTTTGTTTTGTCAGTATGTGTTGTACTGAAATCTATATCGGGCAATTCTCTACCTCGAAAGAGATCATATTTGCGAAACGTAATTTTGAAGACAACAGAGCTTTAAATTACATTTCTCGGCGCACTTCCTGATTTCTGGCATGCTTCGTGTTTTTGTGTCTTATAAGGAACTTGGTGCAGACTGTTGAAAAGGGAGGGAATAATCCAAAAATTACTTGGGTAGAATAATGTAAAACTAAGTATTATTTACCAAACTAAATCAAGATTTCAGATAATATCCAAATGCATTAAGTTTATAAATAACTGACTTCTGAAGTGACATCGCTAAGCTAGTGAGAAATACTTTTCAAAAACGTGTGTATAGAGTGAAAATAAAGATTATATTTAATTTGGGACATTTTTCTTTCTATAGCAACTTGCATTACTAAAAGCCACAACATTTAATTCTGTGGATGAGTTTAAAAGCAGTAATTCAACCTAGGGCTCTGTTGTCACAAGCTGATTCATCTTTGTTCCAGCAGGTTGATGTAATTTAAACTGCTAAATTCAAGTGCCACTTATAATCAATAATTAATATTTCTTTCATGCGCTGTCTTCTGTTCTCCTCCACTCCTAACCCCCTGGCAGTCCAGTTGCATTTTGTTAGTTGACCTGACTCATTGTGCATTTCTTTCTGCTTGCATCCTGACTGCAATTTTCAAATCAACCTGCCTGTCTTCCACTATTTCTGTTTCACCCTTCTGCAATCTCATGGTTCAAGTTCTGGAGCACTGTCCTTGCCAGCCTCCCAGCACCATCACAAACTTGATTCTTAAATGGTAATTCATTGAGTATGCCCAGATCTGCACATCTGTAGCTGTAAATTCCCCTAGTCCCCCTGATCCCAATGCATTTCCAAGTCTCTGTCATTGGAGCATAGGAACAGAAGTAGATTATTCACCCCTTCAAGCTTGTTTCACCATTCATTGTGATCATGATTCATTTGTGGCCTAATAATATATCTGTGGGAGGGTCAATAACTCTGATTTCTCTCAATAAATGCTGCCAGACCTGCTGAGCTTTTCCTGCAGTTTCTGATTTACAGCAACAGCAGTTCTTTCAAATTTTGTATTCATATGCCTGCCTTTGGTTTGTATCTCTCACTACCTTGGCTTTTTAAAAACAAGGTCTGGCCCTAAGTTTTAACATGTCCTCTAGTTCTCAAATCTCCAGTCTGTGAAAATAGTTTGTCTACCGTGTCTTTTCTTGTTAATGTCTTGAGGACTTTGACCCAATCATCCTTAACCTTCTGAGGGGCAGAGGAAACAGGCCTTATTTCTATAATCTCACCTCGTATAACTTAACTCTGCTCTGTTCTTCAAACCCATGCACAGCCTCTCTGCATTAAGCCTCTACATATATACATCTGCTTTTCTGACCTTCTGGCTTGCTCTCTATTAGTTTCTTTTTATAGTTGGTGACAGAACTTTAGATATTAAATCTTTAAGCACTGGAATGAACCAAAGTTCTTTTCATTACTACAAATGTCTCCTGATTTTCATTTTGAAAATAACTATTTGCTCATACTTTCAATAATTTCCCTAATTTTATTTTTGTTTTTCTCATTTCCTAATGGAAAGGTGCTGCGCAATCGTCTAATTTTTTTTTAAAAATGCCGTCCGCTTCTAAATGGAACAAAAGATTCAGCTGCAGAACCTTCATAATTACAATATGAAGCAACAGCACACTGGAATATAGAATACTAACAGGGTAAGTTTTATTCAAGTCGTGCATTTCTCTCCTTGGTTGTAATATGCCTGTGATGTTCTTGAATTATCTGCAGTTTGCTCCTTTCAAATGGAGAATTGCTAGTGACATTTGCAAGCAGCAGCCCTAATCAAAAATTTGGAACAGTAACAGCAAAGCTGAAATATTCTCAAATTGAAATGTAAAAATGTGCTTTTTTTAATGGAGACTTTGAAACCATGTAAAGCAACTTTGGAAGAGTTGCATTTTTTAATGTTTTTACCAATCTGTATTTAAAACTAAGCTGTTTTCTGTTAAATTTGTTCATAAGCAAATTGCTAATTGCATTCAATTCCCTAGGGCAGGCGATGATGTAGTGGTATTGTCACTGGACTGTTAATCCAGAGACCTAGGTTCAAATTTCGCCAGGTAGATGGTGGAATTTGAATTCAATAAAGATCTGGAATTAAGAGTCTAATGATGACCGTGAATCCATTGCTGATTGTTGGAAAAACCCATTAGGTACATTAATGCCCTTCACCTTCGGGGAGGGAAACTGTGATCCCTACGTGATCTGACCTACATGTGTCTCCTGACCCACAGCAATGTGGTTAACTCTTAACTATCCTCTGGGCAATTAGGGATGGGCAATAAATGCTGCCTGGCCAGCGACGCTGCTATCCCGCAAACAAATTAAAAACAAAATTCCTGCGTATGTCCTGGTTGCCTGTTAACCACGTTCCCGAGGAGAGAGGGATCAGTTCTTTATACCCTTTTTCTGAAGAAGGGTCTAGGCCCGAAATGTCAGCCTTCCTGCACCTCTGATGCTGCTTGGCCTGCTGTGTTCATCCAGCTGCACACTTTGTTATCTTGGATTCTCCAGCATCTGCAGTTCCCATTATCTCTGATCCAATTTATTTGTATCCTTTCTTTAATAAGGTGACCAATAATGCCCATAGTACCTCAAATGCAGTCTCACCAGTGCCCTGGTATTACCTGAAGCATAATCTCCCAATTATTATGTTGAGTGCCCTTCATGATAAATGATAACATTCTGTTAACTTTCCTAATTACTTTCTGGATCTGTGTAGTAACCATTTTGGTTCATGCATGAGGGAACATGATGTTCCTACACTGTCATAAATGGGAGCATTTCTTAATAGTGTCTGCTTCTAGACTATTTTGAAGCAGCAGTTCTGGCAGGTTATTGTAAGATAAGTTCATAAAACATCATGACAAGTGTAATTAATCTTGTTGTACTGCATTTCTGATATGTATTTCTCTTCAAGTAAAAGCAGGCAATTCACACCACATCTGGCTCATGCAGCTCTATACCTTGTTATCTCAGATTCTGCAGCATCGGCAATACCTACGATTCTGTAACAATTTACAACACGAATATGATGTAAAAAGAGTTGAAGAATATAATCAGAGTTCTTGTACATTTTAACAATTTATTATTAAAGGTGTAGTTCCTTGTTCTGTTGAGCCATTATATTGCTTCTAGTCAAGTCCTGTTTTCAAAAATCACATTCCATCATAAAAGCTAGACTTTCTACAGTCACAGATATAACAAGGATGAGAATGACAGTCTGTAAGACAACAGATATAGGAGCAAAATTAGGCCATTCGGCACATCAAATTAGCTCCAGCATTCAGTCACGAACCCTATTTTCCTGCCTTCTCCC